>NC_056741.1:641255437-641572937 GCF_019279795.1 Protopterus annectens | reverse complement strand
TTTATGTTGCAAGCAAAATTTAGGTCTTTTAATCTAGTAGTTCTAATGCTGTTTGTTTTACGGATGTGCACAAGATTCATCAAAACAAGGTCCAGGGATGCCTTGTATACCAGGCAAAAATCACCTCTCAGACGTCTGTATGACACCGAGTAAAGAGACAGAGCTTTGTGACAATCAATGTAGGATATTGTGTTTACTCCCCGTTTTCTTTTTGTAAGGTACCTTTGTAGATGTTTCAATTGCTGCATGTGTTTAAACAGGTTCATACAGAAGGGGAATTGTAATCCATGATGGGCCTGATGAGGGCCGTGTACAGTGGTATGACCATCTCTCTGGACCAAGATGCCATGCCCTTGCTTATAAACTGAGCAACATGAAAGTATTTTCTTACTACCTTGGACACATGTTGGTCAAAAACTAGATTACTATCTATGTGAGTTCCCAGATCCCTGACTAGTGAATCAACCTTTATGGGTGTTTTACTGACAACGTAGTTACCTGGTGTGGCAGACTTCTCAAGTGGTACTATGATGCATTTCTTCATACTGTGTTTTTAGCCATGGCTTTGGCACTAAGTGCTTGTCTGTATTAGAACTTCCTAAAGGGTGTTCTCATCTTTGGGGGAGTTAAATGACTGCTGCCAGTTTGCAACTGTCTGCAAACTTGGTTAGCCAGAGGCCTCTAACATTGGCTTTGAGATCCGAGAAATAGATGCCAAAGAGGAGTGGGAAAAGCACAGAGTCCTGTGGATTTCACTGGTAATCAACCTCTTTGTGGGAGTGACCTCACCGATTCTAGCCTCCTGGGTCCTGTCAGTAAGCCAGTTAGCTATCCAACATGTTACAAAGGGGTTTATATCTAGTTCTTTAAGATTGTTGACAATGCCCAAGTGGGGTATTGTATCACATGCTTTGGCCACATCCAGGTTGGCAGTATGCACAGTTTTTCTCTCATCCATTGCCATAGTGACCTTTTCAAAGAAGTCCACAAGATTCAGTAAGCATGACCTTTCTTTGACAAAGCCAAACGGGGATGTATCTAGTGTCTGGTATCCTATGTCCTTGTTAATTTCAATGATAATATTTTCCATGGCTTTGCAAATAAGACTAGTCAGACTAATGGGTCTGTAGTTTCCAGGATAAGTCCTCCCATATGAAGGAGGATAACCGCTGCAGTCCACCATTCACGTGGCACAGAGCTTATTTTAAGACTACAGTTAAACAATGACTCCAGGGGTTCTGATAAGTTGCAATTGAGACTATTCAGGAGACATTCTGGGATGTTACTGGGACCCACTAACACCGTGTTGTTGGCTTTAGTGAGTGCAATCAATAAATGGTCCCTAGTTATACTTGGGGGCTACATTTGAAGGTATTACTGGGAGATGGTTGGGGGGGTGAGAGGTGGGTAAAGTCTGAAATTAATTTATCCAATAAACAGGTTCGCTATATCACCAGGCTTAGTGGATACGGCACCATTAACCACCACTTCAGCATACTGCTGTGCATTGCCCTTGAGGTTTCTGACACAGCTGTAGAAGGCCTTAAGGTTATCTTTCACCTGGGAGGATATCTTAACCTCAAAGTTGGCTTTGCTTTACCTAATTAGCCGTCTTAGTTGCCTATTTATTTTGATGATAGAGTTTTTATCTTTAGGAGAATCACCCTTCCTGATTTTTGCCATAACTTTTTTCCCTTTTATCTAGGTGATCTTTGTTGTTTAGAAAGTGCCTCAAGAAATGTTAGTCTGCATGTGTGCGTGCATGCGTGTTGTGTGCTATGTGATGTGGGTGTTGTGTATGTGGTTTTGACAACCTGATGTGGACTTGCATGCAAGAGCTCAGCCTCTAGTGTCATAGTGTAATTACATCTCTCGCATACTGTGTCTGATCATTTAAAAATTAAGTGGTTGCAAGTAAATATAAGAACATTGCTGCATTGTCTCAAGATGATCATATCCACCAAGTTGGCTACAGACTAGTTATAAAATTGCATATCCATAATGTCTGATCCTTTGATTTGTGAGTTGTGTATTGTGGTTAGAAGACTATTAAGGGTGCTGTACTTGTGCAGACTTATACTAATAAAGGTGCTGTACATGGGCAGATTAAGCTAAACAGTACTAAATTCCACTAACTTTAATGTTTACATAATACTGAATTCTACTAAATCTGTAGGTATTGCCACTCAAGTCCCAACTAGCTGCTCTAAGTTTGCTCTATACTGCTGCTTTACAGGTTACAGCTTTATTGGTTGTTCTACAGAGAAATTTGCTTTTTACGTGTTTGGTACTGTACAGGGCACTGCAAACCCATGCAAACATGCAAAATGTATAGCAACACAGAAAACCCCCCCAGAAAACTAAATAATGAGCACTCTAGTCAATAAAATGACTACACTATGCGCCCTTTTGTGTATTTCTCAACCTAGGTAGACCTGGCAAACATCTACTGCCACAAGATGAATAAACCCAGTCCTCTTTATGTAAGAACAGAGTAGATCAAACCCAGAAGTGCAATACTAACACAAACCACCTAAAAACTAGCTGGACATCCCTTGCAGAATGTAATTTCAAGACTGTAACAGTGACGTGAGCGCTGTTTTACAAACAAATTCACTGAAATGCACACATAAAAAGCAGGAAGCAAAAACAATCACTGAAAATAAGTGCAATTTAGCAATCAAGAAAGTGCTTAACTTTCCCTTGATAACACTGGGTACAAGTAAAACACTTCTGGAATGCAGGCTAGGACTAAAAACTTTACTGAACTCCAGGGAAATGAACAGAAGACAGTATGTAGTAAAGGAGGTTTACTCAAGAACAATACTGGTTTGATGGATGGGCACTCAGTATCACAGGTCTATGGAAAACAGTGGGTGGGAAGAGTACATAAATAAATTATATAACAGTCAATAGCAATGAAAAAGAGAAGGAAGGGACTTTTGAAATCACACAATCATTACGGGTAGAGAGACATAGCTTTACAAAACAACAGCAGAAGGGTGGGAGTGTTGGGAAACTTTTCAAGGAAGAATCAGGCTAGCGACAGATGCTAGCAATCAAATAAAACCAATATTGGAGCTCTTTCAGAAACCTTAGCTTAATGTGTTAGTGTGGGATGGGGCAGACAAGGAATACAAGCAGGTAAATGATATGCAGAATATAAAAACACCGAAGCACAAACTATGTAGAGACAATTCTCTCACTACTGAATTTCTACTACAGTTTAAGGCACCAGATTACGCAGAAATTTACCAGGAACACTGTTTACGGAAAACAATGCAGTAATAAATGAATAAGGCACAAATCTGGTAGTAGGAGTGCACAGTTCTGCCACATCTGAGAATCAAACTACAAGACTTTGGCCCAGCAGGTTTTAAAATACAGACAGCTTTCACAAGTAATTCTACTTGTGGATATAGAAATGCAGAATAACTAAAGTCTCCAAACAAAATAAAAACTGCAATCAGATGGAACACAGCAGAACACTACAAAGTAGTATCACCACACTGGTCTCAATCTCTTATCTTTCAAAATCATAGCTGGGGGTCTTAAAAATATTAACTGAGCATCCAAAATCATAACACTCAATTTGCTTATGCACAAGTTTATATCCCTGAGAGGTGGAAGCATGTATGTGGAAATTTGCCTTCTTGGCACGTACAACTTATAAAATTAGGACCCTTCTGGTGCTAAAACATGCACACCTATATAGCCATACCTATATATCCTTAATGCACAAAAAAATAGATAAACATGCCCATTTTCTTAGCTTGCTATACATGCAAGTCTTAACTGCAGTTTAGTGGGCTAAATTACTATGTCTGTGTTTTTTATTTGCCCAAGATATAGCTATGGATCCTTCAATAACACTTGCTAAGCTGCAGTTAAATAAATAAAAACATAAATAATGACTCAGCCTGTAAATTAATCAGAGTTCCAAGCATTTCCAACCAAGCCTCATACAGCCCAAACATGTTACTCATCTGAGCCATTTAAAATGCAATTCTTTGCTTCGCCAAAAAAAGGAAAAAAAAAATTAATGGTTTCATATGAAATGCAGATCCAGTTACAGCAACATTACAAAACTGTGCTCATGACTAAAATATGCCTTACAAGTTCTTTACCATTTTTGCAGAAAATGCATTGCATTTTTCCACTGCCCTGTGTCCTTCCCGCTCATTACAACACTATAGAGGCTTAGCAATATGAAAGTTATGTACTCACCATAACAATGCATCTGTGTTATCCATTTTCATCCTTCCTCAACTAATGGGTCTGATGATTTTGGCCACTTCCACTGACTTCGGCTCTGTAGCTTGAGCTCCTCCCCTTCCCTATAACTCCTTCTCTAGCATGGATTACGTCACATTGAGTTTCCCTCTATTCTGCCTATTATCCTGCACCCACAACAAAAAAGGCAGTAAGAAGGCAGAGTGATTACAAATCAAATCCCAGGTAGATTAGAAGGAAAGGAAGAAAAATTACTGGAGCTCATCAGAAAGGCAGGCAGGACAACACTCTTCAGGACATATTAGCAGTCCAAATGTAAATCTTCCAAGTAGGATGGGGATTGGAGGGGGGATGAGGAAGGATGAAAACAGACAACATAGATGCATTGTTATCGTGAGTACATAACTTTTGTATCTGATGTTGTCTTTTTCATCCATTCCTCACCGATGGGGCAGAGTCCTCAGCTGCAGAAACCCCAGGGTGGTCCTCAAGGAAGGATATTCTGGAGTACGGTGGAGTCAAACGCAGCCCTATGCCTATACAAAATATCCAATTTCTAATGAGTAATAAAGGTATAAGTGTTTGACCAAGCTGCAGCTGCACAAATGTCATGTATGGAAGCTCTGGACCAGAAAATGGAGGATGTGGTCATAGATCAGGTGGAATGAGCCTTAGGAGGTTTAGACTGTGTCAATTGTTTCTTCCTACAAACAAATGAAATGTAATCAATGAGCCACTTGGCCAACGTTACCTTTGAGACCATCTTGGCCAACCTGGCTTTGGAAAATGAGATAAAGAGTTGGTCTGATCTTCTGAAATCTTTAGTTCTGCGGGGACAGAATCTAAGCTGTCTATGAACATCCAATAGACTTAGCATGTATTCTCCTTTGCTGAAAAAAATTGGAAAGAAAACAGGAAGGTTGATGGACTGATTTATAGCTATTTCTGAAGCCACCTTTGGTAGAAAAGAAGGATTAGTACAGAGAAACACTATGTCATTGTGAAAGATCAGATATGGTTGAGAGGCATTCATAGTCACTGTGGCTTGAGGTGTCAGAATGATAAAAAAGGTGGCCCTGAGAAATTTATTTTGTGCTATGTGTTCTCTGTAAATCTTTGCAGTACATATAGGTGTGGTCATGGGGTTTCATCTTACTGACCATTGCACTGCAAGTGTTCATTGCAGTACCCTCATGTGATACCGTGATAAAGGTATTAGAGTTATGTAAGCTTCTATAAATCCAAGAAGTTGCAATCATGACCTTGCTGGAGGAGAGGGAAGAGTGAAAATGTGAGATGCTTGGTTGTGCAAAATGTTTAACCTTGTCTATGGCAATCTTGCGATCTGTGCCACTGCATCCAGATGAGCACCAATGATTTCCAGGACTTGAATGGGGGACACTTCACTGTGATGTCCAGATGAAGACACTGCTGGAGCAAGTAGTCCCTGGCTTGAATCAGTACAGACTTGATGGGAGCACAGAGGAACCAGTCATCAAGATATAGAAACACCAGGAATCCCAGCAGTCTCAAGTGAGCTGTGACCACTGCCATGCACTTGGTGAACACCCTGGGGACTGTAATGAGGCCAAAGAGCACGGCCTTGAACCAGTAGTGACTGGCTCCCAGCCAGAAACTTAGGTACCTCTTGGATCATCTGCCTATTTTGATGTGATAGTACGCATCCTGGACATCTATTGAGCACATTCATTCATCTTTGAGCAATAGTGTCAGAATGGACTGAACTGTGACCATTCAGGACTTAGGGTGTTTAGCAAACTGATTCGAGTTGCTGAGATCCAAGATAGGTCTCAGGTTCCCATTTTTCTTTAGCACCAAAAAGAACCTCAAGTAAGTTCTAAATCCTTGTTGGTCTGGGGGACTGTTTAGATGACTCTTTTTGCCAGCAGTTTTTCCACTTCTGCAGCTGCTGCTTTCCTCTGACTGGGTAGGATGTCGCAAGTTTTTCTGGGCTAATTGGGAGGCTGAAGGAAAAAGATATGTATTAACCTCTAGATATTACCCTCTGCATCCAAGTGTCTTTGGTGATGGCTGTGCATGCTTCTGGGTGCAGGGATAAGGACTCCCCCCTCCCCCAACTGCCCCCAAAGTGCAGCAGTTGGGCAACCTTTCAGGAGCACTGAAAAGGCTTCTCAGAGAAAGGACCTCTGAAGCCCCAGTATTGTGGTTGTCCTCTGCCATGTGGGTCATGTCTACCATTACAGTTTTCCCTTCTGCTGTGTGGGGACCTGCCTCCATAGCAATCCAGGGAAAATTCTTGCGACTTGCAGAACCACATCTTCTTCTCCCATGTCTGGTTCTGTGAAAAGTCCTTTGTATAGAAGGGTATCCCTAAATGTATTCCTATCCTGTTCACTTCTAGAAATGGCTTCTTTCAGTTAGCGACAAATAATGTGGATACAAAAGAACGAAGCATTGATGAATGATCACTCAAGGGTCCCCATAAAATCACAAAGGTGCATACAGCATGCAGTTTCACGGCAATTCCTGAACCCACGCCTCTCAAAGCTTCCCTTGAGGCATGAGAAATCAGCCTCATAGATACATGTAATAGGGACTGGAAGGTGGCCAGTTGCACAAAAACAGACTTCTTGCCCTCTGCACATATGGACCCAGACAGGGTATTGCAAAACTCCTTGATCAAGTCCCTCTGAAATCTAGTTAGTGTGTCAGATAGTTCAGCAACCTTAGACTGAAGGTCACTAAAGCACAAACATGCTTCCCAAATCTGTCCCATGCCCTGGACCCCATTTGGGGTTGAAAAAAAAAACTCTGTTCAGTAAGTTCCTTCTTGGTGGCTACTTCTACCGCCAAAGCATCTACTGGGGAACCTTTGCTCCAATGGGCAAGATCCTTTGGAACCACCAGGTACTTGTAGTGTCATTTTATGACTGGCTTTATGACATCTGGATCCTTCCATGCCAAGCAGGAGATGAGGTCCACCATCTCATCCACCGATGGGACTAGCAAAGACACATCTGAGCTGGTTCTGAAAGGCTTGAGAAACACAGACTCCTCCTGAAAGGGGGATCAGAAGACCAACCATCTTTCTGTCTCAAAAGTTCAAGTATTTCACCAAAGGAGACATCCTTAAGGGGTGATATGGGGGACCCCCTGTCCTTCATCAAAGTCGGTGTCTTCTGTCAAGGATACCAGATGAGACTCTAAGTGCCTCCTTTTGCACATATGCATATGAGGAGGCTCCCTTGTGGAATGCTCCAGGAAGGACTTGAAGTGTGAGCCGAGTCCTGGATGAAAACTGTCCCAGTGGGACAGGATGATAAGACTCAGTGCCCAAGGCAGATAGTTGTAAAGGGGGTGGAAATGAGCAGGGCAAGGATGCCTTCTCCACAAATCTCTTCATTACCTCAAAGGCAGAAGTCATGGGAGAACCAAGGACCGCCCTGGCAGCAGCAGAAGCCTCCTGCCTAGGATGTCTCGGAGTATCCCCATGATCCTGCCTTCTCTCAGCGGTTGGGTAAGCTCCGGAGCACAGGTTCTGAGTGGAAAGGACAGCTGTGAGAACATCGGTCAAGCCCACCCCTCCCCCCGATCTGGGACCGACACTACACCTCCAAGATCTCTCCAGGTTTGACAGTGTTGGTGCTGACTGGATAACAGTGGTAGTTGGGGTAGATGAAGGCCAAGCCTTTGGATAGGACACAGACAAACTTGGAACTCTCGGGTCCAATGGTTCTAAAACCACATAACAGATCAGAGTAGGGGTCGACAGTTGGGTCTGGGCTGGTGGTAGGCTCATAAGTCCAATGGGAGACAGACAGTGAGACAAGCAACTGAATATGGGTCCTGAAAAAATTCCTAATCATCATGTCCACATTTGCTTCTGTTAGGCTCCTAGTTGACCTGAGGGATGAGGAAGTTGAGGGTGGCTTGGAAGCCCTTTGAGGAGTCTCCTGTAAGAAAAGAGAATGGAGCCTTGAGGGGATAGGCTTCATGGTGAATTAGGTGACCAGTGGACCAGAGACTTTGATTTGGCTCTTGTTAGATCTGAGGAGTCAAAAGGATCCGATAGTTTGGGAACGTTTTCAGGAGGAGCCGAACCCAAAATGGAGGAAGGACAATGCTCAAGGGATCGCTTCCTAGAATCTTAGTCTTTCACAAATAAATCCCCCTTTGTCTTTTCTGATGATTTTTTAGAAGAAGGGGAGGTCCAGCAGAAATAACAGTAGTAGAAGGGTGTGATCCTTTCACAGCCAGGTTGTTATGGTGCTCAGCAACAACATGATGATTAAATCCTGCATAAATGTCACAGTCCACATTGAGATAAGCTGATCCAAAGCAATAAACACATTCCTGGTGGGCATCCAAGCTGGGGATCTTATGCCCATGTGAGTACATTTTTTAAACACAGTTGACTTATCAGCCATTCTGTATCACCAACAACAGAAAAAGTAGCTAAAAGGAAGGAGAAAGAGAGAGTACAATACCAGTAATGATACAAGTAGAGAAGGTATACCAGCAATGGTAAGAAAGAAGTAACCAAAACAGGTAGCAAGAAGTGGCAGATTGGTATAGAATTAAAGCAAGACTAAAGACCCGTATAAAGAGAAGAGAAGAAACCAATGTCAAAACTAATCCTATAATTAAACTCCTTTTTTTTGGTTTACAAGACAACAGGAGAGGATGGAAAGAAATATACAGAAGAATCCAATAAAAAAATAGGTAATAGAAAAGAACACAACTACTCTAACCCATACACAGCCAAGCTACAGTAGACCAAGTCCTATCACTGAAGCAGCAAATGAGACCTGAGGTAATCCAGGCTAGACAGGGGGATTGTGTGTAAGGGGAGGAGCTCGGGCTATGGAGACAAGCTCTATGGAAGTGGCCAAAGCTGGATCTTAGGTCAGATCTCACACACACACACACACACACACACACACACACACACACACACACACACACACACACACGTATGAAAATATCAATTACAGGTACTTGTATGACTGCTTATACTTCAGATGTCTGCATGAGATCAAATAAATGAATAAATATATAAATAATGATCCAGACATTTATCTCAGCTCACTGTTGTCAAAACTACTCTGGGTAACCAATTGCAACCATTCACTGCTTTCTCACCTTCTTAGTTGAAATCAGAGACAAAGATCACAATTAGGAACAGATTTTAAGTATTGATCTTATATTTTTAAAAATCTGCTAGTAAGTAAGTTGTGCACTTTTCACTTAACGGTAAAAATGGATGTTTGAATTCCTCACTGCTGCAGTAGACTTTGACTGTTTGGGTTGTATATCGCCCAGGATATAACAAGAGGCCAGTCTTCAAAAAACTTTGGTTCCTTCCAATACGTACATTCTGATTACTAACTGGTTAGCCCTTTGGAGGGAAATCAGCAGTCAGAATATAGGTAAACTTTAGAACTTTCTTGTCCAATCAAAAAGGGAAAGCTTACTCATCCTGAAACCACAAAAAAGTATAAAAATATAACTTTCTATACAACAGCTAACTATATACAGTAGAAGGTGGATGGATAGTGGGTGTGATTGTGGCTAGTGCAGCACTGAGAATTAAAACATCTACTGTGATGGTAAGTGCAACTTACACAACTGTTCTACGTTCATCATTCTCACAAGCTGCAGTACCCTGCGGCTATTGGGGTTGATTACCAAAGCTTGTTTAACCAGAGAGAAGGAAGGATAAGAGTCCAGGAGCCCCTAGAGAATAGTTCTAGAAAAGCCAGTCCTGGACCTAGAAAAAGAATCCAATATGTACTCAGAACCATGCATTTGCCTCTGGAATTGGTCTAGAGTCCACCCCGTTCCAAAATGCTAACAAAGAAAAGTCTTTATAGAATGTGCCTTAATTCTGCCTTGAAATGTGTTACCATTGTGGAAATAAAAAAAAAATATATAGTAAGGAACAACCAACTGGAATTGTCTGAATGGACACAAGTTTCCCTTTTGCAGTCCCATAGTTGAAATTCCTCAGCTGTGTGGCTTTCCTAAAGGAATCAGTACTGACAAGTAGGATGGATTTTGGCATAATGGTAAAGGAAAGGTTAAGGTGTTTACCTTGCACACAGAAGGCACATGGTTTGACTATCACTGAGGGAAACTGACTAGGCTTAAAATGGCCTACAAGAGCAGCTAGCCTCGTATTTACTTATGACCCTAAGAACAAGATAATACTTGAGTTGCAAAAGCATAATCAGAGTACATAAAACCTATCCCCTCTGTCATTTAAATTCTGAAAGAAATGAGGGAGACAGATGGCTAGATTCAATGTATACTCAGAAAGTATTAAGGCCATATATGGGTGACTGCTTTCTACAGATAACCCTTTTTACATGAAAAAGCAAAAGAGTCAATCCATTGTGCACTGTTGCAACCCAGATACGTTTGCAGATGTCAGAGCAATAAGCCAGCTATTCTACCAAAATATGAAGCAAAAGCAGCCTGAATAGCTGGGTCAGTTGAAGATAGAAATAACTTTCCCAGGAAAAAAACAAAGATCCCAATTAAGTGCCACCTGAACAACAGGGGGCCTTACACATCAATAGGAAAACCTCTTTGCAGAACAAAGTCTGAAATGGAAAGGATGATCCAGATAGACATACTGAAATGGCTGAAAAATACTCCTTGCCAAAGCAGTAAACAGGCCAGTGTATAGTAACTTCCACAAATGTTTGAGAACCAGAGTAATTACCTCAGACAAGGCCCTGGTTATAGATTTCCTAATAGCAGGATTTATTGCCCTCTTTAGTACTTGCTGCTTGTCTACAAAAACAGAAAAAGGGTCCCTAAACTGTATTAGAACTGAATCATCCATGTAGTCAGTTTAAGCTGTTTTGACAGTGCTGTATCCTGTCTTACATGAGCAAATCCAATCTGTGAGGAAGCTTGTGGCAATTGCCCCTGGCCAATTCTATAAGAAGGGGGGAACCACTGTTGCTTGGGCCAGAAGGAAGTCACTACAATATTTTTGGAGAGTCCTTCTGAATCTTCAGAATGACTCTAGATATCAGTGGAAGTGGAAGAAATGCATACAGGAACACTACTGACCATGAGAATGAAAATTCACATGTTTTCCAGGTATGCCTGAAAGGAGTCTTGGTGAAGAACTTACTTACTTGGTTGTTTTGAAAGGAGGTGAACAGATCTATTTAAGGAGTTCCTCATAACTGGATCCATTCCTGGAATACTTCCTCATTAAGTTTCCATTTGTGAGGGTCATTCTACCACTACATTTCCCTCTGATGGCACATAAGATGCTTGGCGGGTTATACAACAGTGTACGGCTAACTCCCAAGCCATAAACAGCCTGCACAGGGTGCACGACACGATGCCCCCTGTCTATGTAAGACTTTATCACAGTGAATATTGTCTGTAATCATGTATAATGATCGCAGCGACCACAGGGCATGGATGAGATTCTATAGCACGGATGATACCTAACACCTCTTTGACATTTATTTGCTTTGGTCTGCCTGAAGTGTTCCATAGGCCTCGCACGTTTATCCCCACAGAAACTGCTCCAGAAGCAAAAACTGAGGCATCTTATTACCTTCCCAATGCAGTCCTTTCATGATAAATCCCGAAATTGGAATCTAAAAATTCCAGAGGATGAGAATGTTGGGTCCACATGTTTTGTTTTTTGGGGGGAGGGTTGTTTGTTTTGTTTTGATTTAAATAATTCAATTTTTCTCATGTATAACCTGCTAAGGAATCATGAGAATCATAGAAGGCATGAATCTTAGAACCATTAATTGAGTGAAGTCTCAGACTGATTGGAGAAGAACAGGAAAGTTTCCAGATGCAAATTCACTTTTCCTGTGTTAGGAAGGCCTTTGAAAAGATGAATCTAGAAAGCTATCTAAAACTACAATCGTGCAACAGAGCCAATGAGGACTTTTGAACATTTATCTGGAAGTCCAGACTGGTACGGAGTGGAAAAAATATGTTAAGAACTCCTGATATCTGGCAAAAGGCTCTGCAAAAATCAATAAGTCATCTAAAGAAGAAAACATTTGAATGCCTTTCATTCTGCAATGAGCATTTCCTGCAAAGTACAGTTTTGTACCTACCATAAATGTAGATGTTCGAAGATCCACATTGCTGCAGTCCTTACACTTGGGTAGTCCGCTGTCCTCGGTCGGCCCGAATATCAAAGCATTAGGCTGACGTCGGTCAAGGCGCTTAAGACTGACATCAGGACGTCAGGGTACAAATGCGCATGACCAACGTCATATCCTCAGTCTTTTCTTGCCCCAGATGTCAGAAGACCCTAAAAAGAAAGGTCAAAACCAAAAGACAGCAAAAAACAACCAACCACCCTTGCACTAATCCTATGTACAATATATACAATATCCACAATATTTACAACCCAAACCACACAACCGCCTCTAACTACAGAGGGGAAGGAGGGAGGGTAAATTGGACTGCAGCAATGTGGATCTTCGAACATCTACATTTATGGTAGGTACAAAACTGTACTATGTTCTTCATCTCACATTGCTGCAGTCCTTACACTTGGGTAGAATCCCAAAGCAGAGGTAAGGGAGGATGGCAAAACTATAAAGCAGTAGGAGCTGCCAAAATGCCCTGTAAAATTGCAGTGGCAAAACCAGCCCTAGATTTAGAGTAAAGTGGAAGGTGGTAATGCTTAGAGAAACTATGCACTGAACTCCAAGTAGCTGCCTCCAAAATATCTTTAGTTGCCACCCCCCTTAAAAAAGCTGTAGAAGTGGCAGTAGCCCTAGTGGAATGAGGCCTAATCCCAGCTGGAATCTCCTTACCATGATGGGAATAACAGAAAGCAATACAAAACCCAATCCACTTAGAAATAGTTTGTTTTGACACAGGCTTGCCCTGAGAACCCAAAGCAAATGAGACAAATAACTGCTGAGACTGCCTGAACCCTTTAGTTCTGCTCAAATAATATCGCAACTGCCTGTGTATATCCAAAGTGTGCAAAATCTTTTCCCCTTTATTTTGGGGGTTTGTATAAAAAGTAGGTAAATGAATAGTTTGGTTTAAAGCCACACTAGAAACCACTTTAGGCATAAAGGAAGGATTAGTACGCAAAGATACCCTATCCTTATGGAAAATTAAGAAAGGCTCAACCGCCATAAGGGCCTGTAATTCAGAAACCCTTCTCGCAGAGGTAATGGCCAACAAAAAAGCAGTCTTCCATGATAAATATTTCAACTCGGCAGTAGCTGCAGGCTCAAAAGGTTGTAGAGTGAGTTTCTCCAACACAAAATTGAGATCCCAAGCAGGAGTAGGAGCTCTACGTGGGGGTCTTATATTCTTTGCCCCTCTAAGGAATTGCTTAAACAAAGGATGAGAAAACAATGGTGGGTCACAGTCATAGTGAGCAGAAATTGCTGCAGCATGAACCTTAATAGAAGAGAAGGACAAACCTTTGTCCAGTAACTCAGTAAGATATTGAAGAGCCACACTTAAATTAGGCTTAGAAACATCAAATTCCTTTGCTGTACTCCAAAATAAAAATCTCTTCCATTTATCTGCGTACACTTTCCTTGTACTAGGCCTTCTGGCCTCCAAAATAACATTCAAAACTTGCTGTGGAAGCTGAGACCCTCCAGGGTTTAAAACAGAATATGCCAGGCTGTTAGGTGAAGAGAGTGAAGTTTGACATTGAGTAAATGACTGTTCTCCTGAGACAGCAGGTGTGGAATCGAAGGCAAAGGCCATGGAGGCTCCCGCACCAGACTTCTCAGTAATGGGTACCAGTGCTGTCGAGGCCAATCTGGAGCTATTAAAATCATCTTTGGCTTGTCCTGTCTGACCTTCAGGAGTACCTTTGGGAGGAGAGGCAGAGGTGGAAAGGCATACACATGAAGATTGCTCCACCTGAATGAAAGAGCATCCACTTTCCAAGCTGTGGGATGAAACCTTTTTGTGCAAAACTTTGGCAGCTGGTAGTTTAGTGGAGAAGCGAACAGATCTATGTCTGGAGTTCCCCATAACACTGTCAATTTCTGAAATACATGAGGATCCAATTTCCACTCGTGGGGATCCATAATTTGTCTGCACAACACATCTGCTAAGGAGTTCTGTGCTCCCGGCAGAAACCTTGCCTGAAGATTTAGCTGTAAACTGAGAGCAGTCTCCCACAAAATCATTGCTTGTCTGCATAGAGGATAAGAATGTGTTCCCCCTTGCTTGTTGATGTACCACATGACAGTTGTGTTGTCTGTTAGAACCAACACCTGCCCTGGAAGAAGTAAATCCTTGAAAGCTATTAATGCAAATTGGACTGCTAACATCTCCTTCAAGTTGATATGTAGATGTTGAAGTCTGGCAGGCCACGTGTCTTGTACCCACTTTCCATTTAGATGAGCTCCCCAAGCTTTGTCTGAGGCATCTGTCGTTAGAATCTGACTCGCCTCTGGCGGGTCACAGAGAGTCCCTTGTTTAGGTGACATTCCTGAGCCCACCACAAAAATTCCTTTTGAATGCAAGGTATTATCTGAATGACAGTGTCCATATCTTGGCAGTGCTGTGTCCATACATTTTTGAGATACCATTGTAGCTTCCTCATATGCAGTTTGGCATTGGGAAGCACCAGAATACAAGATGCCATGAACCCCAAGGCTTGAAGGACTGTCCTTGCAGTCAGCCTGGACTGATGAGACAATTGATGGAAGTACAGAGAAAGATTCTTTTGTTTGTCCGGGGTCAAAAGGCCATCTGGGATGCTGTATTCAGTCTCACACCCAGAAAGCACATGTCCTGAGAGGGTACTAGACTGGACTTTATTTCGTTCACAGAATACCCCAGGCATCTTAGCACTGCTATCACATATTGTAAATGATGAAGAAGTTCGTCCTTTCCTTGGGCCAGAATCAGGCAATCGTCCAAATAAGGATAGATCTGTATTCCTCTTAGCCTGAAGAAAGCTATCACTGGAGCCAGAACCTTTGTGAACACTCTGGGCAGTAGATAAGCCAAAGGGCAATGCAGAGAACTGATAATGAGAAGTCCCAGCCCGAAAACGCAGATACTTCCTGCAACTTAGCCTGATAGGAACATGAAGGTAAGCCTCCTTGAGATCCAGAGTCACCATCCAGTGATCTTTGCCCAGCAGAGGTAAAAGCTGCTGTAACGTCAACATTTTGAACTTGGGAATGTCCAGATAAGTGTTGAGGATAGATAAATCCAAAATTGGTCTCCACGTGTTCCCCTTCTTTGGTACTAGGAACAGGCGAGAATAAAATCCTAGGCCCACTTCTGGCAGAGGGACCGGTTGTATGGCCCCTATTTGGAGCAGCAGAGAAATTTGTTTGTGAGCCTCCAGTCTTTGCTGAGGAGGAACGTCCGGCATGCCTTTGAAAGGAGGCAAGGTATGGAAATAAAACCTGTAACCTTGGTGTATGATATCCAATACCCATCTGTCTTGGGTAATCAAACTCCAATTTTCCTTGAAGAGTGCCAACCTTCCTCCCAAAGGTGCTGCCAGGCAAGAAGGATCTGGCAGCTGAAAAGGTAGGTCATTGGGCCTGTTTACGAAAGGACTGGCCCCTGCCCTCACCCGAAGATTGTGCAGGTGAACTCCCTGTTCTAGGTCTGAAGGAGCTCTGAGCTCTGCCCCTACCACGTCTAGATCTACCCATAGACTGTGAATCATAAGAAGGGTACATCCACCCCTTAGCAGGCCAATTCCTACTAAACTTCGGAGGCTGAACTTGCAAAAATTCTTTAACAGCCTGCATAGACTTAGCCTTGTCTTCCATTTTCTTCAAGACTGACTCCACAGGTGAACCAAACAACACATCAGACTGTAAAGGAGCATCCAAAATCCTTGTCTTAACATGGTCAGATAAATTCTGATCCCTCAGCCAGGCGTGCCTGCGAAGAACTGACCCAGTGGCAGCCACCCTAGACGAGGCCTGTACAGCATCAAAACCGCATTGTAAAGAATGCTTACCCACCTGTTCAGAGACATGTACCAAATCTTGTAATTCTTTACACTCAATGCCTTCCGCCAGAGCATCTACCTTAGACTTCAATTGAGAAAGAAGATAGTTTTGATATTTCAACATGTGAAACTGGCAATTCAACGCCCTCATAGCTAAGGTGGAAGAAGTATAGACTTTCTTTCCCCATCTATCCAAAGCTCTGGCCTCTTTATCTGGAGGAACCGGATTTTTTACAACAGAGGCCTTGACACCCTTAGGTCCCTGACTAACAGTTTCTGGGTCCGCCCTAGGACTCTTGTAAAGATATTTATGAGCCTCAGGCACCCTGTAACACCTATCCGGTTTAACAGGAGCAGGAGGCAAAGAATCAGGATTAAGTGAAGCCTCTGCAAACACATCTTCCACAACATCCAGAACAGGTGGTATAGCCAAAGGCCTATGCTGAGGTAAAAGCAAAAACTCCCTAAGCCTTTTCCTGGAATCAGAGAAGTCCTGACCTTCCCACTTAAAATGTTCCCTCATGGAATGAAGAGTCTCTGAAAAAGAAAAATCCTCTGGAGGAGAAGCAGAAGGAGTCGAATCATCTGCATCAGAATCAGAATAAGGAGAGTACTCCTGCAAGTCTTCAGCCGAAGACTCTGAAACATCCGAAGCCTGCTCAAAACTCCCCAACTCTGGTTCCACCCTAGGCCTCTTATCAGGAGGGGGCAAAGAACCTCTAATCAAAGTAATTAAATCTTCTGCCATTTTAAGCATGTGCTTCTTGGGCACAGATCCTGTTGAACTAGGAGTGACACCAACAGAAGCTAAACCTGGCCTGCCTCTGGGAGAAGCCTTGGAAACAGAAGGAGAGGGCCTAACCACCCTAGGAAGGGAGGGGAGTACAGTAACCTGAGAAGCCCCTTCAGCCTGACCTGTCCCCTGAGAGGCCATATCCTGCAATATCAAAGTCTCCCCCTGGGACTCCAGAGAAGCCTCCGGCGGAACCACCGGTTCCACTGACGCCTCTAAAGAACCGGCGTCCGGTACGGACGACTCTTCTTGCCTGGGTTTAGCTGCTTTGTCTTTGCGCTTCTTGAAGCGGCGTCGGAGCATCCGACGGCATCTTATAATTGCACCGCTTCAAGACCAACCTGGCACAATCTAACCTTCGCTAATAGTGCGCTTATTGAACCTAGCACAAAAGCGACACCCAACAACGTCGTGCTCAGGCCCCAAACAAGGAATACACAAAGTATGATAATCCCTATGCGGTATCTGCTTCCCACAAGAAATACAGTTATTCACTTTTTCTGACATCCGGTAAACCACTGAGGCAAGAAAAACTAAAATATTCCCCAACGGGTACTTAGCCAACTTTGACTCGGTCTGAAACTCCGAATTCGAAAAATTTCAGAACGCCGAACGGCACTTGCAACGCTGCTTCTGCATCGGACCATGCGGCAAAAAAGACTGAGGATATGACGTCGGTCATGCGCATTTGTACCCTGACGTCCTGATGTCAGTCTTAAGCGCCTTGACCGACGTCAGCCTAATGCTTTGATATTCGGGCCGACCGAGGACAGCGGACTACCCAAGTGTAAGGACTGCAGCAATGTGAGATGAAGAACATCTAGACAGTTTGGAAACACCACAGTTGCTGTAGCTAACTCAAAATGTAATGCAGAGAAAAGATAATGTAACCCAGACATGACATCTGAGAAATTTCCTGAAGCTATGGGAATGTGATGATAAGCATCTTTCAGGTTTAATACTACCATACAACTCAGAAGAGGAATGACTGATAACAGACTTTGAAGGATCAACATTTTTGAATTTTGTTACTTTCACAAACTAGTTGAAAAAGGAAATATCTAGAACTGGTCTCCTGAAAAGTTCATTCTCTGAAACCAGACACATTCTGGGGTAGAGGACTTATTCCCATTGGTCTAAAGGCACTGCTAGTATGACTCCTAGGGTATCCATGTATTGAAGAACCTGAGGAAAAATCTCTCCTCAATTTGCAAAGTAGGGAGGAATTCACCTGAAAGGAGGTATGTGTATTTGGTGCCAAATGTAACCCTCCTGAACCAGTATTAGTACCCAAGAGTCTGAAATAATCTGTTGCCAAAGGGAAAGACTGACAGGCAGTCTATGGGACAGACTTAGAGATGTAGGGACAGAAGGGGATGGAATGATGGCAAGCAGTTGACAAAAAAAGCTGTCAAAACTCTTAAGTCCCTTTCACAGAAAGCCCATGGAGTGAAAACAAGAAACGAAAGTAAATTGTCAATGTGTACACAAACATCAAACATAAAATACATTTCTAGGTCTGAAATACACTTCATAATTCTTAAAGATAAGACTTTCAAGCAAAATGTTTCAAGCAGTACAATAATGAAGGCAAGTTCTCATGAAGTGTACACAAGCACTAAAACACTCAGTATTTTGAAGTGGTAACAATACTACTCCATTAAAGAAAATTCTCCAAGCCTCAACACCACAATACTTGATTCTCTGACAATATACAGTCTCTAAGAACTGTTTCTGTCTGTTTGCCCCTTCCTCCCCCCTTACAGTGTGACCCTGGAGTTGATTACATTAGTTGGGGTAGGTGAATGTACCCCCACCCACACTGGGCAGCAGGGGGAACACTGAAGACAGTGTTTTTGGGAGGGTTTTTTCAGTGAGTTGTCTCTCAGGGAGTTGAGGTTTTAGAGATTGCAATTAATCAATTTACAGTGGAAGCACTTGAAGCACATAAAACTTCCCACTCTTTAAATCCTTACACTTTTGTTAAAATGTCTCAAAAGCAGTACATTTCATCTCACAAAACAGACCCAGTATTCAATAATAAGACCAGTTCTAAAAATAGCAGTTTCTGACAAGAAACTACTAATAATTAATAAAAATACTGGTTATTGTTCAGAAAATAAACAAAAGTATCAAAAATATTTAAAAAGGCAATATTTTCTGTGTGGAAGGGTTCCCCTATGGGGATTTATCTGCTAGAAATGAAGCCTGCAGCCCACTGCTGCTCCTGTGAAGCCACATAGATGCTTTTTCTTGAGGCTGCAAGAACGTACTAAAGTTGTCTACACTCTGAATGCTAATTTTCCTTCATGGGTCTATCCAATCGGCAGTCTGAATGTAGGTGGTGGAGTGAGCTAGAGCTTTTTCAATACTGCCTGGGTTGTATCCTGGGCAGGATGCAATTCAAATAGCCAAAGGCTACTGCTGAAGTAAGAATGATGTACATTAACAAGCTTTGCATTAGCAAATTGTCTGAATGGATATGAAGTATGAAACTCCATATCTGTCATTAAGGAGAGGACTGTTCTAATCAACACGATACTGATATAATACGTGGACTCCTGACTGGATCAGAGACCCTGGGCTCTGTGAGCAAAATGTGCCCTACAGTGCTATGGATGACAACATCTGGGATCAATATTATTACAAGTCATGGTGTTTTCCCCAGTAGAATTGAGGGAGAAAAGATTCACCAGTTCAGCTGCTGCCTGCAAGACTATGAATCTTGATGGAAGCCATCAACAGATAATTCTTTGCAGAAATTGTTACCCGACTTTTATGCAGTACCCTGCATGAGGCACAATTACAGCTCAAACTGCCATAAACCAAAGAGTCCTGAGACAAAAGTGGAGATGGTACATAAAGAAGACTACGTACTGCCAAAAAGAGTGACTGGAAATGGATTACGCTAGAGCATCAATGAAAGCATATATGAGCTATAAAACACTGTGGCTAGACTGATATTATCAAATTATGTTAACAGCATGAAATTACACAATATGAAATTGAAACACATAGAATTGAGCATAAGCACTTCAGGCAAAATGTAGTAAACTATCTTGCATTCTTTCAGGCTGTTGGGAGACTGTGCAACCCAATCTGGTCGATGAATTACAAATTTATCTCTCTCCAGTAAGTGAGAGGAAGTTGAACAAGTTTTTGAGGACATGGTTGCCAAGATATGGGAATCTTTTTCCAAGGAAGTGCCCACTGAGGACTGTGGATAGCCTATAATGGGTAACTCAGACTTTTGCTGGTTGAAGTTAGAATATGTTGATTATAATAGGTTCATAGGTTGGTACTGAGCTATCTGCCCGAAGGCATATATTAGCCCAGCCACGTTGTGCGGTATTCACCGCCCCTTTAGTAGTTCCCTAGACCCTTGTACTAGCAGCTAGTACCCTTGGCCCCTTTCTAGTAGTGCTGTTGGTGTGATCCCCGGTGTGAACTTTCTGTTACCCATCCACTCATCAAGGTTCCTCTTGAAGAGTGATAGTGAGGGGCTCTGTCTTATGTAGATTGGGACCCTGTTCCATAGTAAGGGAAGTCTCTGTTGTGTTGAGGTTTATATCCCTAGAGCATGTAGCTCGAGTAGATTTGGTTTTGCTAAGATGGAGCATGTTCAAAAATTCTGGGTTGGACATGGCTCTGTACGTTAGAGATCGCCTCTGAGAAAGCGGTATGCAACAGAGAACAGTCTTAACTTTTTCAATCGTGCTGCATAGGCGACTGTTTGAGGCCAGTAATTCTCTTGGTTAGGTACCTCTGTGGTCTCTCCAGCTGCTGGAGATGTCTAGCCAGGTACATTCCAATTGGTGCATTGTACTCAATAATGGGTCTGACGAGGGAAGAGTAGAGGGGCACCATTACATTCTTAGATCTTGAGGCAAACCCTTTCATGATCAGATGGGTCACATAGAAGGATTTTCTAATCACTTTGGCAACATGGTTATCAAAGGAAAGCTGGCTATCTACTTGGGTCCCTCGATCCCTTATTTCTTCTTCAGATTTCAGGGGATTACCTCCTACGTTGTAATAAACTCATGGACACTGTTTCATCCACCCAAACTACCTGGCTATTCCACATTAATTACACAATAATGCACAACAAGGAAAAAGAGCTTGGCAAAACCAGCAAAAAGTCAAAGCTCCTGCCCACCTTCAAACTTATAAGCATCGTTGTAATCTTGCTAAAACTCAGTTCACTGTTGATATAAAAAAAAAAACATATTACTTAGATCCACAATCAAACCATAAAAAAAATGTTGGTTCTCTGTTAACAAAATCTTGCACTCTGGAGCTCCTACTTTTCTCAACCCCTGCCCAGATACCTCTCCCACAGAAACTGCTAATAAATTTAACTCCCATTTTCTAAACTCTACTGCAGCAGTCTCCAACATACCTCTCAACCTCTTAAAGCAAGACATCTGGACAAAACTATGATTAAAAGTGGGACAATTTTTAAATATTGCTCTTACAAACTTAGAAAGTTTATAGAGAAACAGCTTTCGAATTAACATGAATTTTCTGAAGGATATGAAGTCTCAAGCTTAAATGTCTGTCATTATTTTCTAACTTCAATCTTTAATGATTTGATACTAATTTGTCAGAAAACCACAATTTTATGAAAAATGGACCAAAAATATGAGTCCAAAATCTGGATATTCTGCGAAAATCTGTACAGTTGAGAGGTACTCTCCAACCTTTTTTGCACCAAGGACCGGTTTCATGTAGGACAATTTTCCACGGACTGGCCATTATGAGTGCTTAATAAAGTGCATAATATTTATTTATTTATTTGACATTTGTTTACTGGGGAGACCCAGCTGGACTAGAAATCCATTTTCCCCAAAGACCCAGGAAGAATAGCTCCAAAGTACAATAAAAAGACAATTGGCAACAATTACCAAAAAAAAAAAAAAAAAAAGTGTACATTCGGTTTAACAGCATAACACTGATCTACTGTGGTCGAGAGGTACGTAAACCTTATTGACTTTCTAAGTTTATAAGAGTAATATTTAAAATATGTCATTATTTGGCTTTGTCTGGCATATCTCTCATCTGTACAGATCTTTGACTCATATTTTTGGTCTGTTTCTCATAAAATTGTTTTTACTGGCAAATCATTGAGGTTTGAAATCAGAAAATAATGAAAGACAGCTAAGTTGTAGACTTCATACCCTTCAGAAAATACATGTTAATGCAAAACCTGTATTGCTATCTACTTTCTAAGTTTATACAACAGTACTTAAAAGTGTCCTTATTTTTGGGCCTTTGTCCCACCATTATTTTTGGCTTTGTCCAGATTTCTTGCTCTAAGAGAAAGTTATGTCCCCAGATTTATTGTATGAGAGGTTGAGTGGTATGGTTGATAGGTGCAAATCTAATGGCAACCTTATTGACTTTTTATTTATTTATTTGACATTTGTTGATTGGATTACTCTGACTGGGCAGGTGCCCTGTTTCAGCGTAGACCTGAGGAGAAAAGCTCCAACGTGTAAGGTATGAAACGTGCAAGATAATAACTGTAAGATAATGTTAATGATTTTCTGTTTTTATAGCAATATTTAAATTCTGTCCTATTATTTGTGGCTTGGTCCAGATTTATTGTGCAACAGGTTGAGTGGTATGGTTGAGAGGTACGCAAACGGTATGCAAACCTCATTGCTGCTGCTGCAAGGGGATCTCTCTCTCACACACATACACATACACACGCACGCGCGCGCACACACACATATTCTCTTTTGCATTAATGTATGCATTCACTCACACAAGATCGTTTTAACACTCTCTCAATCTCTCTCACACACACACACAGTCTCTTGCTTTCATGCAGGCATTCACTCACACACACACACACACACACACACACACACACACACACACACATGGACTCCTACCTTCATGCAGGCATTCAATTACACACAAACACACACACACACACACACACACACACACACACACACACACACACACACACACAAACACTTTTTTCGGTTTTATTTTACACTCGTCAAATAGAAAAAGTGGTGCTTAGCAAGTGTAAAATAACGGCTCGATCGATCTCACAGCTCACTCTCTCTTATATACACACAGTCTCTTCTTCTTTCACATGCACATACATTCTGCTTTCATGTACACATTCACTCACACACACAGACAGACACAAACACATTCATACGCATATATACACACATTCAGTTTTTTGTTTCACTCCATGCCTGGCGGCCTGGTATCACAGGTTCCACGGCCCGATGGTTGGGGACTGCTGCTCTACTGCAACCTTAACACAAAATCCCATACAAACTCACAATGGCCCTGAAGTTCTCACTTCAAATAAACCTCTTTTGTCCTTAAAAACCTTCTCCAACTCACATACAAAACACCTACTCAGTAAGCTCAAGCCCTGTGTACCCTCTGTTGACAACGTACATACAGAATACCTAACGCTTCCATTGCTTATGCAGTCATCATCTTGATTAGGAGATCCATTCGAGAATGACATATCCCATCTCTCTGGGAAAAGAATTCTACATCATACCTTTTCACAAAGGTGGCAACTCCTCCTAAAGAACAAACTTTAGGGCTATCACAATCTTACCCTCCTTCTCAAAACACATCAGCAAATCTTACAATAACTTATCCAACCAAATCTACTAGCATCTACCCAACACAGTTTTCACTCATACCATAGCACAACTACTAACTTGGTTGCCTTCTTAGATAACATTATCAAAACTAGAGATAATGTTGTCTCTTACCTGTTTTTAGATCTCTCCAAAGACTTTGACAGTGTCTCACTCCAAACTACTCTCTAAAATGTCTGCATTTAGTCTGTCTAATACAACATTCAGCTTATTCACTAGCTACCTTTCTCTTCAGCAACTATCTGTAAATGTCTGTGTACATATTCCTCTTTTCTCCCAATTAATATCAGTGTGCCCCAAGGTTTTGTTCTTGGACCTCTTCTCTAACTTCTTTATTAACAAATTACATGCATCCTCCACAGGCTTCTCTTATCCAATACGCCGACTCCACACTCATCTCTCTCTTCCCATTTGCACTCCATTGAACATAAGCTTTGTTAAAGCCATCTCTTACAAATCCCAGTAAAACCAAGCTACTACTAATTTCTACACAAATCTCTAACACTCCTCTAAAACAGTTTCAAAATAACTCCTCTTTATCACACAGATATAGAAGTCATATTCCACACCAAGTTACTAGGTGTCACACCTGATAATCAACTGAAATTCAATCTTCATATAAGAAAATCCATCAAAAACTCAGTATGCCCGACAGATCCAAAAACAAATCCTCACCCACTCCTCCAGAGTCACACTGGCAAACAAATACCTTCTACCTTCTCTACCATATGCCTCACCAGTTATTTCCAATATTCAAATCTCCCTCATCACAAAACTAGAATTGTACAACAAGCTATCTAGGCTTCCATCCACTCTGCCACATAAACGTCATCAATGTTCTGCTCTGAAAACATTAAACTGGCTTAAGCTGCCCAATTACCTCAAGTACACAAGTTTTACTTGCCCACAAAATGATATGCAATCATTTCCACTGTCTATCCATCAGTAACATTCTCAAACAGTATCTTCCTAACCATCCACTTCACTCATCTGAGAAGCAGCTTGTTGAAACCCTTAAACTTAAAAGAAAAGCATAGTTTACATTCATGCATAGTAGCCAAAACTTGGCTCAAGATTCCTATGGACATTAGATCAGAACCTAAAAGACCCATTTTTAAACATACCATACAGGAATATCTTCTCATCTCAAGGGTATGTACTTGTCTGTCTCCAGGTGAAAAACTGACCCTTTTATTTTCCCCATTCCTATATTCTGTCTCTTACACTCGCTCTATTCCCTTTCTCTTTCATACTCCTTTCTCCTTTCAATCTACTATACATCCATTTATGTTACTGCTCTTATGCCTACCTTTATTTCTCTCTTATTTTGTTCTATACCATCATCATTAAATCTTTATTTACCCCTTCTTCTCCACTTGCCTTTGATCTTTCTAAGTCTATAACATTCTTTTTACTGTAAACAAGGGAATAGTGAAAAGTCCACAACTAATCTCCAGCACTAAGCTTTTCCAGAAGGATACAGCACACAAGGCGAAGCTATAATACGTCCTGTTTAATATAAATATCTCAACACGACAAACATAAAGGTTCAAAACCACTGAATCAAATAGAAATAAACGGATCAAGTGCTTTCATCCACCAGCATGTGGACTTCATCAGAATCAATTAGTTAATTAACTAAAACCTTTTTAAACACTTTTTGGCGCCAGCAGGGTACTTCCATTTAAAGCAATACATCACTTAAAAATGTGTTCAAAACATATGTTATATCCATCCTATTTAAAGTGCATATTGTGCTCTAACTATATAAGCCACGTCACTTTATACATAAAAATAACATGAAATATCAAAATATTACAAAAATAAAAATGAAAATAAAAATATAACCTAAAACAAAACCATTATATATACTTATTAGTCATATATTAATATGTCCATACATCACTGATTCTGATTTAAATAAAAACCTATGCAAATTACGTATTTAGCTGTCATAGACACAATAAATAAACAATGCTCCTATGGGTAAGTTCCATCTTGATTACCCAATAAATATATGTATTAGTATCCATAAATACAATCGTATATAGCAGCAATGAGTGAATATTAATAATATATATTATAAATACTGAAAATGCATGTATTGCTTTAATTGAACCTTTATGTTTGTTGTGTTGAGATATTTATATTAAACAGGACGTATTATAGGTTCGCCTTGTGTGCTGTATCCTTCTGGAAAAGCTTAGTGTTGGAGATTCTTTTTACTGTAGTTTCTGTTTCTGTATCATATTACTAGTAGTTTCTCCATAATATTCAATATTATATGTTTTTTGTCTGTCTCTGGTGTAATCATGCTTTTTTTTCTTCTGTTGATCTCATTTGCATAACTTACTGTGGCTTCTTTTGCTATGCATGTTTCCAAGATCATATATATACAATTTGTGTTATGTTTTATGCAGCTTTTGTCCCTGAGCCTCTGATGAAAATGGGATTTATGCTCACTTGGACGTTCCTGGTAATCAAATGTCAAATAAATATATAAGTACAATTTGTATACCCAGTTGCAACCTGAATCCTGGCCCAAAAATTACTCAAGACTTGTCTCAATTTACTTGGACCAAACATACTCCACAGAGGTTGAGAACTAGAGTTTTTCTTTTCTCTTTAAAAGAGGCTTTGGTTACTTCAGCTTGCAAAACACAGCATCGTCTCTAACCTTTCTGTTGCTGGAAAGGTAACTGAGAAGGTAGAAGGCACACTGCTGTATTCTTATTTAATGTCTCATTTATTACTTGAGTCTCTTCAGTCTACTTTCAAGTCAAAGCATAAAAAATGGAGACTGCATTCAGTCAGCTTAGGATGTTGACTAATAAAGAAGTTATGTACTCACCATAACGTTCCGTCTGTGTCCATTTTCATTCTTCCTCGACTGCTGGGTTCATCCAATCCTCGGATGCGAATCAGCCATTACTAAAGCTAGTGGTAACCAAAAAGCTCTCGCATTTCTCCCTTCCCCATAATGTACCAATCCCTAACATACCTCCAGATCTCATTTGCCGCTTTTTGCGAAAGATTGGTTGCCATAGCTCTTAAGCTTCATCTCTTATCCTTGTACTGTTAGTATTTTTATTATTACCTCTCTGTCACTGCTGCTCTTTTGTCTTGCTCTTAACCAATTAAGCTGTCTACTTAACAGATTAGGCCATAGCTACAACTTGGCTCCAAAAAACAAAAAAGTGTACAGACTTCTCATCTTTTTTTTTGTATAAAATTTAAAACTGTATAGTTCATCAACTGAGGAACTGAAAGCAAAACTGCAAGTAGTCAACTGCAGCACCACGAAAATGTTAATTTGGAACAGGAATGTGACATAAAAGAACTTGAGCAAGAGGGAGAATGTAAATATTTGGCAACTGATGAAGGATCAACAATAAAACATGAACAAATGCAAATAAAACTTAGGAAAATTTTAGAAGACTAAAAATAAGACTGAAAAGACTGAAGACATCTAGGAAGAAAGTCCAAGCTATAAACCAATTTGCTCTTATTGTCCTAACTTACAGTTTTGGAGTGATTGACTGGCCCCAAAAGATGTTGTACTGATAGGACAGGAAAACAAGAAGTATGCTTCATGCTCATTAAATGATTTATAAAAATCAGTGTATACGAAGACTATACATTCCTCGTTCTGAAGGAGGTATGGGCCTCCTCAAAACTGATTACATGTACAGATTTGCAATTGTGGGGCTGCATACATATCTGCTGACCTCACAAGACCCAAACGTATTGAAAGTTTTGAAACATGAGGAGAATAAGTCTAAGATGACGTCTCTGTTTAGTTTAGCAGAAGCATGTCTGCATGAAGAAGAAATGGAAATCAAACCAGAAGTACATAAAAATCAGGCAGCAACTGAATGTGCCAAAAAACAAAAGAAAGAACATAAGTTGAAGGATCAGATGAGAAGGCAAGAAATGTGGAAAATGCATAAATACAGTTGCATGTATTGAAAACTCTTTGTACAACCTCGTGTTTATCAGGATCATATGCAGGAATAGTTAAGGAGAGGTGAATTTAAACCAAAAGACAAAAGGTTAATATTGGCGGCCCAAGAAAGTGGACTACATACATGTTGGCTTACAAAGCCCATTGGATATATGGGAGATAAAGACAAATGTAGGTTTTGTAAAACAGAACTGGAAACAGTAGCACATCTTCTGGCTGGTTGTGATATACTAATGGCATGCAGAATGACTGTATACTGAAAGGCATAACAATGTGGCAAGACTGTTGCATTGGGGATTCTGCACAGATTATAACACTGAAGTAGCTGAAAAAACACTGGAAAAGTACAGTTTTGTACCTACCATAAATGTAGATGTTCGAAGATCCACATTGCTGCAGTCCTAACACTTGGGTAGTCCGCTGTCCCTCGGTCGGCCCGAATATCAGAGTATAAGGCTGACGTCGGTCAGGGCGCATTTGACTGACATCAGAACGTCAGGGTACAAATGCGCATGACCGACGTCATATCCTCAGTCTTTTCTTGCCCCAGATGTCAGAAGACCCTAAAGAAAAAGGTCAAAACCCATAGGCAACAGCTAAACAACCAACCAGCCTAACACCAAGAATATGTACAATATATACAATATATACAATAAACACCATATACCTCAGATGGATAACCCAACCCACACAACCACCTCAAACTACAGAGGGGAAGGAGGGAGGGTTGGACTGCAGCAATGTGGATCTTGAACATCTACATTTATGGTAGGTACAAAACTGTACTATGTTCTTCATCTCACATTGCTGCAGTCCTAACACTTGGGTAGAATCCCAAAGCAGAGGTAAGGGAGGATGGCTAAACTATAATGAAGCAGGAGCTGCCAGAATGCCCTGCAACACAGCAGTGGCAAACCCAGCCCTGGATTTAGAGTACAATGGAAGGTGGTAATGCCTAGAGAAGGTATGCACTGAACTCCAAGTGGCTGCCTCCAAAATATCCTTAGTTGCCACCCCTCAAAAAGCTGTTGAAGTGGCAGTAGCCCTAGTGGAATGAGGCCTAATCCCAGCTGGAATCTCTTTGCCATGATGGGAATAACAGAAAGCAATGCAAAATCCAATCCACTTAGAAATAGTTTGTTTTGACACGGGCTTGCCCTGAGAGCACAAAGCAAAAGAAACTAATAACTGCTGAGATTGCCTGAACCCTTTAGTTCTGTCCAAATAATATCGCAACTGCCTGTGTACATCTAAAGTGTGCAAAATCTTTTCCCCTTTATTTTGGGGATTTGCATAAAAAGTAGGCAAATGAATAGTTTGGTTTAAAGCCACACTAGAAACCACTTTAGGCATAAAGGAAGGATTAGTACGTAAAGATACCCTATCCTTATGAAAAATTAAGAAAGGCTCAACTGCCATAAGGGCCTGCAATTCAGAAACCCTTCTTGCAGATGTAATGGCCAACAGAAAAGCAGTCTTCCATGACAAATATTTCAACTCAGCAGTAGCTGCAGGCTCAAAAGGTTGTAGAGTGAGTTTCTCCAACACAAAATTGAGATCCCAAGCAGGAGTAGGAGCCCTTCGTGGGGGTCTTATATTCTTTGCCCCTCTAAGAAATTGCTTGAACAAAGGACGAGAAAACAATGGTGGGTCACAGTCGTAGTGAGCTGAAATTGCTGCAGCATGAATCTTAATAGAAGAGAAGGACAAACCTTTGTCTAATAACTCAGTAAGATATTGAAGAGCCACACTTAAATCAGGCTCAGAAACATCCAAATCCTTAGCTGCACTCCAAAATAAAAATCTCTTCCATTTATCTGCGTACACTTTCCTGGTACTAGGCCTTCTAGCTTCCAAAATCACATTCAAAACTTGTTGTGGAAGTTGAGACCCTCTATGGTTTAAAACAGAATATGCCAGGCTGTTAGATGAAGAGAGTGAAGTTTGACATTGAGCAAATGACTGTCCTCCTGGGACAACAGATGTGGAATCAAAGGCAAAGGCCATGGAGGCTTCCGCACTAGACTTCTCAGTAATGGGTACCAGTGCTGCCGAGGCCAATCTGGAGCTATCAAAATCATCCTTGGCTTGTCCTGTCTGACCTTCAGAAGTACCTTTGGGAGGAGAGGCAGAGGTGGGAAGGCATACACATGAAGATTTTTCCAACTGAAAGAAAGAGCATCCACTTTCCAGGCTGTGGGATGAAACCTCTTTGTGCAAAACTTTGGCAGCTGATGGTTTAGTGGAGAAGCGAACAGATCTATGTCTGGAGTTCCCCAGGACACTGTCAATGTCGAAATACATGAAGATCCAGTTTCCACTCGTGGGGATCCATGATTTGTCTGCTTAACACATCTGCTAAGGAGTTCTGTGCTCCTGGCAGAAACCTTGCCTGAAGACTTAGTTGCAAACTGAGAGCAGTCTCCCACAAAATCATTGCTTGCCTGCATAGAGGATAAGAATGTGTTCCTCCTTGCTTGTTGATGTACCACATGACAGTTGTGTTGTCTGTTAGAATCAACACCTGCCCTGGAAGAAGTAAATCCTTGAAAGCTATTAATGCAAACTGGACTGCTAACATCTCCTTCAAGTTGATATGTAGATGCTGTAGTCTGACAGGCCACTTGTCTTGTATCCACTTTCTGTTTAGATGAGCTCCCCAAGCTTTGTCCGAGGCATCTGTCGTTAAAATTTGACTCGCCTCTGGCCGGGTCACAGAGAGTCCCTTGTTTAGGTGACATTCCTGAGCCCACCACAAAAATTCCTTTTGAATGCAAGGTATTATTGGAATGACAGTGTCCAGATCCTGGCAGTGCTGTGTCCATACATTCTTGAGATACCATTGCAACTTCCTCATATGCAGTTTGGCATTGGGAAGCACCAGAATACAAGATGCCATGAACCCTAAGGCTTGAAGGACTGTCCTTGCAGTCAGCCCGGACTGAAGAGATAGATGATGGAAGTAAAGGGAAAGATTCTTTTGTTTGTCCGGGGTTAGAAAGGCCATCTGGGATGCTGTATTCAGTCTTACACCCAGAAAGCACATGTCTTGAGAGGGTACTAGACTGGACTTTATTTCGTTCACAGAATACCCCAGGCATCTTAGCACTGCTATCACATATTCCAAATGACGAAGAAGCTCTTCCCTTCCTTGAGCCAGAATCAGGCAATTGTCCAAATAAGGATAGATTTGTATTCCTTTCAGCCTGAAGAAAGCTATCACTGGAGCCAGAACTTTCGTAAATACTCTGGGCAGTAGATAAGCCAAAGGGCAATGCAGAGAACTGATAGTGAGAAGTCCCAGTCCGAAAACGCAGATACTTCCTGCAACTTAGTCTGATAGGAACATGAAGATATGCCTCTTTGAGATCCAAAGTTACCATCCAGTGATCCTTGCCCAGCAGAGGTAAAAGTTGTTGTAACGTCAACATCTTGAACTTGGGAATGTCCAGATAAGTGTTGAGGATAGATAAATCCAAAATTGGTCTCCACGCGTTCCCCTTTTTTGGTACAAGGAACAGGCGAGAATAAAATCCTAGGCCTCTTTCTGGCATAGGAACCGGCTGTATGGCCCCTATTTGGAGTAACAGAGAAATTTGCTTGTGAGCCTCTATTCTTTGTTGAGGAGGAATGTCTGGCATGCCCTTGAAAGGAGGCAAGGTATGGAAATAAAACCTGTAACCGTGATGTATGATGTCCAATACCCATTTGTCTTGGGTAATCAACCTCCAATTTTCTTTGAAAAGTGCCAACCTTCCTCCCAAAGGTGCTGCCAGGCGAGAAGGTTCTGGCAGCTGAAAAGGTAGGTCATTGGGTTTGTTTACGAAAGGACTGACCCCTGCCCTCACCTGAAGACTGTGCAGGAGAACTCGCTGTCCTAGGCCTGAAAGAGCCCTGACCTCTGCCCCTGCCACGTCTAGTTCTACCCCTAGACTGGGAATCATAAGAAGGATACGTCCACCCCTTAGTAGGCCAATTTCTACTAAACTTCGGAGGCTGAACCTGTAAAAATCTTTAACAGTCTGCATAGACTTAGCCTTGTCTTCCATTTTCTTTAAAACTGCCTCAACAGGAGAACCAAACAAGACATCAGATTGCAAAGGGGCATCCAAAATCCTAGTTTTAACATGGTCAGATAAATTTTGATCCCGCAGCCAGGCATGCCTGCGAAGAACTGACCCAGTGGCAGCCACCCTGGACGAGGCCTGTACAGCATCAAAACCACATTGCAAAGAGTGCTTACCCACCTGTTCAGAAACATGCACTAAATCTTGCAACTCTTTACAATCAATACCTTCCGCCAAAGCATCAACCTTAGATTTCAACTGTGAAAGGAGATAATTTTGATATTTCAACATGTGAAACTGGCAATTCAAAGCTCTCATGGCTAGAGTGGAAGAAGTATAAACTTTCTTTCCCCATCTATCCAAGGCCCTAGCCTCTTTATCTGCAGGAACCGGATTCTTGACAACAGAAGCCTTTACACCCTTAGGCCCCTGGCTAACAGTTTCAGGGTCTGCCCTAGGACTTTTAAAAAGATACTTATGAGCTTCAGGTACCCTGTAATACCTATCAGGTTTAACAGGAGCAGGAGGCAAAGAATCAGGATTAAGAGAAGCCTCTGCAAATACATCTTCCACCACATTTAGAACAGGAGGTATAGCCAAAGGCCTATGCTGGGGTAAAACAAAAATTCCCTAAGCCTTTTCCTGGAATCAGAGAAGTCCTGACCTTCCCATTTAAAATGCTCTCTCATGGAGTGAAGGGTCTCTGAAAAAGAAAAATCCTCAGGAGGAGAAGCTGAAGGAGTAGAATCATCCACATCAGAATCAGAATAATGAGCATACTCCTGTAAGTCTTCAGCGAAGACTCAGACACATCCAAGCCTGCTCCCAATCCCCAACACTGGTTCCATCCTAGGCCTTTTATCAGGAGGGGGCATAGAGCCTCTAATTAAAGTAATTAAATCTTCTGCCATTTTAAGCATGTGCTTCTTGGGCACAGAACCTGAAGAACTAGGAGTGACACCCACAGTAGCTAAACTAGACCTGCCTCTAGGAGAAGCCTTGGAAGCAGAAAGAGAGGGCCTAGACCCCTTAGGAAGGGAGGGGAGTACAGTAATCTGAGAAGCCCCTACAACCTGACCTGCCTCCTGGGAGGCCACATCCTGTAAAATCAAGGTTTCCCCCTGAGACTCAAGAGAGGCCTCCGTCGGAACCACCGGTTCCACTGATGCCTCTAAAGAACCGGCGTCCGGTTCGGACGACTCCTCTAACCTAGGTTTAACTGCCTTGTCCTTGCGCTTCTTTGAGGAAGCCGGCGTCGGAGCATCCGACGGCATTTTGTAATTGCACCGCTTCCCAAAGACCAACCTGGCACAATCCAACCTCCGCTTTATAGTGCGTTTATTGAACCTAGCACAGAAGCGGCACCCAACAACGTCGTGCTCAGGTCCCAAACAAGGTATACACAAATTATGGTAATCCCTATGCAGTATTTGTTTCCCACAAGAAATACAGTTATTCACTTTTTCTGACATCCGGTAAACCACTGAGGCAAGAAAAAAACAAAATATTCCCCAACGGGGTACTTAACCAACTCTGACTTTGGTCTGAAACTCCGAATTCGAAAAATTTCAGAACGCCGAACGGCACTTGCAACACTGCTTCTGCATCGGACCATGCGGCAAAAAAGACTGAGGATATGACGTCGGTCATGCGCATTTGTACCCTGACGTTCTGATGTCAGTCAAATGCGCCCTGACTGACGTCAGCCTTATACTCTGATATTCGGGCCGACCGAGGGACAGCGGACTACCCAAGTGTTAGGACTGCAGCAATGTGAGATGAAGAACATCATCAGCCATAAAGCATTATAGAAAATTATGAAGTTTAGATCACATGGGATCACCCATTACCAACAAAAAAATAGATGTGAGAAAACCAGCTATATTAGTCCACAAAAAGAAGACAAAAGTAGCATTGATTATTGAAATTGACACACCCAATGACTACAATGTCTTACATACACAGAGACACAAAGTCATAAAATACCAGGATTTGCAGGCAGAAACGAGGGCAATGTGGAAGAAGAATACCCAGACAGTTCCAACAGTAGTAGGAGCAATGGGTCTTAGAAAAAAAATTTACAATCGCACTTAGATATGTTACTGACACATGAAACTCCATACAAATTGCAGAAGGAGTCATTACCGGGCACATTGTGGGTGCTGAGAAGAGCACTTCTGGCTAACATCAAAGACTGAAACAATACTAATTTCATAAACTTTAATCATACTTTGACTTAGGAATGGGGTCCATTCTCATCATGGTATTAGAAACCCAAAAGACTTGGAAAAATTAAAAAAAAGCAGTGTCCTCCAGACTGTATAAAATACATTTACAAAAGCTCCCTAAGGTCTTAGACTCTTGTGCTGATTTAAGAAGACTAAAGTGCTCATCACCAGCCTCACCAGCCTCGTCAAGACCTTGTACAGAAACTTCTAAAATTCGCCATCTGAAGACAGTCCCTGGCATCAATTAACCATATCCCCTAACCTCAGCAACAAAACCCAAAGGATCCACCATGGCAGAGTATAAGTAAAAACTTTAATAACCAGGATAAGCGCTTTTGAGTACTCCAACTCTTTTTCAAATCCAAGTACAAAACAAAATAAAACACAAGCCTATTTAAAAATCACATTCAACCAATAAAAATGCAATACAGCACACACCCTCTAGAGGGACCAATCAATTCCATTTCCAGGGTCTATACCCTCTAAGAACAGGCTTCAGTGGTAAAACACTATTAAGCCTTGGTACTCTATCCGCCTGTAGATCTGCAATCTAGTTTACTTCAACCTGTTCTGTTTGGAGGGAAACATCACCCCCTCTTACGGTTAAAGCACATAACTGCAGGACCATACATTTAAAAGTATGTCTCAAGTTCTTCTTAACATGCTGTGCCAGTGCATTGTGCTCACCACCAGTCCTTATATCTCCGGAATGTTGTAGGACCCTCTCCTTCAACATTCTATTGGTTTTGGCAATATAAAATGATTCACAATCCTGGCACTTCGCTAAATAAACCATGTTCCTGGTAGTACAGTTGACAAAACCTTTCAGATAATACACACGTCCAGTAACAGGATTTTGAAATGTATTACACCTGAATATAAAGACACAGCCTTTACAGTGTCCACAAGGAAATGTTCCTATCCGCTGCATTCCCAGACCATACTGCCCAGAAGTACATCCCATAAAGTTTTTACAGAGCAGTCTCTTTAGATTAGATGCATTCCTGAACCCAAAGACAGGGCCGAACCTACAACCTCCTTAATACCATCATCTGACTGTAGAATCTTCCAATTCTCATGTATAATTCTCTTGATTCCTGCTGTCATGCTTTGAGGAGAGAGGTTACTCACAGGGAGCCATATGGATAGCAAACAAAGAACATGTGTGGAGGCAGACCTCTGCAAGACCTTGGTTTGGTGGTGGTGGAGCTGGAAGTCCTACTTCTGAATTAGCCTCTTGGACTAGAGGGTATATGGATATTGTGAATAATAGAGGGTGCCCAAGATTGACTATTGGCTACAATAGTGATGTGAACAAAATAAAGTTTTGTTTGTTTATATCCCCTAACCTGGTATCTATCTTTCTCTAATGTGAGAAATGGAAAGTGGAAGTTAGCACACTATCCAGTGTGCTGATGCATTCCCCTCTGTGAAAACATTTTTCCATGTCTTTACTATGACCTATGAAAAGTGTCCAAGATACAGGTATAAATGTACCAGCCCTTTTCTTTTACGAATGTGAAACCTTATGTCAGAACAACAGCCAGGTCATCTGGCACCTTCTGCAGGTTTCCTGAGCAACAATGTTCCATATGCCGGAAGCAGGAACAAAAGTACGATAGCTTACAACTGCATAGTATTCAATTCAGAAACATGCTAATGAGCAGCTGAGTTTTTGCTCTGCATTAGCTCTTGCATGCCTCCAAGCCACTATTTTATTACTGCACAGCTACTACAGCTTACCAGTGAAGCCCTAAGAGAAGTAAGATTATAACAAAAGTAAGATTATAATCTATCTGAATCACAACAATTCTAGTGTAGTTACTACCTTATTTATTGCAGATTAAAAAAAGCTATACACACACACAAACACATGAAAAAAGACACAGACATAATTTTCAGCAACAGACAGACATCTTTTACTCACTGTATTCCAAATGAGATGAGTGAAACACTCACAACCAGCAAGTCCAGCAGATTGAACCAGTTCCTACAGAATGAGCCATGGTGTAGGAATGCTCCAAAGGCTGTCATCTGCAAGCAGCAAAAACATGTTATTTTTATATTAACAACCCATACATTAATGGCTATTTCTTTTGTTACTGCATGATGTATTTATATTGTTTGTTTACCATGTTATCGCTTTACAAAACTGTATATAGTGTACTGTTAGGGTTAAATCACCTAAATAAAGAAACATCAAATATTTAAACTTTAAGTATATAAGCCTGTACACAAGCATATAAAGCTTCAGGGGCATACTGCATCCCCAATGAAAAAAAAGGTCTTTGTGCACTTAAGTCAAAGCAATGCCAATAAGCTGCCTATTGTTTTGGTACATCTTCAATGGGATTTTGGCTAGTTAATCATACTAAACGGAACATCCAAACAAATGTATGTCATATGCAGTATTTATAGTTTTATCACATCTCTGATGAGCCCTTGATTAGTACACCATATTAAAAGAACATCTAAACGAAGTAGTATTGCTGTGGTGCATCTCCAAGTACTTACACCAGAGATCCCTCCTCATTACTCCAGCAGTGAAAACATGAATGGTACCATTCATTGCTGTCTTTATTTACAAAAGATCACAATGGTGGGTTTAAGACTGATCTAATGAGGTTGCAACAGTAGAATTACTAGGGATCTAAAGAAAACACAGAAGGAGAAACATTTCTAATGATCAACATCGCCTGAAACAATTTTTTTTCAAAACCCAGACAGTCCAAACTGGGGATTGGATACAACATAATTCTTATGGCTTAATAATATAATCTGGAAGCACTGTCCATATAAGGGGAAGCAAAAGTACCATGGCGGCTGTCACAATTTAAAAAAAACTTGATTCAGAGCACCATTGTGAGAACAAAGTAACGTCTAGGCTCCTCTACAGATGATTACAGTGAAATTCCTATAGCATTAGTAGCATACAGAAAAAAATGTAGAGGAACATAACCTCAATTTTCTTTTCCATACAAAATCACTGTCAGCATGATTGTGCAATCAGTGATCCACTTCTTTGGAAGATTTTGCCATTCTTCAAACTGGTATGACAACAGAGTTGATATATACAAGTCCCCTACATCAGGGGGTGCAAGAGGACTACCTTCCCTACAGAAAATATTCAGATTTAATATTTCACCCTCCTGTGTCTCAGCACTAGTTTTCAATGTTTCTGATCCTCGTTCATAGTAGGACCATAAAGTCTATTTAGTATTTACAGCACGTCTGAATAGACTGCATCTTTAAATCAGGAAATATTACATAAAGGGAATGCAGTTTCATCACCCTAAGGACTTTTCTGCATCTACCCTGAGACTTGGATATTTTACTGGCTGGCCAGATAAAGTTCAGCTGAACAACAGGTCATGATTTGTAACACTTCCTGTGTTTTAAAGAATGCTATGGCCAGTTCCTGCTGTCACCCTCTGCTGCTTATTACTGCCTCAGTGTGAGAGACTTGCCTGTCAGTACAAATTCCCCAGATAAGGGAAAAGAGCATAGGTGCTTGATTATTATGCAGTTAATAACTGTGAATTTGCAAATAACTCCAAACAAAAATAGCAGCAGAAAAGGTAAATGGTTTGCCACACAATGCTGTGAAACACAGCACGAGTACTAACAAGCAGAATAGAAATAGCTGAATCAAACCATGGCTGGATAAAGGCATAAAACTCTGTCCATAATAAAATAAAACAAAGAAACGTTTATTGTTAGTGCTTTCACAGTTCACAATGACTGCTTCATCAGACAAACTTCTAAAGCTACTACACCCATTTAAAAAGAAAATCAATCATTGAAGGCTATAAACTAATTATACAATTAAGGGCAAATCAACTAGGTCTAAACTAAAGAAGGTGCTACCCTAGCAAATACTCAGTCACACAATATCAACGCATGCAAGTTATTACAAAAGTACAAACAATACAAACAAATAAATACATCTTAAAAACATATATATAAAAAAGAATTACATAAATATACATATCAGGGCACTGGCACAGAAATGTGTATGTAGAGAATACATAGGTATACATATCAGGGCACTGTTCATTTAGGTAGTGTACAGGTTTTATACATATTTTATCATTAAGCCCTCTATCGTTATGTGCCCTCATCCTAATAATCCAGTTGAGTTCACGAGTCTCCACTTTATTCCTAATATCACCCCCCGACTATCTTCAAAAATAATCTCTATAACCACATTTTTGTGTGTTACCACTAACACGTTTAGCCAAAGCATTAGTACAAATAGAATTGTTAATATAATAGAGATACGATTACATAACCTTCGATTGTTCTTCCCTATATAGAAAGAGCAACATTGTTGACAAATATCTAAATATACTAAGTGACAAATATTGAAACTGGCTGCAAATTTAAACACCAATTGTTTCCCTGTGTTAGGGTGTACAAAACTCCCTGTACTGTCAATATAATGGCACCAATTACATTTCAAAAAAGGATGGGTGCCATAGGCTGTCCCTGTTTGTGTAAAATCACTTACTATTTTGGGATAGCATAACATTCTCCTTAATTTTTTTTTATTCTTATAGACAAAACAAGGTTTAGACACCACTATATGACTGACCTCAGAGTCCAAGGTCAAAATCCTCCAGTTCTTTCTCATAACATTTTCAATATCCCTTATATTGCTGGAATAAGTGAGGGGTACACAAAGCTGTGTATCAGTCTTATTAGAAGTCACTATCCAAGGTCCATCAGAAAAATAGGGTTTACCACTGGTATCCCTTGATCCAATAACTCAATTCAGTGTTTTATCCACCTCAAAGGTGTTGTAACCTCTCTCCTCAAACCTACCTTTCAATAATTCAGTCTCTGTTCTAAAATCTGTGTCAGTAACATTTAATCTTGTGGCCTTTAAACCTTGGCCTTTAATAATGTTAGAAATATATGGGGGGGATTGTGATGCCTGTGCCCTGGCCCAGCAATCAAGGAGCCGCAATCCTCACCACTAACACCAGTGAGGGGTGTCTCAAATAGGAGGAAAGGATAACAAATACACACAATAAAGTGCAATTTCCCTTAAGAGCACACAGAGATCACAGTCAGTCAGCTGGTCACTCCCTTGCTCTCCAGGTCCCCAATAAGACTCCCCACTGGCACAGCTATAGGGTCCAGATCTCAGCTTAGTGGGCAAGCTAAAACCTCCAGCACCCTCTCTGTCCAACTTGTGCTTTGTGTCCCTGCCCAAGTAGCTCACACACACACACACACACACACACACACACACACACACACACACACACACACACACACACACACACACACACACACACACACACACACACACACACACACACACACACACACACACACACACTTTGAGAAGAGTTTAAACAACCACACATACACTCCTAGAGAAGGCTGGCACAGGTTCTCCAGCTGTGCCCCCTTTTCCCAGACTATATGGTAGTACCAGCTGCCACCACCCACTAATATTTATCAGCTACTCAAAGGCCCTTAAAAGGGTGTCCAATTATTACTGTGCAATATTATTATACAACTGGTAGTATAGCCCAGGGCAATTTTACCAAAGGCATACAAGTACTCAGAAGAGCTTAAATTATCTCTACAAAAATTATCTCTACAAAAACAGCCACAGTTGGAAGGGTTTAAAAATATTTAATAACAAACAATCAAAGCACAATACAATACTTTTTACTACACAGTGCTAGTCAATAGTTCAGAGATCACAGAGAAATACTTAAAATAATCCAGTAGTTCAGTTCTGACATCACAGAAAAACACTTAGTCTAATCTTTCTAGTTTCTAGCTATTTCTAAGAGAAAACACAAGTCTAAGATAAACTTACATATAAAGCAAGACAGTGCTGGTGAGTTGGATGGTCAAGACAAAAATGCTTAATGCTCTCTGATTCTCTCTATTTTTAAAAATCACATTACATCATTCTTCACACTTCCCTGGATTCCCTGGCTAACAAAAACTGCATTTACACTCTTTACCTTTGAGCAGAAACCAGAGCAATAAAAGACATTTATGCATGCAAATTCTGGCCATTAACTCTGGCCTTAAAACAATAGGCAGGGTGCCTCACACTAGACTTACTGTCGATGTGAGGCAGAGCACCTCGCTGGCTCTGTTCAAGAAAAATCTTGACCAGCGGATGGGAGATCGTAGGTTTACCCTGGGAATCATCTCTGTGTCACTGCTGGACAGAGGCACAACAAACTAATGGGCACAGTATTTTTTAACATAAGGGGTGGCGTAAGCCACAAAACTTTGGGCTAGGCTTATAAATGCCTTAGGGCAGATAGCCTAGTATAAACCTATGAACCTATGCACTCAAGTCACTCCACAACAAGTACAAATATGACTTTGTCATTGTCCATGCTGGAGTGAATGACTTGAGACGTACCTCCCTGGACTACATGAAAAGAGACATGGAAGATCTCTCGGATCATGTGGCCCAGGCAGGTATGACCCTAGCCATGAGTAGCATCCTGCCTTCGACCAGAATGATACCACAGTATAAAGACAAAATGACTGACTTCAACAATTGGCTAAGCTTCTGGTGTCATTCAAAGGGGATCCAGTATATGTCTGCCTGGGAAGACATGATCGACAAACCACGATGCTTTGCCAGAGATGGTCTGCACCTGTCACCCCTGGTATTCAGGTTACTGGCTAAAGCTCTTGCCACCCCTATAGTGCTTTTTTTAGGCAAGGTTCAAAGGACAAAATCACCACTGTAACAGATACAAGCATGCAAAATCTGAAGGTAATGCTACTCAATGCTAGAAGTCTAAACCTCAAAATGCACTCTCTCGAGGCACTCCTAAAAATGGAGAACATTGATATCTGTGCAGTAACTGAGACTTGGTTCAAGGCTCCAGAGAGCACCCCTGCAATACCAGGCTACAACTCTCACCACACTTTTCAGCCACAAAACCAAGATCAAGACACTAAAGGTGGAAGAGTGTCCATATTCACCAAGGATATTCACACCTCCAGGCTAGTTGCCCAACACAATACATCTGAAATTCTCCAGGTGCAACTAACACTAGGTAAGACTGCAATCCAAATTGTAGCTTGCAACAGATCCCCCACCATGCCCCAAGATTCTCACTACACCTTTCTAAACATACTGCAAAATATTAAGATATAACCAAACACCCTAATACTGGGTGATTTCAACTACCCTGTCATTAACTGGGAAAACTACTCGGGTGCCAACTCCTTTTCCCAATGGTTCTTGGAATTCATAAATTCCAACACACTGGATCAACTAATCCACTGTCCCACCAGGGGCTCCAATATCCTAGACCTGGTCAGTACCAACATGGGAGATAGATGCTCCACACCAGTGGTCACCCCCTCATTGGTCAGGACTGACCATAAGCAAATCACCCTTAACATCCACATCCCACCCCCACCCCCCAGTAAGGAAACCTCCTTAAAAAACTTCTCCAAACCAACTTCATGCTACTGAAGTCAGAAGTGACAAACTTCATGACACTCACGCAGACGGGATATGAAAGTTCGACTGCAGAATCTTACACTAAGGCACTGTACGAGCACATCCACTCGTGCAAGAATCGTGTCATCCCAAACAGAACCAAGATGCTGTCCTCCAAAAAAGGAAGCCAATCTGGTGGTCCCCTGCTATAAACAAACTATAGAAACAAAGGAAGAAACTGTTGCATAAAAGAGGAAAATCCCAGGATGCAAAAAACTCTCTCACCAGCCTCAGTAAGAAGATGAGATCCCTCATAAAATCCTCAAAAGCTAGTTACAAAAGTAAAATTGCCAAAGATTCCAAAGACAACCACAAGACATTCTATAGTTATGTCAAGAATCTAAATGGCAATGCTCAGATCTGATCTGAGCTTCAACAGAATGGCATTAAATATACTGATGTCAAGGATATTGCCAATATCCTGGCAGATCAATTTAGTGCCAACTTCACCCCCCCCTCTCACCCCCTAAAGGACCCATTTCAATGCCAAATGATTGGCAAATTCTGGTAATCACGGCCACACAGGTAGAAACCACACTCTCCAAAGCTAAGAATACAGCATCCATTGGACCAGATGACATCTCAGGCTGTGTACTACATGAACTACAAAATGAACTGGCACCTCACCTAAGTGTCATGTTTAATCTTAGCCTCACCTCAGGCTTTGTGCCCACTGAGTGGCACACAGCTACAGTCATCCCACTCCACAAGGAGGATCCACCTTGGATCCTGGGAACTACCGTCTCATGAGTCTGACGAGCCTGATCTGCAAGGGCATGGAACGCATTACCATGGAACTTATAAACAAAGACATTGGCAAACTTCAAACACTGAACCCCACCCAGTTTGGATTTGTGAAGGGCCGATCTTGTCTCCTGAACCTGATTGGCTTCTTTGAATCAGTCTCCAGAGCTGTGGACGAGGGTAAGGTGGTCCACACAGCCTATCTGGACCTTGCCAAGGCCTTCGACACCATCCCCCACTCTGGAAACATAGATAAACATACTAAGCTAGGCATAAATCCCTACTTCACAAGATGGGTTGCCAACTGGCTTACTGACAGAACCCAGACTGTAAACGTAGCCAACTCCAAATCCAGCTTCAGACAAGTGACAAGTGGAGTACCTCAGGGTTCAGTCCTGGGACCACTCTTATTTGGCATCTACTTCTCTGAAATACAGATCAACACTAAAGGACTCTGGCTAACAAAGTTTACAGATGACTGCCAAATGGGAGCCATTACTAAATCCCCAAATGATGTAAATATTCCACAAAAGGGCCTTACAGAAACAGATGCCTGGTGTCAGAGCCATGGGCTCATGCTTAATGCCAAGAAATGTATAGTAATCCCCTTTTGAAAAAAAAAACATGTACCCATGAATTACCACATAGGTGGCAGTATATATATATATATATATATATATATATATATATATATATATAAGATACAAACAGGATGTATTCATTAAGATGATGGATTCTATTGGTTAATTGTTTTTAAATTGAGTATTTAAATAATGTATTTGGTATCTGAAAATGTCTCAGTCTGAAGAAGGTGGGCTCATTTTCTCCCACCGAAAGCGCTTACTGATATTTTCAATAAACAGTCTGTGTGGTCACCAGTGGCTCGCTTTGTTTCATTTCCACGTTTTGGTTTCTGTTGGTTTTACATAGGTGGCAGTACACTAAACTTCGAAAGTGTGATGACAGACTTAGGGACACAGGTGGACAGTGGTCTCACTTTCGATAACCACATCGCCACAACAGTCAGGAAATCCTTCTATGTGGCACACCTCATCACTAAAGGCTTTCCATCCAGAAAACAGGAGGTCATTGTCCCACTGTACTCATCCCTCATTAGACCCATTATAGAGTATAATGCCCCATTTTGTATGTACCTCACAAGACATCTGCAACAGCTGGAAAGGCCACAGAAATACCTCACTAAAAAAAAAATCACAGGCCTAAAGCTGATGCCATATGCTGACCATCTAAAAAAACTCCAGCTATACTCTGTGGCATATCGTCTACTCAGAGGTCACCTCTGCTTAACATACAAGGTCATGTCAAACCCTGAGCTGTTGGACATGCTTCACTTAAAGAAATCCCAATCCCTCAGAGCCACGCGCTCTAGGGATCTAAACCTTGTCATCACAATGAACAAAACATGCTGGAGGGATAAGTTCCTGACCCAGAGACTTCCCATACTCTGGAATAGACTGCCCATACATGTCAAGCAGAGCGCCTCCTTGGCCCTCTTCAAAAGGAACCTTGATGATTGGATGGGAGATACGAAATTCACCCCGGGGATCATGGCAGTAGCCCTGCTAGACAGGGGTCCAGAGAAGTAAATATTGTGGGAAGAAATATCCAGGGAATTGTTATGGCTAGGCTTGTATAGGCCCTAACTCTGATAGCCTAGTACCAACTTATGAACCTATGAGCAGTACTGGGGGTCCCTTTCCTGTGCAGGGCTGCCCTGCTTGCCAGGTATAGGTTTCCCTTCTTCCAAACTCATCTGAAGTAGCACATTGTCTATCAGCTAACCTGATCCTCATGTCCTCAGGCAAAGTGATAGGGGCTTGTTCCCTCACCAAAAGGTCTGCCAGCCCTTCAAATGTGGTGACCTGACATCCACTCACCCACCTATGGAAATAAGTGGTCAGTTCAGCAACATATTCACACACACTTTCATTTGCCTTGCGTCTAAGCTCATAAAACTTTTTCCTATATATGTTTGGTGTTAACTTAAATAATTCTAACAAGTTCCCTCCAGTAGAGCTCTTTTGAGTGTGTACCTTTAACCCCTAATGGGCGTGGCTTCAGCATTTAAAAAATTAAGTTATCACCTTACATTTTTAACAAATACCCATTGACAGAGGTCATATATCAATACAATTGTGTTTGCTATAATGTATGCTTCAAGATAAAATTTTCCAATACCTTGTATGTAACATGGTTTTGGAATTATTAATGCAAATATGAACAGGCAATATTTGACGCCTAGAGGAGCAGTAGGGTGTAACAGGAGAAACGCCTGGAGACGTCACTCGGCTGTAATGAGCAGCAGTATAATCAAAACATGCGTCAGTCATATTTGACAAAACAGTTACAGCTTTACAATGGAGGAAGGGGGTCAGGAACCATACCCAGAGCCTTTGGTATCACCATACTGTTTGCATACCCTCTCAAACATATGAATGAAACTATCAAAATTATCCCCCTCTTTAAACTGCGGAAGAAATTTACTGACCTTTTGGCTTCTGGGGTCCAGTTACTCCCTTCCCCATTACCTCCATGACTCTGACGAAGAGTCAGCATTTCCCTCTCATGCTTCCTCTGCTGCTCCTTTTCCTCAGATTCCAGGCATAGCAGTTTCTCATTCTCCTCAGCCTGTAGACTCCTCAGTCTCTCAGCTGCTTCTATCTCTAAACGCCTGGTCTCCAACTCAAGTCTCTTTAGCTCCAGATGGATTTTTAAGTCCTCTGCAGAAAGGTTGAGCTTTCCATTCTCCGAGGGTATTATATCTCCACTGCCAGTCTGGTTGCCCTCCTGGCTGCTGTTTTCTGATGCAGCTGTAACTAAGGCTGCAATCAGGTCTGCCTTAGTCAGGTTTCCGTGCACCAGTCCCCTAGCCTGGTACATCTAAGCCAGCTGGCTCCTTGTCAGCTTTCCATACTCCTCTGCTGACATGCTGCCTGCTCACCCTGACTAACTAAACTAACAAAAGAAATAAAACAATTGTGATCTGAACTCTGAGTATTCACTGTGTGGCTGATTTAGAGTACAAAACACCTTCAGCGCTAACTGTACACAAGCTACAGGAATTCACTCTACCCACACCACTACAAGCCAATTAGTATTTGCCAACCAATTAATATGTGTTGTGGATATCCCACTGCTGCCAAACAATTAATATGTGATGCCCATGCCCTAGCCCAGCAATGAAGGAGCCTCAATCCTCACCACTAACACCAGTGATAGGTGTCTCAAATAGGAGGAAAGGATAACAAATACAGACAGTAAAGTGCAATTTCCCTTAAGAGCTCACAGAGATCACAGTCAATCCAGGGCTGGTTACTCCTTTGCTCTCCAGATCCCCAATAAGACTCCTCACTGGCACAGCTATAGGGTACAGATCTGAGCTTAGTGGGCAAACTAAAACCTCCAGCACCCTCTCTGTCCAACCAGTGCTTCGTGTCCCTGCCCAAGTAGTTCACACACACACACACACACACACACACACACACACACACACACACACACACACACACACACGCACACACTTTGAGAAGAATTTAAACAACCACACAGACACTCATGGGGAAGGCTGGCATAGGTTCTCCAGCTGTGTCCCTTTTCCCCAGACTATACGGTATTACCAGCTGCCACCACCCACTAATATTTATCAGCTACTCAAAGGCCCTTAAAAGGGTGTCCAATTATTACTGTGCAATATTATTTCCAATTGGTAGTATAGCCCAGGGCTAAAGCTATCGAAGTGGCTTTGTACAATTTTACCAAAGGCATGCAGTACTCAGAAGAGCTTAAATTATCTCTACAAAAACAGCCACAGTTGGAAGGGTTTAAAAATATTTAATAACAAATAGTCAAAACACAAGACAATACTTTTTACTACACAGTGCTAGTCAAGAGTTTAGAGATCACAGATACTTAAAATAATTCAGTTGTACAGTTCTGACATCACAGAAAAACACAGTCTAATATTTCTAGTTTCTAGCTATTTCTAAGAGAAAACACAAGTCTAAGATAAACTTACATATAGAGCAAGACAGTGCTGGTGAGTTGGATGGTCAAGACAAAAATGCTTAATGCTCTCTGATTTTCTCTATTTTTAAAAATCACATTACATCATTCTTCACACTTCCCTGGATTCCCAGGCTAACAAAAACTGCATTTACACTCTTTACCTTTGAGCAGAAACCAGAGCAATAAAAGACATTTATGCATGCAAATTCTGGCCATTAACTCTGGCCTTAAAACAATAGGCAGGGTGCCTCACTCTAGACTTACTGACTCCAGTTTTAACATCAAAGGGTCACAACATGCTTCACTTGGTCAGTATAGTGCACTGTTGTTACATTTCTTTCCAGTTTCACATGTAACACTATTTTTACCATTTAAGACAACAAGCCTGTGGTTTACATTAATATTTACAGATGACAGAATTATCTCCAAATTTCTATCTGGCTAGGCTGGCAGCCTTCATCTATCTTCACCCAATCTTCAGAGGGATGCATACTTTTCCTATGTAAATATGTGTTCCTATAACACTTCTTACGATATGTTTTGGTTTTTAAAATGCCATCATTCAATTTTATAACCGTGACATCTAAAAAATCAAGTTGCTCTATGGAGCTGTTCATTGTAAATCTCAAAAAGGATGTAGTCCCATTAAAACAATGGAAAAAATCTACCAGTGATTCTTCACCACCTTCCCAAATAAGGAAGAGGTCATCCACAAACCTCTTGTACAGCACTACACCATATTGTCCCAGGATATGTTTTTCTTCCTATTTGGCTAAACCCATGTTGGTGTAGCTATTTAGCTATTGGCACAGAATGTGCCCATGGCTACGCCATCTCTCTGCAGGTAAAGGGAGTCACCATAAATGAAAACATTATTCTCTAACACTATTACAGAGCCACTCGTTAGATAGCCCCTGACAAGAGACAGCTTAATCCGCATTTAAACACTGTGGTACAGCTAGAACTTCACAGTTGTTACTCTACAGGTTGGACAGTTGATCTCTCTGTGTATTTAACAGTTCCTGATGCACTTACCTTTCACAGGCAATCACTGACTGTTTTTTGTTGATGTGGAATTTCACGTGGTGGGTATTTACCTCCCCTCTGATATACATCCCACATATACCCTCCCATTACTTCCACTATGGCCCTCACCAAAAACCTCCCTCTAACATTTCTTACAGTTATTCTCATCTTAGCTCTCACTGAGTCTTATTACCATACATCTTATGAAATTCACCACTATATGCCATTTCAAAACCCAAGGGACCATACCTACACCATACCTACTAATGCCACCCACTTTAACATCATTGGGGTCCACACCAAATATAAGCACCTCTACCTAAAACATACATACTTCACAAAAATCTCAGGTAGTTCGAAATCAGCATTAACAAAGAGCTATACACTTCTACTTATTAAACTATCCAAACTACTCTTGAAAGTGTATAGCCAATTACAACAACATGGTGACATCCACCCTATCCCTAACCCAGCTTCACAAATTCAAATTCCCAACAATAAAAAACCTGGACAATGGGCACCAACTATGTCAAAGACCTACCACAAAGTCTAATGATCATAAATTTGAACATTAGAAGCCTAGCAAAAAAGACCTATGACTTTCATGCCTTATTGTCATATTACTCGCCAGACATTGTTGGCCTTACTGAAACCTGGTTAAAGCCAACATTATCCGATAATGAAGTGCTTCCACCTGGCTACAACATCTACAGAGCAGACAGCCAAGGTAGAAAAGGGGAAGGGCTTGCAATACTCTTTAAAACTCCCTTGATATCATAAAATAACTACAGAAATCCCTTCATTTACTAATGCTGAAATTGTAGTCACCAAACTCAGAATCAACAGTAGGAAACATAAATATTATATGTGGATACATTCCCCTTGGCAATAATATAACCACACTTGAAAACATTCTGCAATGGTTATCCGAAACCAGCCCCCAGGAAACCTATCTGACAGGAGACTTTAACATCGACTGGAACACCTGTTGCACTATGAACCCAATCAAACACCTAAACCTATAAACTTTAAACAGGTAATTAATACCACTACCAGAACAGACTTCAGAAGTAAAAAACAGAGTATCTTAGATAGGATCCTCATTAATAACAGCCCTCACACCTATACATCAGGGACCCTCCCCGATATTATGCGACCACCAACCCACCTTTATTCTAGGACTCAAGTCTCACCATAAACATATTCCAGTCCTGCAAACCAAAAAACTGGAACCCCATAAAGTTCAATGTAGAACTTAAAAACTATAACTGGGCTATACTTTACCACCTAACACTGGAAGAGGCAGTTCAGCACTTCATTGCCATCTTCTTGTCTATCCTGGATAGACATGCCCCACCTCAGACCATTAGATCCAAGCCAAACGTTGCATCTTGGTTAACAAATGAAATCAAAATAAAAATAACAGAAAGGAACAAACTCTGGAATCACTGGAGAAAGATCAAATCCCATACAGATCAGCAGCTCTACCATGAACTTAGGAATAGCACAAAAAATTAGTGTACCTGGATAAGGAAAGCTACTTTCCTACTCTACAAACAATATATCCAAGAAATTCAAAAAAATTCTGGACAGGGATAAAGTACTGCAACCAGGCAAAACTACTACCCCATCTCCAACAGTTACCAATAACAACCAACCAAGTGACATAGTTGAAATCTTTAATACATACTTTACAGAAACCATACTAACCCTTGCCAACCAACTACCAAACCACACAACCAGTCTTCCGCCAACCTCCCCTCTATATGACCTCTTTTAACCTCCAAACAGAACCAACCGATTATATCAGAAAACTACTAGCCAAACTAAAACCTACAACCCTAGCCTCTGATCAACTCCCAGCTGAATTCATTCATATTACATCAGATGCCATAGCTGTGACAGTTGAATCCTTATTAATAGAGCAATAATGAAATCAACTATTCCCCCTATTTGGAAAATCCCCCTGCACAAAGGTGGTAGTTCCACAGACATATCCAGTTATAGACCTACAGCAATACTCTCTACTTTAGCCAAAATCTTGGAACATTGAATTCACAAGCAACTTATGCAATACCTCACTAACAACAGACTCCTATCCCAATCTCAACATGATTTCGGACCAGCCCACAGCACAACTACTGCATTACTAACATTTACAAATACCATCAATCTTCATAGAAATAATGGTAAATTATCATCTGCACTCTTCCTAGACCTAACAAAGGCCTTTGACATGGTTAACCTCTCAAAACTGTTACACTTTTTACAAAACCTGGCCTTAGACAACCACTCTATTGCCTGGTTTCAAAACTACCTAGAGGGAAGACAACAGGCAGTTCAATGGCAGAAAAACATATCCTCTCTTCTACCAGTATCCATAGGGGTCCCACAAGGTTCTATTCTGGGCCCCTTGCTTTTCTCCATTTTCATCAATGACCTGAATATTGCTAGTCCTGACACCAACATCATTCAATATGCAAATGATTCTACACTTATCTGCTCTGCACCCTCATTCTCTGAACTACAAACAATTACCTAGATCACTTTTACTTCAATTTAAAACTGCCTCATTAACAACTGCCTAATATTAAATCCTAAAAAAAAAGTTGTTACTGTTTATCCCACTTGTAACATCAAACCACTTCCAACTTTTAGTATCATTTCCAGCAACGACACATTAATTGCTCCTGACTCCCATACTAAACTGCTGGGAGTGGCAATTGATAACCCAAAATTTGACCTGCATGTAAATCAGATAAATAAAAATACACATAAGAAACTGGGCTGCCTTTAAAGGAATCAGTCCTTCCTATCCTATAATGCCAAAGCTACCATTGCTCACTCTCATTTCCTTTCAACACTATTATATGCATCCCCCATCCTAACTAACCTATCCAAGTCTGACCTAAACAAACTTTCTGCATGATATAATAAGACTGCAGAATTTGCCACTGGATCAGGCCAATCAAACCCATCACTGTCTTTCTCTCAAAAAGCTCAACTGGCTGTACTTTCCCCACCTCCTCCGCTACAACCAACTTGTATTTGCTCATAAAATACTAACGCAACCAGACAGGGTACCATCATTAAAAAACATAATTATGCTTCAAACCACCTCAAGACCTCTTCGATCAAGTGACAAGCTCCTATTTAAGGCCCTCAATGTAAATAACTCAGCTGGGGTTTCCTTATTTTCTACTCATGTTGCTAAATCATGGAATGCTTTCCCATCAACCTTAACTCTTGAATCCTCTCATACAGCTTTCAAAAAAGCTGTTAAATCACACTTAATGGATCACTGGACCTGCCTCTGCTCATCCCCTGGTTGATCCTGCTTCCCCCTCATTTACCCTGCTAATAACATTGTTTATCTACCTTCAACTACCCTACTATTAATACTAAGCTTTGCCATGTTAATTAGCTAGGAAACTTACCTAATGATTCTTTATGTAACCTGATATATCCTAATATGACTTATAATGTATAATAAACCTTAACTAACTGTTATTTCATGTAAAACTGTATCTCAATATGTTATTTCAATGTATGTAATTATTTCATATATAACATAAATCCACCAGGAAAGGAAGCAATAGAATCCAAACTCAAGACTGTTTTTAGCACTTTCACTCACTTTATTAAAACTGAGCTTCTTCAGAAAAAATACCTCACTCACTACAATCACTTAAATACTGTTATATCACTGTCACATGACCCATAATTGAAATCAATTAAGCAAATAGAATAATTACTTAATATAAATGAATAAATAATATAAATACATATCAATAGATGTGTGTATATAATGTATTGTGATGTCTATACACATTTAAACATAATTTATATATATATATATATATATATATATATATGTATATATATATATATATATATATATATATATATATAAAACCAACTTTTTAAACCATTTTAAACTTGGAAACCATGGCAACTTTGTCTCAAATGAAACTATCTAAGCCATAGTTTCCTTTGAGACAAAGTTACCCTGGTTTTCAAGTTTAAAATGGTTTAAAAAGTTGGCTATATATATATATATATATATATATATATATATATATATATATATATTATATATTAATTATGTTTAAATGTGCATAGATATCACAATACATTATATAGACACATCTACTGATATGCATTTATATTATTTATTCATTTATTTATATTAAGCAATTATTCTATTTGCTTAATTGATTTAAATTATGGGTCATGTGACTCAGTGATATAACAGTATTTAAGTGATTGTAATGAGTGAGGTATTTTTTCTGAAGAAGCTCAGTTTTACTAAAGTGAGTGAAAGCTCTAAAAACAATCGAGTTTGGATTCAATTGCTTCCTTTCCTGATGGATTTACTTTGTTTGAGTTTCGTTTGACTATTTGGATTATTTCATGTATAGCTGCATCTCAATATTTATTCAATGTATATAATTTTTTTACTTATAGCTACATTTCAATGCATGTTTACTATGTTCTGATCTTGTTGTATTATGCCTAAGTTACTTGTTAATTGGAGCTTTTCTCTCCCCGGGTCTCCGCTGAAAATGGACACGTAGCCAGTCAGACTATCCCAGTTAACAAATGTAAAATAAAATAAAATAAAATAAAATAAATAAAAATATTTAGGGGAAATATGCTGCAGCTCTGTTTTCCATTACTGGCATACTTGTAAATTTTATACAGAACTCAGAAAGGCAGACTTCAGACATCAAGACAGGTGTTGCTAATGCATAAATGGTACAGAATGCAATGGTCTTCTTAAATTAAGGAAAAAATATATACTGCCAATCTGAGGTAGTTACTTGCCTGTCCTCACACTCTTTGTCCTGTTTAATAAGTATATAAAATACAGGGGTCTACTACGTTTGGCCAAAGTTTCAGTATTTCGAACTTCACATGTACGAACCCACTTGTTCGAAGTACTGAAACTTCGAAAACTGACTACGGAGATCGCAATACAGCGCGGAAAGGGAATATTCCCTTTTCCTCACTGTAGTGCAATTTCGGAGTTGGTATATATAAGTAGGGGGGTGCAGGGGGATTTGCCCCCCTGCAAAAGCATCACTAACATTATTACTGACTAGCTAATAACTTCCAGAAAGCAGTTTCTGAGCTCCAGTATCTAGCATTTGTATCATACAGTTTCCACATTTTTCTGAAATCTACCAATAGCCAGTTATAAATCAGAAGCAAATTGCTATTACACAATCTAGGCCACTGTTGCTAGCTACACAGCTTCACACTGACTTCTGCAGATCATAATTGTTTTACGTTCATTCTTGTTAGCTAATTTATTGTTACGTGTGTTTTGTATAAAAACACCTAAATAAACCTGAATCTAAACTTTGCCAACATGCAGTGGCAATGGGAATCTCCATATTTATTCCTTGTACTTGAGAACAAGTTCACAGCATTAGAAGAGGTAGAAAGGACTGGACAAATGAATCCATAGGTATTCAGTTCGACCCTAGTGGAGAGGGGGGTAAGTTGTCAGATCTAATGCCACTTAAAGCCTCGCAGGGAACCCCAACAGCCACAGAGGACGTGGCTAACCCCCAGTCTATAGTGGCTGTAGGTGCTAAACCAGATGAATCCTGGGGAAAAGATGAGTGGTCTGCAACTAATGGCCACAGCACAGTCACAAACTTGTGTCTTAGGCAAACTGCTAGCCTACTATAATGGCAAAGGCTGTTTGCTTAACTTTCTTTTTTTTTTTGTTTGTGGCTGGAAGGAGGACTGACTGTGGGACCAATAGACTGATCCATGGTGAAGATGAAAATTGTGCATTTTTCCCAGGAGAAAACAAGTAGCAAATGCCAGCAGAAACAAAATATTTTTGAGTCACTTTTTTCAGAGGCAAACACAGTAAAAAGCACTTTGCCAGTCTCACAAAGTAAAATAAGCACTTTCTACACAGAAGAAATGGTTTGCAGTTACTATAAACTTTTTAAACTGACAGGAAAAAAGAGCGCTCCCACTTAAAAGTACAGTACCATCTCGTGACAGTCTGTTAAAATACAATTATTAAAATTATTAAGTGGAAGTCCCCCACCAAAAGGGAACTTATCTGCCCAACAAAGAAACAGCACAAGCAGACCACAAATACTTGAAAGCATCAGAGGAGCATACTCTTTGGTGGCAGCAGAGCTCTGAAGGTCTTGGCACCCAAACTTGTCTTTTAGTCAGCTCAGATCATGCTGCCGAACAGTGTGGGTGCTTTGAAGGTGCACTGAAGCTTTGGAAGCTGTCCGTTATATCCTTGGCAGGATACAACCCATATAGCTAAAGGGTTCCATTTCTAACCATCGAAATTTCAAAACATCGAAGTTCTGATCATCGAGACCAGAACATCGAATTTTGAAACATCAAAAAAAAAAAAGAAAAATAAATTGTAACAATTGTATAACCCCCCACACACACCCTACTTTAATATTCCAACTCAGAGACCGCACTACAGTGGAGTAAAGGGAAATCTCCCGTTTAGTGCTATATGTAGAAGCGGTAAACGGGAGATTTTCCATACCCTATCTGTAGTGCCATCACACAGATGGCATATAGACACACACATTAAAACTGAAGGCACAAATAAACTAAGAATAACAAGTAAAAAGACTAAAGGCTTCCACAGACTGACTACGAAGATTTAATAGGATAAATCCACAAAGTAAACACGAAAATAAAATCAGGTACTTTAAGCGCTTTTCGTTTGTTCAAAGGAACAAACTTCTTCAGAAGTAAGTTACAACAACAGCTGCAGGCAATTTGAACACAAAAAGTGCGGGAAAGTTGTAATTACATTTAACTATTAAACAAACAGTACATTAAAAACTCTATTCAAATTTAAAAATGTAGTATACAAAACATTGCTTATATTAAAAACATTGTGTGACACATAAATATTAAATTGTCAGTAATAATTTAAGACCCACATAATAATACATAAATATTAAATTTCTTCTGTATTATCTAAGGAGACTTTTCAGCTTGAGTAAGCTGGAAATTGAACATGCTTCATTGAGACCAGGGTAATAAAAAGAGTTTAATCTAATCTGCCACAGTAGTTCCATTTCTTCTAATTTAAAAGAAGCAAGACCCCCCCCGATTGTCAGAAATAAAATTACTGATGACAGTAAATTTAAATTTGTGGGATGGATTAGAGTGGATGTGTCTTGCTAGGGCATTCTCTAACTTATCATGTGAGATAGCATATTGATGTTCATATATCCTATCTCTGAGCCTACGTTCTGTTTTGCCCACGTAAAATGCAAAACAGTCGATACACTTGGCCAGATACACTAAAAATTTACTGTTACAGTTAAATCTAGACTTCAATTTGTAAGTGTAACCATTGATTGTGAAATGGTTATTACAATCAATGTATTTACAAAAATTACAATTTTCGCATTTAAACATTCCTGTTGATCTAGATGTTACTGGAACATGTCTCTCTAATGCGTTCTTTAAATTCCTTCCTTTTTTAAATACCACATGTGGCCTGTAACCCAAACAGTCAAGGACAGTTTGGTTAATTCTAAAAAAACCCCAGTTCTTATTGATCAAATTTACAATAGTGCTACTTTGACTATTAAATGTAGTCACAAAACTAAATTTGAAGTCCTTTTCTTGGGCAGTCGCTTCCTCTGTATCAGAGGTTTTTTGACTGTCTACTCCAAGATTGTTACCCAATGATACGTGGCCAGCACTTAAAATTGGTTTAAACCAATCAGTACTTCTTTTATAAGTGACCTCCTCTATTAGTGTGTCAACAAGTGACTCTGGATATCCACGATGCTGGAACATCTGTTTCAAAAACTGACATTTGCTATGGAAATCTGAGTCTAAGCTAGAAATACGTGATGCTCTCACTAGCTGCCCTTTGACTACAGATCTTTTTTGGTGAAAAGGGTGGCAGCTAGTGAAGTGGAGAAATGTATTAGAATAACTAGCTTTTCTGTAAATTTGCGCTCTAGAAAAGCAATCTGCCCTGTTCTTATTTAACTGAATATCTAAGTATGAAATAGATTCAGTCTGAAATGTGTATGTGAATTGTAGAAAACCTGTTGACACATTGAAGCTCTCAACCAATTCAGATGCACAATCCGCATCACCTTTTAACAGGATAAAAATATCATCCAAAAAGCGGGTATAATAAGCGATCGGAGCAGGTGTTAAACTGGCTGAAAAGACTTGGTTAAACTCCCATTGAGCCATAACCAAGTTTGCAACACTTGCTCCGCAGGGTGATCCCATTGCTAAACCCACTTTCTGGAGAAAAAAGGTGTCTTCAAAGATAAAGAAATTGTTGGACAAAATAAGGTCCAACAGTTCCATTACCAAGGAAATGTCACCTCTTGGTGCATTGTGTCTCATCATAACTTGGGCCACCCACTCAGTACTGATGTCGTGAGGAATGCATGTGTACAGGTCCTTTACGTTGATAGTCAGAAAGTTGTACTCACTATCGAAAGCAATTTCATTCATTTTCGATAGAAAGGACCATGAATCTTTACAAATCTGTGGCTCCAAGAGAACATATTTCTTCAACATGGAGTCAACCAGTTTTGCACATGCATAGGTGGGTGACCCACGTCCATCAATGAGTGGTCTCATTGGGGGATTTTCCACACTTTTGTGGATTTTAGGGATCCCAAAAAGTGTTGAATATTTGGGGAATAAACAGCTGATGTAGTTAAAAATTTCTTGATCAATTTGTCCTTCAATAAATAGTTCATACAAGCAAGACTTTATCAAACTGTATGCCTTATTTACTTCTGTTCTTGAACTTACTAAATAGGTGTTGGTGTCTAAAAGGGATGACATACGGGCCACATAATCAGCTTTATCGAAAATCACCAATCCCCCACCTTTATCTGGTTTACAGACCCTAATATTTTGTGATTGAATGTATTTAATGGAATCTTCCTCATCCATATGTTCTTGATTCCTACTAGGTTTTTTGTTTTTAAACAAATTCCAAAGATCTAGCTCGTTAGCCTGTTCAAATACTTTCACCAACGGGTGAAGGGGGGGATTAAAAGTACTAGGGACAAGAAAAATGTTGTGGACCCTGTTGTCAGGGGCATTCATGAAGAATAAACCCAAATTCAATTTCCTGGTGAATAATTTCAACTCCAGGATAGATTTAGCAATATCCATGTTGTGCCAAGGAACATACGTCTGTCCTTTTGCTAAAACATCCACAATATTAGAGGAAATAAAACTGTCAGAGAAATTGTACACTCTAAAGTCATTGTCTTTATTGAAAACAATAGAAGGGTAGGAAGGCTTTGAATCGTTAAGCGATTCTAGACTTTGATGGCTGACTGGAATTATATCCATAGGGTGAGAGGAATCTATGGTCCATGCTGAGGTCAACTCTTGATGTTGAGTTGACAGTGATAAACTATCACTATCAATAGACCTCAGTGTGTCATTCATAACCTAATCATCAGTCACCTTGGTGGTCTCATTCCTCTCTGTTGATTAAACTCTTTTTATTACCCTGGTCTCAATGAAGCATGTTCAATTTCCAGCTTACTCAAGCTGAAATGTCTCCTTAGATAATACAGAAGAAATTTAATATTTATGTATTATTATGTGGGTCTTAAATTATTACTGACAATTTAATATTTATGTGTCACACAATGTTTTTAATATAAGCAATGTTTTGTATACTACATTTTTAAATTTGAATAGAGTTTTTCATGTACTGTTTGTTTAATAGTTAAATGTAATTACAACTTTCCCGCACTTTTTGTGTTCAAATTGCCTGCAGCTGTTGTTGTAACTTACTTCTGAAGAAGTTTGTTCCTTTGAACAAACAAAAAGCGCTTAAAGTACCTGATTTTATTTTCGTGTTTACTTTGTGGATTTATCCTATTAAATCTTCGTAGTCAGTCTGTGGAAGCCTTTAGTCTTTTTACTTGTTATTCTTAGTTTGTTTGTGCCTTCAGTTTTAAGTTGTTATTTATGGCGTCTGACTCAATGGCTTCCAAAAAACTGACGACATTGAATGAAGCAGTGCCTAGTGGATTACCAAACGCTTCTCTCAACGATAAAAGTTTGCCTGATACGGCTCATAACAGCCAAAAAGAGACTATCACTGACTGTCTACCGATGCTGCTAAACAAACTGGACGTCATTTTCAAACGGTTAGACTGTTTAGATAAAAACCATTTAACTTTAGCTAACAGTTTGGACTCTAGCACAAACTACACAACAGCTGCAGCCATACAGACACGCTCAACTGCACCTTTTAACCAAGAAGAAAGCAATCCTGGGCGCTCGGGCTTTGTAGCGCTTACTAGCTCTTCTCCTGTTAGACAAGGACGCTCTGGGTCTAGTCAACTGTCGGATGAGAGTACACCACCTCCTGCACAGAGACCAGTACCGAGCCCTGTAATTCCAAGCTCCTCATTGAACGTGAACGACCGGACGGGTTTATTGTTTCGTTCTCAGGCTCATATGCAGTCACAAACGGATAGAAAAACAGTCAATGAAAACGGAGAATTACTAGCTCTAAATGTCCCTAGTAACCAAAGACTTTGCCAGGATATCGAAGGCAAATCATGCACATTGGCTACTTGGATGGATCGTAAAATCATCTTAGGGTCAGAACAAGTGACACTAACACCACCTTCGGATGAAGCAGAAGGTAATAATGACAATATTAATGATATTGTAGAAAATCTCAAATTACTTGACAATTTGCTATTAAAATACAAAAAAACACAGTTAGAAATTGAATACTTTAAGGAGTGTCTGAAAAACAAAGTGATACCTAAGGGGCTACGTAGAGTCCAGTATCCAACTGGTCTCATTAAAAATTCACCATTTCATTTGGAATTAATCCAACTTTTTGATAAGCAAGGATTTGAACTTCTGGAACTTATGCTCAAACATTATTCACTAATGGCTGACAACATAGCTAAATTCATTAATGAGGTGGATGCTAAAGTCCTTCATGACAGACAATTTGATCGATATAAGTATGAATACAGTAGGACTTTTACCAGTATTAACCAACACTTGGTAAAACTGAGTGCAAATAAAACAAAGAAATTGCAACGTGACTGGAATTCATACAAGCAAGGGGCTGCTTATCCACCTCCACCAGCAGCACAGATGTGGCAATTAGGTTACTCCTTTATTGAGTTGACAACGAATGATCTACAATGATCAGGTGACTATGTTGCACCTACACCTCTAGTTTCTGTGAACAACCAGGTTGTCCAGTCAGGACAACTAGTAGATACGTATGACAATCAAACTCCTGTCAACTCAACTAATTCTGGTTTACCAGATACAGATGGAGTACGTAGAAGTGAAAGGTTGAAAAATGCCACATGGGTGAATTATTATCATAACAACAAGCCGCAGTATTATAATCAACAATACAGTTGTTCTAATAACAATAACCACAATCATGACAGTTACCAGCAGGTTTTTCAGAGGTTCAACACCTTAGGGGCCAGACCGAAGCAACAACAGAGAGGAATGAGACCACCAAGGTGACTGATGATCAGGTTATGAATGACACACTGAGGTCTATTGATAGTGATAGTTTATCACTGTCAACTCAACATCAAGAGTTGACCTCAGCATGGACCATAGATTCCTCTCACCCTATGGATATAACTCCAGTCAGCCATCAAAGTCTAGAATCGCTTAACAATTCAAAGCCTTCCTACCCTTCTATTGTTTTCAATAAAGACAATGACTTTAGAGTGTACAATTTCTCTGACAGTTTTATTTCCTCTAATATTGTGGATGTTTTAGCAAAAGGACAGACGTATGTTCCTTGGCACAACATGGATATTGCTAAATCTATCCTGGAGTTGAAATTATTCACCAGGAAATTGAATTTGGGTTTATTCTTCATGAATACCCCTGACAACAGGGTCCACAACATTTTTCATGTCCCTAGTACTTTTAATCCCCCCCTTCACCCGTTGGTGAAAGTATTTGAACAGGCTAACGAGCTAGATCTTTGGAATTTGTTTAAAAACAAAAAACCTAGTAGGACTCAAGAACATATGGATGAGGAAGATTCCATTAAATACATTCAATCACAAAATATTAGGGTCTGTAAACCAGATAAAGGTGGGGGATTGGTGATTTTCGATAAAGCTGATTATGTGGCTTATAGACACCAACACCTATTTAGTAAGTTCACGAACAGAAGTAAATAAGGCATACATTTTGATAAAGTCTTGCTTGTATGAACTATTTATTGAAGGACGAATTGATCAAGAAATTTTTAACTACATCAGCTGTTTATTCCCCAAATATCCAACACTTTTTGGGATCCCTAAAATCCACAAAAGTGTGGAAAATCCCCCAATGAGACCACTCATTGATGGACGTGGGTCACCCACCTATGCATGTGCAAAACTGGTTGACTCCATGTTGAAGAAATATGTTCTCTTGGAGCCACAGATTTGTAAAGATTCATGGTCCTTTCTATCGAAAATGAATGAAATTGCTTTCGATAGTGAGTACAACTTTCTGACTATCGACGTAAAGGACCTGTACACATGCATTCCTCACGACATCAGTACTGAGTGGGTGGCCCAAGTTATGATGTGACACAATGCACCAAGAGGTGACATTTCCTTGGTAATGGAACTGTTGGACCTTACTTTGTCCAACAATTTCTTTATCTTTGAAGACACCTTTTTTCTCCAGAAAGTGGGTTTAGCAATGGGATCACCCTGCGGAGCAAGTGTTGCAAACTTGGTTATGGCTCAATGGGAGTTTAACCAAGTCTTTTCAGCCAGTTTAACACCTGCTCTGATCGCTTATTATACCCGCTTTTTGGATGATATTTTTATCCTGTTAAAAGGTGATGCGGATTGTGCATCTGAATTGGTTGAGAGCTTCAATGTGTCAACAGGTTTTCTACAATTCACATACACATTTCAGACTGAATCTATTTCATACTTAGATATTCAGTTAAATAAGAACAGGGCAGATTGCTTTTCTACAGCGCAAATTTACAGAAAAGCTAGTTATTCTAATACATTTCTCCACTTCACTAGCTGCCACCCTTTTCACCAAAAAAGATCTGTAGTCAAAGGGCAGCTAGTGAGAGCATCACGTATTTCTAGCTTAGACTCAGATTTCCATAGCGAATGTCAGTTTTTGAAACAGATGTTCCAGCATCGTGGATATCCAGAGTCACTTGTTGACACACTAATAGAGGAGGTCACTTATAAAAGAAGTACTGATTGCTTTAAACCAATTTTAAGTGCTGACCACGTATCATTGGGTAACAATCTTGGAGTAGACAGTCAAATTACCTCTGATACAGAGGAAGCGACTGCCCAAGAAAAGGACTTCAAATTTAGTTTTGTGACTACATTTAATAGTCAAAGTAGCACTATTGTAAATTTGATCAATAAGAACTGGGTTTTTTTTAGAATTAACCAAACTGTCCTTGACTGTTTGGGTTACAGGCCACATGTGGTATTTAAAAAAGGAAGGAATTTAAAGAACGCATTAGAGAGACATATTCCAGCAACATCTATATCAACAGGAATGTTTAAATGCGAAAATTGTAATTTTTGTAAATACATTGATTGTAATAACCATTTCACAATCAATGGTTACACTTACAAATTGAAATCTAGATTTAACTGTAACAGTAAATTTTTTGTGTATCTGGCCAAGTATATCAACTGTTTTGCATTTTACGTGGGCAAAACAGAACTTAGGCTCAGAGACAGGATATATGAACATCAATATGCTATCTCACATGATAAGTTAGAGAATGCCCTAGCAAGACACGTCCACTCTAATCCATCCCACAAATTTAAATTTACTGTCATCAGTAATTTTATTTCTGACAATCGGGGGGGGGGGGTCCTGCTTCTTTTAAATTAGAAGAAATGGAACTACTGTGGCAGATTAGATTAAACTCTTTTTATTACCCTGGTCTCAATGAAGCATGTTCAATTTCCAGCTTACTCAAGCTGAAAAGTCTCCTTAGATAATACAGAAGAAATTTAATATTTATGTATTATTATGTGGGTCTTAAATTATTACTGACAATTTAATATTTATGTGTCACACAATGTTTTTAATATAAGCAATGTTTTGTATACTACATTTTTAAATTTAAATAGGGTTTTTCATGTACTGTTTGTTTAATAGTTAAATGTAATTACAACTTTCCCGCACTTTTTGTGTTCAAATTGCCTGCAGCTGTTGTTGTAACTTACTTCTGAAGAAGTTTGTTCCTTTGAACAAACGAAAAGCGCTTAAAGTACCTGATTTTATTTTCGTGTTTACTTTGTGGATTTATCCTATTAAATCTTCGTAGTCAGTCTGTGGAAGCCTTTAGTCTTTTTACTTGATATAGACACACACAGTATGCAAAAAAGACAAACATTCTCGCACCTATCTTACCTTTTTCTTCCCCTTCAAACCTTTGATATTTTAAAACTCAATGTTCTGGTCTCGATGATCTGAACTTCGATGTTTTAAATGTTCAATGGTTTGAAGGGGAACCAGCTAAAGCTACTGTGGTAATGATCAATATGATGAACATCTACTGTGTTTGAATTTAGCACTCTGAACCTTGCTACCTAAAGCATACAGTTATAATGTTAGGCAACCATGGGTGTCTATGATTCAGAGGGGTCTTGCAAAGTACTGAAGAAAACTTGCACTCATCTTGTATACTTTGCAAATAACTGTGAATACCCTAAATATGCCTAACCCAATGAACAATGTAAATGTAACATGGAAGGTAAATATATTTGAGTGTTTCTGTAAAATATGGCAACTGTGTAAAAAAGTACCTTAGAGATTAATCCTCTGCTCTTTACTATTCATGAATGAAAGTGACTATCAATGGTAAATAGCTCAAAGTATATAAGAACTGTCAGCAAGTTTGGGGCAGTACTTTATAATTCAAAAACAATGTTTTATCATATATGTATGTACTATGTTATAAATGTTAGACACCATGGCTATAACAGCAGGCAATAGGCATTGTTAATATGAGTGGGAAAGTAGAGTGAAATAAGATCTGCAATGACATTTTAAATAAAAAGAGAATTTATCTTTCAAGATCTATTGCATGTTTTGGGACAAATGAGAAGGGTAAATTCAAAACAAAGAACAGAGAGCAGTTAAAGTAGACATGAGTGACACACAAAAGGAATACATTCCAGTTTAGACTTGAAAACACATTACTTCATAAACAGGGATTTAGTGTCTGGCATATATTGCTGATATAGCAATGAATCCCTAACATTCCCCCAGGTTTCAACTAGATAATGGTTAAACTGAGTAAAAAAAAAGATCAAAACATCAGTTATCCAAACACTCTTTGAGACAAACAAAAACAATTTTGCAAGGAGGAACACCCACTGCACCCCTCATGTGGAGAAATGCATCCTCATAACCCCATGCTACTAGTATATATGTATTTATTTATATCACATTATTATGGAGAATGGTGAATAGTCTGCTTTCTTTACAGATAACTGTTCCCCTCAACATGTGAATGCAACTCACAAAACTAAAGGCATAAAACACATTTACCTAGTTTTCACTTAGCTACTTACATAAATACATACAAATATTTTAAACACAGGCACCTTCTAGCCTACCAATATACCAAAACAGTTGTTCCCATAAGTATCCTGGCTGTTCTTAAAAATATCGAAACTAATGCTTGCTTTAATGTAATTTGGTAATCTATTCCGTGCATCAGCTGCTCTCTCAGAGAACCAGTTTAATATACTTCTCATGCCTACAAACTCTTCTACATAGGTGTCTGATGATTATTTACTATTTTTTATAACTACAAACATTCCCAGAGGTAGCTGTTGCTAAATGCCCTATATACCTAAATAAGGTCTCCTTTTATATATTTATATGACACACTGTACAAGTCCAGTTATTTTAGTCTTTTATAATAACTTAAATTTTGACATCCATGGATGCCTTTGGTTTACTTCCCCTGTACTCTTTCCAGTTTACTCATGCTCATTTTCTTATTAGGTTTCCATATTGTTATCCCATGTTCCAGTTTTAGTCTAATGTAACTAACAAAGATTTCATCGATTCTGATTTCCTAGACTTTAGAAATATTTTTATACAACATAAAGTTCTAGAACTATCATTAACTAATTGGTTGATACGATTAGAAAAAACTCAAAGCTGATCTACCTATATATTCAAGTTCTTAAATGAATGTACAGTTTCAATCACTGTGTGCTTTAGCAAATATTCACCTTTCAATTTATGTCGCCCTAATCTCATATGCTTAGTTTTTAATGTATTTATCAGTATATTATTCTCCTGTCCCCAAATGGTTAATTTAGTCAAGTTCTTTTGCAGGCATGCCTATCTGTAACACATGTAATCAATTTACCCAGTTTCAGGTCATCTGAATACAGACTGTAGAACACCTCAGATGAAAAAGATAGATCACAAAGATACAACTTAAACAAGTATGGGCCTAGGACAGAGCCCTGTGGGACACCTTTACTGTAACCTTGAATTTCACTTAATTGCTGTATGATACTTGCCATGACCTATTTGTAAGCCATGCAGCTCTCCATCTTATCAACAGAACATCAATAACTAGTTCTAATTTATTCATCAGTGTATTGTGTATGACCCTGTCAAATGCTGCAATTAAATCTATATAAATTATATCACAGCATAATTTTTCATTCACATCTCTTATTACATTGTTATAGAACATCATGTTACAGGTGGTAATATATCTATTTTGGACATATGCATGCTGATATATGGTTTCAAGTCCCTACCTTTTCAATTCTGACAATAACTTAGTTGTCTTTCAAATATGGACTACACCCACTAGACATGGTATCCATATATATGGTAGATGCATTAGAATAAAAGACCTCTTACTCACTTAATCTTCTTGTACAAAACTATCTAGACAAAGTCAAAACTTCCAGGGGGGAAAGGCTCAAAACTGAGACATAATTTAAATATTCCTCTAATAAACTTAGCAGGCTGCTAGAATAGCAGGTTTTACATTTGCGCACATGTTTTTGGAGCAGTGTTTGTCACTATTTAGTGACGTCAATCCTCAATGATTTGCCAGAAAACCATCAATTTTATAAGGAACACACCAAAAATATGAGGCAAAAATATGGACATTTTGCTAAGGTCTGGTAGCTGAAAGGTATAATAACATCCACCTAAATGATAAGACAACATCTTAGAGGTACAATATTCTCACCACGCCATACTATAAATGTCTCATGTTTCTGGTACCAAAATCAAAAGAGTATTACCCGCCAAGCTGTTTAGTACCATTAAACAGTGGGGAGGTGTATGAGTGCTGTTGCCATAGCTCTCAACCATTCATCAACAAAATGAGGGTTACTACCTCTCACAATGTGGAAAAAATGTGCAAAATGTAAACATAAGATGGTTAAAAATTCTATTTTATTTTACTTCTAAGAAGTCCTTTTGATGAATTAATATGACTCAGTTCAACTTACATTGCATACCAGTTAATAAATTCCTAAAATTGAATGGGTGTCAGACCATTTCAATGTAGAACTTTGAGAAACATGATCTTTTTAACAGCCCAAACAAGGAACGATCCTCATAATGAGCTCCACTTCAGAGGTATGTCTGTTGCTGTGCTCCTCTAGTTCTGCATTTCTGTCAGACAGTGAGTGTCAGCATGAAAACTACCATGTTATGAGTTACTGTTAGCCTGTTACGGATATTTAAAAGGACACTGGGAATATTCTAATTTGCTAATCAACATAGAGAATACAGACACACATAAGCCAGTAATAATCTGCCATTCTTCTTTAATTATGTATAGGATCAACTGCAGTAATAAAATAACACAAAAAGTATCTACTGTAAGAAGCACACCACGAGAGTGATTTTGTTCCTTTTAATATTTTCAATGGAACTTCATCAGATAAAATCACGTTTAAGGGTTCACCCTTACATAAACCAAGTGGACCAATTCTTTGTTTTGATGTCAAGGATTTGTACATGCCTATTCCCCAAGATGAAGGATTAGAATTTCTTTAATGAAGCATTGAGTGTAGGCACTAGAATTTCTCAGGTTTCCATTTATGTTACATCCACCTAAACAAAGGATGGGGCTTCACCTAAGATGTTAATCAGAAAAGGGTTTCCTATGACAATGTCCAAGTTTTCTTCAGTAACATTTTTGATACTGTGATAATCCAAAGTGTATGACAGGATGCAGCAATTTTTGCATTTGTTATTCTCTCTGGAATTTCTTAACATTCTCCTACTGGGGAAGTGAGTGAAGGTGCTTCAGTCCTTTCCAGTTCTATAATGGGTTCCAGGATGTTTTTTAAGTTAGCTGATCACCACTGATCTGTTCAGAAAACCAATGATGGTTAACTTATTACTCCACATCCTACAAAAACTAAGTATAATGTAGTGAAGCCCCAAGGCTATAGATTAGCTAGAATTATCACAGAGATGGAACCATTTTTGAGAAACCTGAACAACATAGAGAATGATTTTCTAGTGAGAGGCTATGAAAGTCAGATGTTAAAAAACATCCTGGAACCCATTACAGAACTGGAAAGGACTGAAGGACCTTCACTCAACCTCCCCAGTAGGAGAATGTTAAGAAATTAAAAAAATTAACATCTTAGGTGAAGTCCCATCCTTTTTTTATAGGAAGGCCAGGAACATTAGAAGTTTTGTTGAATTTGAACCTAGACCATATGAGAGAAACACTAAAATATGTGAAACTAATTGTACATTTTGTACATTTATACAGCAAGGTGATAGTTTTTATTGCCCTTATTTAAAGAAAATCATTAAGATCAGTGCAGGGGTGACTGTAATACTACAAAAGTAATTTACAGGGCACAGTGCAATGAATGTGATGCATTCTATGTGGGCAAGACTATAAATAAACTCAAGTGTAGGATTTCATGTCATCTGTTAGAAATCCACTCTGGATGTCAAAATAATGCACTAGCCAAACACCTCTCTCTTCATAAAAGACACACAGGTTTTAAGTTCCAGATTCTGGATTGTATAGACATGGGTGATCTTGAAGGAGACATCTCAAATATTCTGGAGAAACATGAACTCATGCAGCAATTAAAGCTGAACTCTTTTAGGAAGACCGGACTAAACTACTAAAACTACTACTGTTCAATTAAAAGTACACTGGAACTTAGAAAATTGCCACATTGTCTACATGACTAATTTTATTTTATTCTACCAGTTGGTTTTAAATACCATTTTAAATCAGTTGTAATTCAAGTGTATATTTTGTTTCCATTATCATACATTTTTTTCTTTTCCTGGTTCTCTTTTTTTCCACTTTATTCAAAATAATGTGTAATAACAATACTAATTATACAATTATTTATATTTTTATATGCAGTATTTAGGGTTCTTGTACACAGACCTGAAGAAGTCTAGAAGGACGAAAGCAGTCTTTGTTAACAATAGGTTATGAAAATAGAATATGATTTTTACAATTGATTTTTTTACGTGCAACGTGTTTATGTATATATTTATATATATTTTTTTTTGATTGCCAAATGGACTAAAGTTGATATATTTCCAGCTATGTAGTATATTATATTGTCTTGGATAAAATCACAGACTTAATAATCTACTTAATCTACTTAATAATCTGGTTAAATAAGAGGTACCACATCATTATAAATTTTATTTAAAGTACATAAGGGTTATATTATTATGACAGCTACTAAGTAGAGCAGGACCAGCTCGAATGTCACACTGATGGGGGAAGGGATGGGAATTTAACATGTGTACCAATAACAATTTGTTTTACAGCACAATAAACTACTCCCTTGCCTGATAAAAAGTATATATATATTTAGAAAGCTTGTGAGGAAACTATTACTCTATTTTTGTTTTACTTGGATCGCTTGTCTGTGTAACTAAAGTTTTTATCGACTGGAAACAGACTGCTTGCTTGCTTGGATTACTTTCAAATACTTAGTAATGCTGTAGAATTATATATTTTTTATTATTTTTTTTTTACTTAAGACGAGTTTAAGTTCACTACTTCTACTACTTCTGTCTGATCTGATTAATATACAGTGATTAACTAGAGATATATGGACTGAAAATCTTCCACACCGACAAGTTTCTTAAACTGTTTTTTTTTTTTGGACCCACTACACTTGTTTAGTGGGTTGTTTTGAGACTTCGGGGATACCACGGATATTTAATATTTACAAGACAAATAATATGGTTATAGGATATTACAATAAGATTCTTTCTGTGTTAGGAAATTTTGTCTGCAATACTAAGGGAGTGGTTTACGTAGCTTTTTGTTTGTCATGTACTGCCTTCTATGTAGGTAACATGGAAAATCAAATTAGAAAAAGGATGCACCAAAATGTTTATGCTATAAAGAAAAAAAGACAGTTCCAATGCCCTTTATAGACATTCCATTAAGTGTAATAATTTTAAAAAGCTTGTATTTTAGAAAAAGTGAAGAGGAATGAGAGGGGTGGGAATTGGTCTTCCTTTAGAGTATAGGGAGACACATTGGCAAATACTATTGAATGCTAGACAAACTCCAGGTATCAACGATAACATTTCTATTAGCAGTTTATTAGCACTGAAAGCAGATAAAGTTTGAATATATACTTTTTATTCTTTTTTTCCTTTTTCTGTCAGTACTTGTCTTGAATAAGAGACAATTAGCCAGTTCCACTTTATTACTATTCATTTGATATATATACTGTGGCATATTCTGATACACTGTGAATATTTTAACTTTTGGGGTTTTTAGAATACAATGTATGTTTTTTTAAGTATATTAGTATTTTATTAATAAAGCAGTGTGACTGGACCACTTGGATTATATAGGGTGAACCCTTAAATGTGATTTTTATCTGATGACGTTCCACTGAAAATATTAAAAGGAATGAAAGCACTCATCTATCACATTAGTGTCTGTGGTGTGTGCTTCTTACAGTGGAGACTTTGTGTTTTTTTACATTATCCTTGGTGTTTCAAAATAAAATAATATAAATGCAGGGTGTGCTTCCCATTTAATTGCTCTTTAGCATCCCTAAATTTATTAACACAAACAGTACTATTTTTAGCTTAACTGCACTACTTTAATTCAGCTATACCATAAGCAGTTTCTTTTTTTACTCCAAGGATTCAAGAGAGTTACAATTCATGTCTGAGAAACTGCACAGTTCTGCCCAAACTAGAAAGAAAACTTTACAGGAATGCTTCTCTACTACAAAAAAAAGTAATCAAAACTGTTATACTAGTCAAAGCCATAGGAAGGGTGGAGCAAAGTGAGTACCTGTCCTGGATACGAGCAGTTCAACAGGCATAACCAAAGACTTTGAAGAACTGGTGATAGGTCCATGCCTGGAAGTACAAGCATTATTGCAATGCATTTAAACAACTGTAATTACTTGGCTGCACCTGCTTAAATGTTGAAATGATATCCAGTGTGTGAAGATAGCAAAGAGCCTCTTTGCTTGAAAATAATGCACTCTCACTGATGCAATGTAGGAAAGAGACACTGTCTTTGTAGGTCTTTGCTACATTGTATTAAAGAATGTGTCAATTACATTTAGGCCTTATTCTTCCAGGAAATGACTCCAGTGTTTTTTTTTTCTTTTGTGGGTAGAGCAGAGGAGACTGGAAGGCCAATTTTGTGTCCTCAGCTTTGCTTGAAGACTTTTATTTTTTTGGCAGGGGAGAGGAATCATTTGGGGACACTGCTCTCTGCACAACTCAACCTAGTTATAGTTCTAACTCCAGCTATGTTTTAATGAATTTATGTAAGTAGATTACAATAATCATACAAACAATAATTACTTTGTTTTAGTTATCATTGATTACGTTTGAGTATACCCAGAACTAGTAGAGATGTACTACTCCTGACAAGCATACCTGTTAAAAGCAGACTGATTAATATCTCTGAGCAAGACAGCAAAAGGGCAGTCTGTGAGTAACTTGTGGGGAATCGAGAATACTCTCAAGCCAAGGGTTGAAGAGCTGTATCAGCCCATTACTGGCAGCCAGCATCCAGTGAGTGAAGAACTCAGATCAATAATGGGGAACACCTGCAGAATCTTACTGTTGTTTGGGGACTTGATTCTTTATGCACTGTCTAAAGCAGAGCTGGTGTAGAAGCAAACTGGGCAACTGCTCAGGGTTCTGACCCTCGTGAGGGCCCCCAGTTACTAGAAACAAATTATTAGCTAGCAAGAAAAAAACATACTTGTTAATTAAGTGCAAAGCAGGCAACTGGAAAAGACAGAAAGCCAATTACAATAAATAATATTCCTTCTAGCTACCAATGTTTACAATAACTTCAGAAACCCCAATACAAAGTCTGAAGAGACTGCATTGTTGATGCAATTCTGGAATGAAGTACTTGGATAAATAAGCTTCGAATGTCTACAGAGCTAAGTGTGCAAAGCATAAAGTGAGTAAATGAAGAAGTGTAAAAAAAAAAAAAAAGAAAATCACAAGTAACTAAATGTATGCTTCTAAGTGATGCCAAGGTTGCTATGTATTTATAAAAAGGCAAGTTGAAATAAATTACTGTGGTCATTAATATTTTTTATCACGGTCAGACATCTGAAGTGTACACAGTCAAAAAAGTGGATACGATTGTTAGGCACTAGAATGCCAGTGGATGAAAATGAATGACCATAATGTTACTTGATCAAGTAAACAACCAATAATTCTGGCATTAAAGGACTATTGTGTGTTGATGTGAAACAAGGTAGAATTTTTCCTGTCGGTACTGTATAAGATGAAATAAAGTGCTGCAGCATTTTTATGACAACTAGTCATTTGAGTTATGCACAGTCAACAAATTATTTAGAATTGCTTTGTGCTGGGCTGTCTATGAATTGAAATGCCTGACTAACTTGGTTAAACAACAATAACAACAGTAATCAGTCTTTTTATGACAAGTATGCGTTCGTGTGAAGCAAGTTGAAGTACGTTACCATGGCTAATTATTTAACTCACAATCAGACATCTGAGGTGTAAATAGTCAATAAAGTGGCTGTTATTGATGGAGACAAAAGGCTATTTTTGGATAAAATGACTTGACTCAACTCTGTGTTCGATCACAAACAGTCATTGATCTGGCCTGGCAGTAGTGTCAATCAATTACTGTATTTGCTGAAACCAATGTAAAATGTTCACTACTATTGTTTATGAATGTGTGTGTGTGTGTGTGTGTGTGTGTGTGTGTGTGTGTGTGTGTGTATCTGTCTGGTGGAAGAGGTTGCTGTTTATCTAAGAGCAACAAACTGTCCATGATTTCTTTTATTTTCTATCACAGTCAAGTATCATTTTACACAACAAGTGGCTATTTTTAGTGATCTGGACAAGATATGTCTGAAAGTAAATGATCGCTGGCACAGCAAGTAGAATTTCTGCTTTACTGCATTTGTTTCTCTTTTTGCATTCTTTACTGTGATTCCTTCTCTGTGCAGCCTCAACATCATTATTATCAACTCCTTTTTTTCCCATTTATTACATGGGGCCGGGGTGTCATGTCACTTGTTGCCATTTCCCTATTAAATGCCACTCTCCAACTTTCTTCGACACTCATGTCTGACTATTGCAGGTCTTCTCACACACAATCCATCCTCCTATTTGATGGATTCCCTCATTACCTCTTGACTTCTTTCTGCATCATCTTCACTAGACTGTCTTCTGCTTTCCTGTACATGTGCTGGACCACAGCAGTCTGCTCTCTGTACAGCCTGGGACTACAGATTTCCTCCCTTTCCTTCAGTGAATTTTATTCTGGTGCTGTGGGTTGCCTCCAACAGCCAAAAGACATCCTATAGGTGAACTAGTATTCCTCAAATTTGCCTGAAGGTAAGAATGCAGTGTGTGTGTGTGTGTGTGTGTGTGTGTGTGTGTGTGTGTGTGTGTTTCCTGTGGCAAGCTTGGATTGTCGGGGTTAGTGTGTGTGTGTGTGTGTGTGTGTGTGTGTGTGTGTGTGTGTGTGTGTGTGTGCATGTGTGCGCACGCACGCGCGCATGTAAAAATAATATTACCAATTTTGTTTATGGACATACTTGATACTGCAAGGCACATAAATAACTTTTCTTCTTAGCAGTAAAACAATCAAAACAGTTGAAAAATAATTATGTTTCAAAAATAAGGCATAAAATATATCACTGGACATCTAGCCCCTCAGAGTGGCTGGGAGCCTCATGGCCCCCAAACCCATAGCTATATAAGGGAATTTCTACTCAGGCTTAATACAGGGACCTCATCCTCACTCTCCAGTCCAAAAGTGGCCCTGGTCTAGAGATATTTTGGAAATTCTATGAGAATTTCTATAAAGAAAAAAATATGAAAATCAAGAAGATACATAAATGGAAATGTTTGTGGAAGAATTAAATAAGCCAATGTTAGAGGTGGATGAGACTCAGTGACTAATGGTTAGGATAGGAGGAGATGAGATAAAAAATGTGATATATAACCAATCTACAAGAAAGTGCCCAGGAATGGATGATATTCCTGTGAAAGTTTGGAAGCTGGGAGGAAAAAACTGATAAAGATCTGGAAGGTTTTAACAATATTTTAAGAGGAGACACACTAATATCTTGGAAGAAAGCAGTGATAGCTGTAATATCTAAAACAGGTAAAGATCCATCAGATCCAACTTCATACAGGCTAGTTGCAATATGAAACCATGATTATAAAGTGTTCATGTCTATAATGGCTAAAAGAATGGCAAAAGTAGTGTCAAAACTGATAGATATGGATCAATGTGGGTTTGTGGAGGGAAGGCAAAAATTTGACAATGTTAACAGTACACTGATAATCCAAAGGGAAATTGAATTTAAGAAAATACCATTACTGTTGGTGAGACTTGATGCAGAGAAAGTATTTGACAGAGTAAGCTGAGACTTTATGAGCAGGGCAATGGAAGCATTTGCATTTCCTGAAAAAATTATAAGGTGGATTAGGAGGATATATGAGGGATCTGAGGTGAAAATTAAAGTGGGTGGGGTCCTCTCTGATAATTTCTGCTTGAGCAGAGGAACCAGGCAGGGATGTCCTCTTTCCCTTTTATTATTTGCATTATATTTAGAACCATTGGCAAATTAAATAAGGGACTCAGAAATTTAAGATATAATTGGTATGGTAGTCAAGAAAAGCTGGCTTTATTTTCGGATGATATTATTTTATACCTGACAAAACCAGAAAGGGACATTACAGTGTTGTCGAACACTTTCAGACAGTTTCAGATCTTTTTGGGATACAAAATTTAAAAAGTTAAAAAAGGCAACAGCGGTAAATTATGTGCCCACACAAACAGGTTCAGAAATATCCATATTTATGGGGACGTGTTAAAATGAAGTACTTAGCAGTATAGATTAAAAATGATTCTAGTGTGGCAACTAAGGATATGTGGAAAAAGAATAAACAAAAGATAATACAAAAACTGAGAAAGTGGAAGCTTTGTTATATGGATATGGATAGCAAGATGCAAGTAGTTAAAATTTTTTTAGTCCCTTTAGTCTTATACAAAGGTGAGGCATACATTTATCAACCATAGCAGAAGTTGTGGATAGCAATTAATTAAGAGCTGAAGGACTTTATCTGGAGGGGAAGATTGCAAAGGTCAAGTAGTTAAGCAGATTCTTCCAGTTGAACAGAGTAGATTGGGATTACCCAATTGGAAGGGGTATTTCAGAGGTGCACAGTTAAGACTCCTATACATAGCACAAGCAGAAAATTATAATTCAAAGTCGGGAAGGGATGATGATGAAACAGGGGAAGCTCAAGAAACAAGGAGATACTGGGATTTTGGATGCAAGCCTTTAAGGAGAATAACCATACAGAATATTATACCCATAAAGTAGCAGAAAGTATTCTAAGAACTAAACCAACAAGGGATTGGAGAAAGGGGATTCTGCAGATAGGGATGACAGCAATTAGAGATATAAACAATAGGCAAGAGGGGGATGGAATTTATTGGCAAAGGAACCAAGGTACTGGGAGCTACTAACTAGAGAGGAAAAGATGACAGAATAGGAAGACACCAAGTATTTATTTGGACTGCAGTTTAGAGATCATCTTCCTTATCAGGGACTGATATCAGAGTATAGGCAAAGAGAAAGAAATAGGGGGGTCCTAAATGAAAGACCGGCACTGGTAGAGGTTTTAGTAGAATCTAGAACAGAAACTGCCATTAAAAAAGAATAATTAGTACAGCATATAAAATACTGCATGATAATTACAAGAATCAATCAGAGGAGGTTAGAAAGGACTGTGAAGAGAGACTGGATAAGCAATTCACAAAAAACAATGGGAGGAGATATGTATGTCTCCCAAATACGCAACAAAATTTAGACTTTGCAAGGATTTTCACTGGCCACTCTTTTTTCCTTCCAAATTCCAAAAGACAGACAGTAAGGTGGACTGGGACCACAAAACTACATAGAGTTGTGAGTGCTTGCATGTGTGACACAGAAGAAGGACATGGCAAAAGTACTAAGCAAAGCCCACACTTGATTATTCCAAGTGCTCAAGAAAGCTGTTGCTACACACAGCTGCCTGATCTAAATATAAGACCACTGGACTCATTGTTGGATATGAACATTATGCCTCACTTAGAAAGGAAAGCAAACATTCTGCAAGCAAAAAAAGAACAACCTTTCTTAAAAAAAGCAACAAGCTTTTTAGGAATTCCAAGACATTTCTGTAAAGAATTTAAGAATTTATCTGGGTGGTCAGTACCAAGGCTTCAAAGTTCATTAATGGTAAATGATCACATGATTGCAGACAAAAAATAACAGCAGAGACATCTGCATAGCATTTTCCTTCCTACTTCTGTGATGCCACATCCAATGTATCTCCTTCTGACTTCAACATCTCTGCTCATTCCATTTTTGACTTTAGTACCAACTTTTAGTATATAAACTTATTTTAAGAAAAATCAATAAATGGCTTTAAAACGTTTCCTCTTATGGAAAAAAAGTTATGTCTTACCATAACGTTCCACCTGTGTTGCTGATCTTCTTTCATTCATTACTGATGGGTTATCAGTTCCATCCTCGGAACCGTGCCGGCCAATATCAAGCTCACGTCAGCCAAAAACTCTCGAGCCAAGGTCCTACCCATAATGCTCTGCTCCCTGTTACCTCAGATTGAGTTTGCAAGTTGACAGATAAAAGTAGAGGCTACTTCTGGTCATAACAGACCTATAGTAAAGGACTACATGAGATCAACCAGGAACCTCTGGATGGGGGATGGAGGGTGAGAAGAAATGAATGAATGAAGATCAACAACACAGATGGAACATTATGGTAAGACATAACTTCTTTATCTGATGTTGTTAATCTTCGTTCATTCCTTACTGATGGGACAGTGTCCCCAGCTATCAGTATCCCTAGGTGGCCCTCATGGAAGGGCATTCCTGAGCACCATGGAGCCAAAGGAAGCCCTGAGCACAATGGAGCCAAAGGAAGCTCTCCCTCTGGAGGCCAAGTCCAATTTGTAATGAAAAATAAAGGTATGAGGTTTGGCCCAAATTGCAGCTGAGCAAATATCATTGAGGGAAGCCTTAGCATGGAAAGCTGCTGAAGTTGCCATAGATCTTGTAGAATGTGCTTTGACTCTATGAGGCAAGGTGAAATTGTGTTTTGGTGTAGATAAAGGTAATACAATTTCTCAACCATGAAGCCAATGTAACTTTTGATATAGGATGACCTTGTCTAGGTCCAGAAAAAGCCAAAAACAGTTGCTCTGATTTATGGATAGATTTTCTTCTGTCCAAATAAAATCGTATTTGCCTATGAACATCCAAAGCGTGCAGGCAATACTCTCCCTTGTTAGAATGGTTAGGAAAGAACACTGGAAGGTCAAGAGATTGGTTGCTAGACCGCTCTGACACCACTATTGGTAAAAATGAAGAATTAGTTCTCAGTGATACCCTATCCTTATGAAAGATGAGATAGGGAGGTTTGATGCATAAGGCTTGAAGTTCTGACAAGCGTCTGGCCGATGTGATTGCAATCAGAAACAAAATTTTCCAAGAGAGATATTTTACATCACATGAAGATGCAGACTCAAAGGGGGGAGTTGTTAGAGCTTGCAGAACCAATGCCAAATCCCAAGGTTGTACCAGTTCTCTAAAGGGAGGTTTTAGGTGGATAGCCTCTTTCAAAAAAGTTTTATAGAGTGTGTGTGTGTGACATAAGTGAAGAATTCTGAAAACCAATGTGGAAATTTGAGATGGCAGCTAAATGCACACAAATAGTAGAGGCAGACACCCCAGAGTGGAAAAGATGTGATAAGTAATCTAGAACCACTGAAACTGGGGCTGACAAGGGGTCTAATTGTTTATTTGCTGCCCATAGAGAGAACCTTTTCCATTTGTTAAGATAGATTAGTCTGGTGGATGACTTATGGGATGCAATACGAATACTGCGCACAGGGGTGGAGAGGTTTTCATGTCTGGCAATCATTGGAAGTGGAGAAACCAAGCTGTCAATTTCAGGGTTGTTAGATTGGGGTGAATCAGACCATGCAGATAGGAGATCAATGTAGGGGATGGATTGAGGATCCATGGTTGATCTAGCAGGTGAGGCCAAAGGAAGGGAAACCAGACTTGTCAAGCCCGATATGGAGCAATGAGGATCACTTTGCTCTTCAACTGTTGTGCTTTCTTCAGAAACTGGGAGATGAGGGGAAGAGGAGGATAAGCATAAAGTAGACCCGAGGGCCAAGCATGGACTAGAGCATCTCTTGGTGACTGTCCACGAGGGGGGATTAGGGCAAAATAGCTGCTGCACTTGTAGTTGGTTGGAGAGCAAATAGGTCACAGCAATGCTGGCCCCAGTGGTTGAAGATTCTTGCCGCTATCGTAGGATTGACGGACCACTAGTGAGGTTGCAGAATGCACCTGCTCAATTTGTCCGCTATTATGTGGAGCTCCCAGGAATGTGCATTGCAATTAGAAAGCAGTTGGAAGCTATCGCCCATTGCCATATTCTCAAGGCCTCTCAGCATAATGGGTAAGATCTGGTGCCCCTTGTTTGTTGATGTACCAGACCAGTGACACGTCTGATTGGATCGCAATAGTCCCTGATGGAAGGATGGAATTAAATGCTTGCAATGCTAGTAGCACCGCCCTCAGTTCCAGGACAATGATATGCAAAAGTGCTTCTATCTCTGACCAGACAATAGCCTCCCCCCCAACCCATCAGGGAGGTGTCTGTAATCACTGTGGCTATCGGTTGAAGCGGCAAGACCATTGTTGGGGAATTCAAGACATCCACCAGAGTAAATCTTGCTTGCATCTCTGAGTTACACTTATCTGAAAAGACAAAAAATGTTGTAGAGGGTACCACTGAGTGAGCCTCATGTAGAATCTGGCTACAGGAACAATGGTGATCAAGGCTGCCATTGACCCCAAGAGTTGGAGTATAGACTGAGCAGGAGATTAGTGGTGACAGAGCAGCGGTTGAACCCGTTGCCTTATTCTTTGAAGCATGTGGTTCGGAAGGGATGCTGTGCAATTTCTCGTGTCCAACAGTAGGTTCATAGGTTCATAGGTAGGTACTAGGCTATTGGCCCTAGGGCCTATATAAGCCTAGCCAAAGGTACCCTGGCTTTCTCCACCCAAGAAAATTATTTTCCTGTGCCACTGTCGAGCAGAGCCACAGAAGTGATCCCCGGGGTGAATTTCCTATCTCCCATCCAATCATCAAGATTTTTCTTGAAGAGTGCTAATGAGGAGCTTTGTTTGATATAGATAGGTAGTTTGTTCCAGAGTATGGGAAGTCTCTGAGACAGGAATCTATCCCTCCAGCATGTTCTGTTTATTGTGGTGACGAGGTTTAGGTCCCTAAAGCGTGTAGCTTGTAGGGATTGGGATTTCTTTAAGTGGAGCATGTCTAAAAGCTCTGGGTTTGACATAGCTTTGTGTGTTAGGCAGAGATCGCCTCTGAGTAGGTGATATGCAACGGAGTAAAGCTGCAGTTTTTTGAGACGGTCTGCATAGGGCATCTCTTTGAGGCCGGTAATCCTCTTTGTGAGGTACTTGTGTAGCCTTTCCAGTTGTTGTAGATGTCTTGTGAGGTACACACCAAAAGGGGCATTGTACTCTATAATGGGTCTAATAAGTGATGAGTAGAGGGGCACAATGAATGATGAGAAACCTTTTGTGATGAGGTGTGCCACATAGAAGGATTTCCTGACTACTGTGGCGATGTGATTATCAAAGGAGAGACTACTGTCCACCTGTGTCCCAAGGTCTCTTATCACACTTTCGGTGTTAAGTAGACTACCACCTATGTGGTAGTTCATGGGTACTGAGTTTTTACCAAAGGGAATGACAATGCACTTTTTGGCATTCAGCTTGAGGCCATGGCTTTGACACCAGGCATCTGTCTCAGCAAGGCCCTTTTGTAGGATGTCCGGATCTTTTGGAGTTCTGATTATGGCTCCTAGTTTGCAGTCATCTGCAAACTTCGTCAGCCAAAGACCTTCTGTGTTGGCCTGTACTTCAGAGAAGTAGATACCAAACAGAAGAGGACCCAGGACTGAACCCTGTGGTACTCCACTTGTCACTGGTCTGAAGTTGGATTTGGAGTCTGCTACTTTCACAGTGTGGGTTCTGTCAGTGAGCCAGTTGACAACACATCTTGTGACATAGGGATTTATACCTAGTTTAGTGAGTTTATCTATAATTCCAGAGTGGGGGATGGTGTTAAAAGCCTTGGCGAGATCTAGATAGGCTGTGTGAACCACTTTACCCTCATCTACAGCTTTGGTGACTGCTTCAAAGAAGTCTATCAGGTTTAGGAGACATGATCTGCCTTCTACAAACGAGAACTGGGTGGGGTCCTGAGTTTGGCGATTACCAATGTCATTGTTTATAAGTTCCATGATGATACGCTACATAGCCTTGCAGACCAGGCTCGTTAGGCTAATGGGGCGGTAGTTTCCGGGGTCTGTGGTGGCTCCCCCTTTGTGGAGTGGGATAACTGTCGCTGTGCGCCATTCAGTGGGCACACAGCCTGAGGTGAGGCTATGATTGAACATGGTACTTAGGTGGGGTGCCAGTCCGTTCTGTAGTTCATGTAGAACACAGCCTGGGATGTCGTCAGGTCCCATGGATGCTATGTTCTTGGCTTTGGATAGTGTGTTTTTTACCTGTGCAGCCGTGATTACAGGAACTTTGCATTCTTCTGGTATAGAGATGGGCCCTTTAGGGGATGACAGACGGGTAAAGTTAGCACTGAACCTATCTGCCAGGATGTTGGCAATATCCGTTGGTTCTGTATATTTAGTGCCATTGTGCTGTAACTCAGAGCAGATCTGAGTGTTGCCATTCAGATTCTTGACATAGCTATAGAATGCTTTGTGGCTGTCTTTAGAGTCAGTGGCGATTTTGTTTTCATAACTAGCTTTGGAGGATTTTATGAGGGATCTCAGCTTCTTACTGAAGCTGACCAGGGAGTTTCTCCAATCATGGGATTTTACACTTTTTTGCAACAGTTTCTTTCTTCTGTTCTAGAGTTTGTTTATGGCAGGGTACCACCAGATTGGCTTACTTTTTTTGGAGGATAGCATCTTGGTTCTGTTAGGGATTGCACGATCCATGCACTCATGTAAGTGCTTATAAAGTGCGTTTGTGTAGGATTCAGCAGTCATACCTCTATTGTCCGTCAGCATGGGTGTTGTGAAGTTTGCCACTTCTGTCTTAAGAAGCGTGAAGTTGGCTTTGGAGAAATTTTTTACTGTGGTTCCCCTAATGGGGGGTGGGGGAGGGATGTGGATGCCTAGGGTAATTAGCTTATGGTTGGATCTGACCAACGAGGAATTGACCTCTGGTGTGGAGCACCAGTTGCCCATGTTGGTAATAACCAGGTCTAGGATATTGCTGCCCCTGGTGGGGGTGAGAATAAGTTGATCCATGGCATTGGAATTTATGAATTCCAGAAAACGTTGAGCACAAGAGTTAGTACATGAGTAATTTTCCCAGTTAATGGTAAGGTAGTTGAAATCGCCCATTATTAGGGTGTTAGGTTGTACCCTAATATTTTCCAGTGTATTAAGAAATGAGGAGTGGGAATCCTGGGACATGGTGGGGGATCTGTAGCAAGCTACAATTTGGATTGCGGTCATGCCCAGAGTTAGTTGCACTTGGATAATCTCAGATGAATTATGCTGAGCAACTAGCCTGGAGGTGTGGATATCCTTAATGAATATGGACACGCCTCTGCCTTTAGTGTTTCGGTTCAGGTTAGGTGGTCAAAAGGTGTGGTATGAATTATAGCCTGGTAATGCAGGGGTACTCTCTGGAGCCTTGAACAAGGTCTCTGTCACTGCACAGATGTCGATGTTCTCCATTTTAAGGAGTGCCTCGAGAGAGTGCATTTTGAGGTTTAGACTTCTTCTTGCCTGTACCTGTTAGGGTGGTGAATTTGTCATTTGAACCTTGCCTAAAAAAGGCACTATAGGGGTGGCTAGAGCCTTAGACAGTATCCGGAATCCCAGGGGTGACAGGTGCAGGCCATCTCTGGCAAAGCATCATGGCTTGTCGATCATGTCATCCCAGGCAGACAGATACTGGATCCCCTTAGAATGACACCAGAAGCTTAGCCAATTGTTGAAGTCAATCATTTTGTCCTTGTACTGTGGTATCATTCTGGGTGATGACAGGATGCTACTCAGGGCTAGGGTCATACCTGCCTGGACTACAAGATCGGACAGTTCCTCCATGTCCCTTTTCATGTAGTCCAAGGAGGTACGTCTCAGGTCATTCACACCAACATGGACAATGACAGAGTCATATTTGTACTTGTTGTGGAGTGACCTGAGTGTATGCGTTATGTGGTGGATCCTGGCATCCAACAGGCAGCTGACAGTAACTTTCTCCTTGTTTAGCCTAGTGAGTGGAACATCAGAGTGCCTGACTATAGAGTCACCTATGACTAGAGTGTTGGGTACATTGTTATGCCTTATGGGCTGTGGTTGAGTGGCACACTGAGTTTGTGGGCTATGTGTCATTTGGGTTGTGTTGGGGGGTGGAGGTTGCTTGTGTTTCTGCTTTGGAGGTCCCTGTTGCTTGGGCAGGTTTTTACTTAGAGCCTCCGCGAATGTAGGTGTGTGTTTTGTGTTTCTATGTGTGTGTTTTGGTGGTGTAGGATTTGAGTGACTATGTGTTGAGTGTGGTGTGGTGCAAGTGTTTACTTTCTCCTCTTGACTGTCTAGTCCAGTCTTGGGTGAAGACAGCTTTGCTTCCAGTTTGGCTATATAAGTGCATCTCTCACAGGTTGTAGTGTTGGGTGGTAGGAAGAGATGGTTGTCTGTGTACATGAGGCAATTACTGCATTGCCCTAAGATGCCCAGATTCATCAGGCAGACAAGAGAAAACACCGGGGGCTGACCCTTAGACATGCCTGGATAGGTGCTTATTTTTTAAGTACTAGAAACTGTTTTCCTCTAGACAGTGAGGAAAGTTGAGTGCTGTAGTAATTTGTAGCTAATTTAGTGCTTACAATAAGTTCTGAAAAAGTGCTGAAACAAAAATCTGGCTAGTTCTAAGAAACAAAATTAAGTTAGAAGGCTTCCCTCCAAATCTATATCCAGGCTAGACTACCCACAGGAAAGGCAGGAAACAAGCTTAGAAAAAGTTTTTTTTTTTTTTTTTTTTTTTTTTAGTGGAAAGAGAAAGGAGTAGCAGAAACTAAGCTGAATGGCCTTCTCAAATGTTCTCCCTGTACTGGGTAGAATGAGGTAATGACACTAGACTGGGAGGAGGGTCCCAGATCAAATTTACACTAGGGGCGGGCAACTGCAAAGCCACCAACTATAAAAACACTATACCAACAGGAAGGGAGGGTGGGAAACAAACTGCAGAAATGTTTCTCACAGCTGAAAAGCAGCAGTGAGCCTTTAAATGAAAGTTTTGAACAGCTAAAGGAGCCTCTAGAAAAAAAGAGTTTAACTGCAACAAGTTATCAGAAACAAACAACCCAACAGATGCTTAATAAAAGTGGACAATTTCCAGTTAATACCTCACACACAGTGAAACTAGCTAGAAAAACGCACAGTACACAAAGTGCTATAAATAACAACAAAATAAAGAACAAAATAAGCAAAAAACAGGATACTTAATGTTATATAATATAGTTCCGAGTTTGCTCAGTTTCCTTCCTTCGATTAGCTCAGTGTGAAATGGCAGAAACACTCACATCTTAACTTCTTAGGTAACAGAAAGTTGAAACCTGAGACAGCTTTTATGAAAGAAATCTCAAAAGAAACAATGAGGTGCTTAGTCTAAGCTGTAGTCCAGGTGACCTCAGTCAGCCAATGATCTCAAACAATTCTCTCTCACTGAAATGCCTGATGGCTTTGGCTAAACCAAGATGTCCCTGAATATGTGCTCAAACACACAGCCCCCACAAACATTAGGCCGAAATACAAGCCTGAATATGGAAATGCTACAAATATCCCCATTACTTAGAAACAAACTGCAGAAATGTTTCTCACAGCTGAAAAGCAGCAGTGAGCCTTTAAATGAAAGTTTTGAACAGCTAAAGGAGCCTCTAGAAAAAAGAGTTTAACTGCAACAAGTTATCAGAAACAAACAACCCAACAGATGCTTAATACAAGTGGACAATTTCCAGTTAATATCTCACACACAGTGAAACTAGATAGAAAAATACACAGTACACAAAGTGCTATAAATAACAAAGAAATAAAAAACAAAATAAGCAAAAAAACAGGATACTTAATGTTATATATTATAGTTCCGAGTTTGCTCAGTGTGCTACTTTCGATTAGCTCAGTGTGAAATGGCAGAAACACTCACAACTTAACTTCTTACGTAACAGAAAGTTGAAACCTGCGACAGCTTTTAAGAAAGAAATCTCAAAAGAACCAATGAGGTGCTTAGTCTAAGCTGTAGTCCCCTATAAATTCCATAGACTGAGCTGGGGTCGTGTTGGATTTCTCCCAGTTTATAGTGATTCCCAGGCTTTCAGCTGTTAGGACAGTGTAGTGCAGGGCTTCTTCCAATAGACGCTTGGTGGGGACTGTGAGGAGTCAGTCGTCAAGATATGGAAATGCCTGGAATCCTTGAAGTCGCAAGTGAGCGATAACCACTGCCATATATTTGAACACTCTGGGGGCTGTAGAGAGACCGAAGGGCAGCGTTTGAAATTGGTAGTGACTGGCTCCTATGTGGAAGTGGGAGGTATTTCCTTGAGCATTTGCCCATTTTTCTGTGGTAATACGCATCTTGAAGATCTACAGAGCACATCCAATTGTCTTCTTCCAGAAGAGGAAGGATAGACTGAACCGTGACCATCCGGAATTTCTCTGTTTTTACAAATTTGTTCAGTGTGTTGAGATCCAGAATTGGTCTCCAGTCCCCTGTCTTTTTTGGCACTAAAAAGAACCTTGAGTAAAAACCGGATCCTATCTGGTATAGGGGGACCATCTGGATGACTCTCTTTTGTAGCAGCTTTTGGATTTTGTGTGCTGCTGCTTCCCTTTGACTGGATAGAACATCAGGTAATACTATGGATGAGATTGGACAAAGATGGAAGGGGATGCGATAGCCTCTGGATATTATCCTTTGTACCCAAGAGTCAGTGGTTAAATTTTGCCAGGCAGTGGAGTGCAAGGAAAAACGACCCCTGACCGCTTCTACAGGTCAGCAGTCGGGCAACACTTCAGGAGCGCTGATGGGGTTGGTGAGAGAAGGAATCTCTGGAACCCCGGTTTTGCGGACCTCCTCTGCCCAAAAGGGGCATCTTCCATTGGAGTTTTCCGCTCTGCCTCTAGAGAACTCGGCAAGTGCGTCTTGGAAAGAGCCCTGTGATTTCCTGTGCCACATCTTCCCGCTCCTCTGATTTCTGGAGTAGAATCCTGAGGAGTGGAGAGTCTGACACCAATGCAGACAGGGTCTTGCCATCTTGTTCGCACCTTGCCAGCATATCTTTCACTTTAGGGCCAAACAAAGAAGAGGCCTTGATGGGGGTGTTCATGAAGGAAGCTTTAAAGGAGTCTGTGAAGTCACAAAGGCGCATCCAGGCATGTCGTCCGGTGACTATACCCGGGCCTGTCGCTCTAGCCGCCCCTTCCGTTGCATGTGAAATAAGATGCATGGAAGAGTTGGAAATGGACTCTAGGGTGGCTATCTGAGAAGCCACATTGTCACAGACCTCGTCAGAAACAGCTCCTGCCAAAGTTTCAGAGAGCTGGTTGATAAGATCCCTCTGAAGCCTGGTAAAGTGTGGCAAATAGTTCAAAGACCTTACGGCTAAGGTCAATGAAGCAAACACATGCTTCCCTAGTCTGTCAATTACCCGGGACTCCTTGCTGGGAGAAGGACAGTTTGGCTTTCTTCTGCCAAATCCTTCTTAGTTGCAGCCACCACCACCATAGCATCTACTGAAAGACCTTGTGACTAATGTGGATGCTCAGCTGGGGGCAATAATATTTTATCTGGTCTCCTTGGTATCGCTTCCAGGGTGTCAGGAGCCTTCCATGCGTGCTGGACAATGAGCTGGAAGAGCTCATCAGCAGGTGGGGTGACCCAGGAGGTAGGGGTCCGGGCCCAAAAAGCCTGCAGGAATATATATTCATCAGATGAAGGATTAGAGGTCTTCCAGTCACCCCTCTGTCTAAGGATCTCGAGGATGTCACCAAAGGACACCTCATCAGAGTGTGACTGTGGGGACCCTTCCCTGTCATCAAAATCCGTATCTTCAGTCTATGACTCCTCAGTAGAGTCCATGTGTTTCCTCTTGCCCGACGCTTTGCGGGGTACTTGCTCAGTGGGAGGTTCTGGGGAAGACTGCAAAGACGGTGTCTCCTGAGGAGGAGGAAAAACCTGAGACCCTTGTGCCCGGTGTCCGGTAGATGTGGCTTGTGACAGTTGCGGCACAGAGAGGGGAGAGGACTCCGACATGTAGGGTTTGCCAGCGGTTGAAAGCACCCTCTCCATGGTCTGGAAGGCCGGCCTGCCCAAGGAGGGATGGAAGCCCAGAACCAAGCATGACAACTTCAGAACCGAGGTCACACCCCACCCCGACGAGCCCATTCCCAGACCAGGAGTCTCAAGAGGACCATGAACCGTGAGAGAGAGAGAGGATCCCTGGAGGGTGCCACAGAAAAAAATTAGCATGAAACTAGGAATGCCCTCCCCCATGGCACAGCCACTGGCCTGAGAACAGCCCGATGCCCAGTGCACCAAGGACCACAAGTACGACTCCGGTTCCAAAGTGAGATCCACTATTGGAGTCGGAGCAAGGGAAGCTGCTGTCTTAGTAATATGCTTCGAAACTTGGGTAGATGTCAAAGGAGGAGTGTATGTTAGAGTTTGAGGAAATACACATTCACCTGAAAGAGGGAACGTGGACTTCGACGGGTGAGAAAGACCTCTGGCCACAAGCAACTGGTCAACAAGCCGCAACACATCTTGCTCAAAGAGACTTTTGGTTGACCTCATGGAGAAAGTTGATAGCGATTCTGGCCTTTCTAGGAAAGGACTATACTGACTACCAGCAAATGGATCCAAGGAAGAAGAATACTTGGTCCTTGCTAATTCAAGAGGTGCAGAGCCCAGAACCGAGGGCGTCTGCACCGCTGAAAACGGTGTGGAAGTAGTCTGCGCCGACGTCAGCACCATAGAAGTTGAAGGTGTCTGCACTGTAAAGACAAAAATCTGCCCCGATGAGTATGGTGCCATCGAGGAAAGTGTCTGCACCGGTAATAAGGTCAGTACCGAGAAAGACTGCACTGAAGAACTTGTCAGTGCTGAAAATGTCTGCGCCGTGGAGTACAGAAAAGTCATACTTGAGCTGAAGGGGATTGTACCAACAGTGGCAAAGGGGACTGTACCTGCCTAGACGGTGCCGGTAAGGGCTGCGACAGAACTTTCAGAGCTGTAGTTGTCTGCACCAGGAACTCTGGTGCCGTCGAAAAGGAAGACATGGCTGGAGCCAGAATCATTTGGGAAGGTGCCAAGCCAGGAACCAACAGGGTCACAGGTGGCAGCGCCAAAGTAGCAATCAATTTCACTTTTTTATGAGTCAACTCCCTACGATCTCCAGAGGGAGAAGAGAGGAGCGACTTTGATGACGAAGAGTAAGAACGCCTCTTACAGGGTTTAACAGGAGGGGGTGAGCCCTCCGACCCAGAAATAGCCTCAGAGAAAGGAGATTTGAGGAGACCTTTCAAAATTAACTTATTCTTCCTCTCGTTAAGAGTCCTGGTTGAAAAATTTTTACAAATCCCACACAGGGGATCCATAGTAAGGTTGGAGACATTCTGACAGTAGACACATAAGTCATACCCATCGGAAAGCAGTAACTTATGGCCGAAATCCTTACACTGCTTAAATCCAACGTTACTTTTCTTATCCAATATAATAATGTGGAGAAGAAGAACAATACCAAAAGAAAGAGGAAAGGCTACCCAAAAGGGTAAGAAGAGAAAAGGAAGGATTACCAATGATGGTTCATAGGTTCATAGGTTCATAGGTTCATACTAGGCTATCTGCCCGAGGGCATCTACAAGCCTAGCCCATCGTTTTGTGGCTTACGCCACCCCTTTAGTATGGGGAACTATACCCATTATTTTGCTGTGCCTCTGTCGAGCAGTGACACTGAGGTAATTCCTGGGGTATATCTGCGATCTCCCATCCATTGGTCAAGATTTCTCTTGAACAAGGCCAGCGAGGTGCTCTGCCTCACATGTACCGGGATTTTGTTCCACAGCATAGGGAGTCTTTGGGTGATGAATCTATCCCTCCAGCACGTCCTATTAATAGCCATGTCGAGGTTTAAGTCTCCCGCCCTTGTGGCTCTGATGGATCTAGATTTTTGAGGTGAAGCATATTCATCAAATCTGGGTTTGACATGGCCTTGTATGTTAGGGAAAGGTCACCTCTGAGCAAGCGGTGCGACTGAATAGAGCTGGAGTTCTTTCAGTCGGGCAGCATAGGACAGATTTTGCGACCCTTTATCCTTTTGGTGAGGAACTTTTGTGGCCTCTCCAGCTGCTGCAAGTGTCGGGTCAGATACATCCCGAATGGGGCATTGTACTCAATCATTGGTCTGATGAGTGATGAGTAAAGGGAGACTATGACCTCCCTTGATCTAGATGAGAATCCCTTCATGATAAGGTGGGCAATGTAGAAGGTCTTCCTAACTACTTTAGCTACATGGGTGTCGAATGACAGACTACTATCAACCTGGGTCCCCAGGTCCCTGATACCTTCTTCTGTGCTCAGTGGATTGCCACCTATTTGGTAGCTAGGGGTAACCTTGTTTTTCCCAAAGGGTATGACTATGCATTTTTTGGCATTTAACTTCAGGCCGTGGCTCTGGCACCAGTTATCCGTTTCTGTGAGACACTTCTGAAGGATATCTGTGTCAGATGTGTTTTCTACTATGGCACCCAGTTTGCAGTCATCTGCAAACTTTGTCAGCCATAACCCTCCTGTGTTTGCTTGTACTTCGGAAAAGTAGATGCCAAACAAGAGTGGGCCCAGGACTGAGCCCTGTGGGACACCACTTGTGACAGGCTTTGAGTCTGACATGGCGCCAGCAACTCTGACCCTGTGGGTTCTGTCACTCAGCCAGTTTGCAACCCATCTTGTGATGTATGGGTTAACATTTAAGCTGATGAGTTTTTCAATGATACCCGAGTGGGGTATTGTATCGAAGGCCTTAGCCAGATCGAGGTAGGCTGTATGGACTGCCTTTCCCTCGTCAATGGCTTTGGTGACTGTTTCGAAGAAGTCAACCAAGTTTAAAGGGCATGATCTGCCTTTGACAAAGCCAAACTGGGTTGGATCCAAAGTCTGCAAATTCCCTATGTCTTTATTTATGAGGTCCATTATGATCCTCTCCATGGCTTTGCAGATAAGGCTTGTCAAGCTAATGGGCCAGTAATTTCCAGGGTCGGTGGAGGCACCGCCTTTGTGAAGTGGGACCACAGTTGCAGTGCGCCACTCCTGGGTGCGTATCCAGAGGTAAGACTTTGATTAAACAGCTGTCCTAGCTGTGGGTTTAATTCCTCATTGAGTTCGTGGAACACACAGCCGGGGACACCATCAGGTCCCATGGATGCTGTGTTTTTGCTTTGGAGAGAGCAGTTCTGACTTGGGCGCTGGAGATGTTTGGGGGCTGCAATCGTTTGGTATAGATATCTCTCCTTTTGGGGGGGGGAGAAGTTTGCACTGAACCTGTCAGCCAGTATGTTGGCAATGTCTGTAGGATCAGTAATCTTCACATCATTTTGAACTAGTTCTGAGCATATCTGGGAGTTTCCTCCTAGGTTTCTAACATAGCTAAAGAAGGCCTTATGATTGTCTTTTGAGTCTTTAGCTATTTTTCTCTCGAAATTTGCTTTGGATGATTTTATGAGAGCTCTTAGTTTTTTACTTATAGTGATCAAGGGTGTCTTACCTTTTAAGGATTTTGCTCTATCTTGTAGTAGCTTCCTCCTTTTATTGTAGAGTTTGTTTATGGCTGGGGTCCACCAGACTGGACGCTTGCCTTTGGTACTAAGAGTCTTTGTTTTGTTTGGGATTGCCTTATCCATGCAGTCCTGCAGGTGCTGGTAGAAGGTGTTTGTATGTGATTCAGCGGCTTGAGTACTGTTTTCCGCCGGCTCGAGGGCCTTAAAGGAGACCACACTAGTCTTTAGAAGTGTGAAGTCGGCTTTTGAGAAGTTCTTTACTGTGGTCTTTTTTATTTCAGGTGGGGGTGGGATGAGGACCTCCAGCGAGATTAGTTTGTGATCTGATCTCACCAGTGAGGGGTATACTTCCGGTGTTGAACATTGTGCTCCCATGTTCGTGATGATGAGATCAAGTATGTTATCTCCTCTTGTGGGGATGGTGACTAGTTGTTCCATGGCATTTGAGTTTATGAATTCCAGGAACTTTTGGGCTAGGGTGTTTGGGCTTGAGTAGTGTTCCCAGTCTATATTAGGGTAATTGAAGTCACCTAGTATGATGGTGTTTGGTGATACATTTATCCCTCTAGTGTTTTCAGGAAGGCCATGTGAGGTTCCTGAGTTTGTGAGGGTGGCCTGTAACATGCTACAATTTGCAGAGCAGTCTTGCCTATGGTTAATTGCACCTGGATGGTCTCCGATGCATCGTGCGTTGCCACCAGTCTTGAGGTGTGGGTGTCCTTGATGAATATGGATACCCCCCCCTCCTTTCTTGGTATTGTCCGGATTTTGGGGCGGAGCATGATATGAGGTAAAACCTGATAGCGCTGGGGTGCTCTCAGGAGCCTTGAACCAGGTTTCTGTCACAGCACAGACATCAATGTTCTCCATACTGAGAAGGGCCTCGAGTGCGTGCATTTTGAGATTTAGACTTCTGGCATTGAGCAGCATTACCCTTAGTTTTTTTCCTTTTTTGTGTTCTAGGGTGGTAGGTTTAGAATTTGAGCCTTGCCTAAAAAGGCACTATGGGGGTGGCAAGAGCCTTTGCCAATATCCGGAATCCCAGGGGTGACAGGTGCAAGCCGTCCCTTGCGAAGCAGCGTGGCTTGTCCAGCATGTCATCCCAGGCAGACAGATACTCAAAGGTAAGAAAAGGGGTAGTAGAGGGAGAAAACTAAAGGGAGAGAGTCTAAAGTGTACGATAGGGTAGGGAAATATTAGTAGAAACTATCTGAAAATATTTAGATTAAGAACAATGCATAAAATTTAAAAAAATTAGACACTTAGCTGAGAGAGTGGCTTGACACGGCTGTACAGCAACGCGGCAAATGAGATCTGAGGTAACAGGGAGCAGAGCATTCTGGGTAGGACCTTGGCTCGAGAGTTTTGGCTGACACAAGCTTGATATTGGTCAGCTCGGTCCCGAGGACGGAACTGATAACACATCAGTAAGGAATGAACGAAGATTAACAACATCCGATCAATAGTTCAGATGTTCTTCATGTAACGTTTATTAAGGCCTCTGATACTTTAAAAGCCCTCTTGCTGCTGCACATTATCAAATCATCAGTGGTATGTTTCCAAGCCTATGGAAAGTAGCTAATCATACCTGAACTCCTAAATATGGTAAAATTTAAATTCTTGACAACTTTTGTTTAACTGACCTGTTGTTTACTCCTGCCAAAACCTTACATAAGGCAGCAACCTCTTAACTACAGGGCCATAATGAAGTCTATGGCTTTCTGTCAGATTTAGAAAAGGACATGGCACAACTACAACTTTTTGACCAATGTACTCTGCCATGTAATAAACATAGGAAACCCGACTGGAGCCATATGCATAAACTTCCCCAAGGCATTTGACTTTGCTGACCATCCTCTGCTTTTTAAAATATTCCCACTTTATGGCTTCATCTGGTTCTTTATAAAATTGGCTTTATGATTACCTCTACAGCAGGTTCTTCAAAACCATGCTCTCACACTCACAGTCTTCACTTCATCCATTACTGTCTAAAATTCTCTCTACTCAAGCTCAACCACATCAGACATGTGAACATATGACACTGACAGCTAACCTCAACAAAAACAATGTAAGGAGACTTCCAAGATGGCTGCACAATGATCAACAGCTTGATTTCAGCCAACTCAGTGTGAAGAAAGAAAATGAGAAACAAGACCCAATGATACAGTCAGCTTGAGTGAAATTCACTTACTGGCTAGTAAGTACTCTCTCTGGATCCAAGAAAAAAAGACATTTACAGAGCCTGAAAGAAAATCAACCAGTAAACATGAAGAGAAAATACTGGCTGAGAAAAATTCTGCAGCTGTTCAGAAAAAAGGAGTTCAAGCTTCAGCTTTGGTACAAGATATGGCTTCCAGTAATTTACAGGCAAAATAAATGAAATGTACTCAGAGGTGATTAAAATAAGACATTGAAGGAGTACATCAACTCAAACAAAATGCAAGAAAAAGGAAGAAACTATTCTGATGAACTGATAAAACTTCAAAAATCACAGCACACTGAGTGTATGCTCCAAACCTGGTCATGAGAAAGCAACCAAGACTTGTATTAATAAAGATTCAATCATACCAACAGAAAGAGTTGATCCTGACAAAACTGTTGACTGAAGGAAAAAGTATTAAAAACTGGAGGCAGTACACCAGGCAGAAGAGAGGCAAATGTATCCCAGCAATCATGAAAATTCGAAAGGACAGTGTGAGAGTCAAGCTGTCATAGACAGACTTTGCCAGTAAAATCTTATCCAATCTTCCAAGGAAAATGATTGAGGGAGAGAGAAAAAAGTACATGAGATGACTACAAGAATTATGAGTACATTGAACTTGAACCAGAGTCTTGGGTTGGAAATGCAGATGAACAAGAAGAAGACCAGCAACACTGAAATTAGTCAATAAATGGAAGACTAAAAAGCATTAATAACATTTGAGAAAAATGGATTTGCAGGAAAAGATAGGCCTAGAAAGACTAGATTGTTTTTACTTTGTTAAATTTGTGGATGGACTATAAGGCATATACCCCTCTTTATGTCACTAATGTTTAGAAGGACATTAAATGGAAAAAAAAAGTAAGTGTAAGTAAAACAATGTTTGTTCTTATTAGTATCTGCATAAATATTTCACAATGTAACCTGCATGTTATATACAGTAAAGCGGTTTTATGCACTGTGCAATCAGAGGCATTTTAAATATGGGGGTCTTTTCAGTGACTGCAGTAACTGTTAAAGATATTAAGGTAAACAAGTACTTTTTTAGTTTTAAGAAATATCAGCTTTACAGTATAACAAGAGAAGAAAGACTAGACAAAAGCAGGTTTAATGTTAAAATGCTGTGATTTTGGGCAGGTAGGGAGGGGGTGGGGTATAAAAGTGCACTGATTACATTATATGTAAAATTAAGATATTTTCTCTTATTTTTACAAAGGTGAATGTCTAGATTAGTTATCTTGACTTAAACTATAAACAAGTCTTTTTCTAAGCAAGTAGACTTGAAAAATAAGATAACATTATAAAAGCCATGAAAAATACCAAGTTACTTACATCTGCAAAGATATTAGCTTATTTTTTCCATTAGCAAATGCTCAGTGGTGTCAACAATCCTACCCTTGAAGGCAGCTGTGCATTCTGTTCTGTGTGAAATTTACAAATATTCATTGCTGACTACGTTTACATGGAGATGAGCTGTCTGCAGGTGCAAACAATTAATCCCGAGAGTTCTGAGCATTATTTGCCAAGTACAATGCAAACTTTAAAGGCACAATGGCAAGCAGTTCAGTGAAAAATACAGTTTGAAATTATTGGAAGTAAGAGATAGCAGCCTCTCTAACAACCTTAATACTTTAATGCATTTAACGTAACAGTGTACAATTTTGTTTTATAAAAACATAGCCGGTGCATGTTTTCCTAGGCTAAAAGTTAATGTTTTCTGGAAGCATTCAAGCTGTTTTTCACATATGGGGAGAGAACTGAGATAAGAAAGGAAAAGACAGCAATCAGTATAAGTAGGAACACAAGCTATATCATGTGTTTTAGCATAGGTAACCTTAGTTTTTGATTAGGTAATGCCTGTGGAAGCAGCTGTCAATTTCTGGCAGTTGTGCTTACCCGGAGTGTTAAAGTTAAATTTTTGAAGATGCACATAGTTTTGTGTGTTTGTTGAAAGTTAAAAGGGGATGGGGTTGTTCAGTAACTGTATTCACTTTTTGTTTGAGTGTTTTCAAAATTCAAAAATATTACCCAGGTTCAAACGGAGATGTGAAGAAACAACTGTATAAAAGATCAGCTTGCCAGACATTAGTGTGTGCATGTATCATGAGAGTTGGAAATGCATGTATGAACAAAAGCTTTTTATCATAGTGATTATGATAGTCATATTACCTCAGAATGTAAATGACCTTACAAGTATAGACAAAAGGGGAGAGTACTGAATTACATTAAAAAACGCAGAGTGCAAATAGTAAAGCTACAGGAGACGCATTTGCAAATAAATGTGCATATGAATATGACTAAGAATGGGTCTCAGGATGATATTCAGCAGAATATCAGGGACAATGGAAAGGGGAAGTAATTACACTAACTGCTAGAGGAACTACAATAGTGATAAGGGGGGGGCAACAACAGTAGATTTGTTGTAGTAAGGTGCTATTGCCCAGGGAGAAGGATTACCCTGACATGTATTTGTATTCCTTCAAAAAAAGCTAGTTTGGAGCTTAAGAAAATTATGGGAAAAATAATAAGCTTTCAACGGGGAATACTATGGGTGGGGACTGGAACGTGATTTGTAATGTGATGTGAAGATGTATCAAGGGGACCTAGAAGGGAATATATTAGAAAAGAAGGTAGATTTCTGAAGAAATTTCTGAAAATATTTGGTATCGAAGATGTGAATGCAGTAGTAGGAACTCAGGCAGAATTTACATAATACTCCTCAAGGTACAATAACTCTGATAGATTAGATATAAATTTTATTTCACAGAAACATGCATTTAATTGAAAGCCTCAGCAAACTTCCAATAACTGTTTCAGATCATGCGCTGATAAAAACAAGACAAAAATGCAGGGTAATGAAGTAAAAATGACACAATGACACTTTCAACCTACCTGTTAAAAAAGAGAGAAATTTAAGGAATGGATAGTGGAGATTATTTGAGAGTTATTAGGGAAGATAGAAATATTTTCAGAAGTTATTGCCAGTGAATGGGATACAATGAAATTGTAGTTTAAAAACAGGGCAGAAATGAAAGAAAAATAGATATTAGTTAAAAAGCAGCAATAATTAATTTAAGGGGCTGACAAAGATTAAAAGTATTGCAGAATAAAGTGAATTTTACAGAAAAAGAACAGACACAAAGGCAGAGGGCTAAAAAGAAAATAAGGGAGTATTTGGATAATATGCATGAGTTTAGAAAGACTGCTGTTAAGCCAATTTAAACTAGAACCCACTCAAACAAGCTATATACAATGCTTACTATCTAAAGTACAGCCATGTACTCTAGCCACTGACCAATTACCAGATGAGTTTCTGAAATTAGCTGCCCCATCTATTTCATACCCCATATCAATCCTAATTAACCACTCTATTACTGAAAAGTGTGTATCTAGTATATGGAAAATACCTCATATCATTCCACTGCATAAAGAAGGCCCCTCTAAAGACATATCTAATTACAGACCTATAGCATTACTCTTACCCCTAGCAAAAATCCTAGAAAAGTCTGTACAGAAACAATTGATCACTTCCAATAAAACAACCTCCTATCTCTTACATAACATGGTTTTAGACCAAAACACAGTACTAATACAGTCCTCGTTAGCTCTACCAACTGTAAAACCCACCTTAAAAATAACAACCAACTTGTCTCTGCTACCTTTCTTGACATGACAAAGGCCTTTCACACTGTATCACATCAAATCCTCCTAAACAAACTTGTCAATTACAACCTTTGCCCTGAGGTCCTAAACTGGCTCCATAGCTACCTCTCACACAGGCAGCAAGCTACCCTATGGGACAATAAACTCTCCCCCCACCTTCCCATCTCTGTAGAAGTCTACCAAGGATCAATACTATGACCACTACTCTTTATGATCTTTACCGATGACCTTACAACAGCTACTAGTCCTGCCAACATTATTCAATACACAGATGACTTCTCGCTCATCTGCTCGGTACCTACAATCGATACACTTTAAAAGAAGACCCAGACTGCCCTTACCAACATTGAAAAATACCTAGCAGCCCATCAACTGATAGTAAATACTAATAAAACTAAGCTTATGGTCTTTTCAAATCCTTCCTCACTAGCCAATTGCCAATCCCTCTCTATTTTCTCTTCCAATGGCACTAAAATAGAACCAGTTGAACACACTAAACGTCTTGGGGTTACCATAGATAATGCATTGAAATTTGACAAACATATAGCTCAGACTATTAAAAAAGTCCATATTAAACTCAGCACACTGTACAGAGCAAAACACTATCTTTCACACCACGCTAGACTGGCTACAGTAAGAACCCACCTACTACCCTCACTTCTGTATTGTTCTGAAATATTCACAACCCTCCATAAAACAGAACTAAACAAACTTGAATCCTGCTGTAACAAGATAGCCAAATTTGCAACTAATCTATCCCAAAAAACACATCACTGTACTGCCCTCAAACAACTAGATTGGTTAGAACTCCCAAACTTACTCATACTAAACCAATTATTAATTGCCCACACACAGTGATGTATAAACCTGATCACAGCCTAGCCCTAACTAACCTTGTCCAACCCTACAAAAACCTTAACTCTCTTAGGTCAGCAGACAAAGTCCTACTTATAAATCTCATAACTCTCATGATGACACCTTATACTGCCACAAGATTGCAAAAGTCTGGAATTCACTCCCTCAACAAATCCTATCTATTGATTAAACACAATTCTTTAAAAAGGAACTAAAACAATATTTCCTATCTCACTGGCTATGCCCATGCTCTGCGCCAGACTAACCTTTACCCCCCCCCCCCATTTTTCTACTACTCTGGCCACAGCTCACAAAACCATGTGAGAAAGGCCCCCCCTTCAAATAACTGACACATATATATATATATATATATATATATACACACACACACACACACATATATATATATATATATATATATATATATATATATATATATATATACACATACACACACACACACACACACATATATATATATATATATATATATATATATATATATATATTGGTCATTTTAAATGTTTATATTGTATCTACACTTTTACTGACTTGTAACTTCATTGTATGCTATTCGCTATGTCTTTAGGCTATGTTTTACTGTCTTATTTTATAATACCTATATCTCTATGTAACTTGAAACCTTTTATGCTACTGTATTACTCTGTTCATTGAAGCTTTTCTCCCAGGTTCTCCACTGAAAAAGGACTTTTTGTCCAGTGGACATTACCTGGTAAACAAGTGTAAATAAATTAATAAATAAACTATTTTTGATAATAACTCCTGAGCACAAAAACTTTTAGCGCAATGACTTAGGCAACATAAAGTAGAAAGGGCTGTCTCTAAACTGTGAGAGCACCTAACAAGAGAATAACCAGAGATCTTGTACAGGTGCAAGAGATATCTCTAAAATATTATGAAAATTTGTATTAAACTGAGACATATGGAAATAAAGAAAGAACACAAACAGAAATACTTATGGAAGGCTTAATTATGTCAAGTTTACAGGCAGATGAGGCTCAACAACTAACAGTTAAGACAGGAAGAGATGAGATAAAATAGTTATGTATAACGAATCCTCGGGAAAGAATCTGTAAACAGATGGCCTTTCTATGGAAGTTTGGAGGGAAGAAAGTGATAAAGATCTAGAAGATTTTAGTTAACAGTACTATAAAAGGAGGATAAGCACCTACATCTTGGAAAAAAGCTGTAGTGGATATATTAGCTAAAGACGGTAAAAAAATCAGACCCATTTTCATTTGAAGCTATGATTATAGAGTGTTTCTGTCTATACCAGCTAAAATAACAGCAAAGGTGTTACTGCTCAAATTGATAGAAATGGATCAATGTGATTTTGTGCAGGGTAGGTAAATATGTTGACAACATTAGCAGAACAATAATTATCCAGAGGGAATCAGAATGTGAAAATATACCATTGTTAGTGGGTCTTGATAAAGAAAAAGCATTTAATAGAGTACGCTGGGATTTTATGAGTAAGGCAATGGAAGCTTTTGCATTCCCTGATACAATAATAAGGATAATTAGGAGGGTATGCGAAGGATCAGAGTCAAGAATTAAAGTGACAGAGTTCCTTTTTGCTAAATTGTGTCTGAACAGATGAAACAGGCAGGGGTGTCCTCTTTCCCCTGTGTTATCTGCTTTATATTTAGAGACACTGGCAAAGAAAATAAGGGATTCTGAAATGCAAGGATATAATTGGTGTGGTAATAAAAAAGTTGTCTTTTTTTGCAGATGATATTATTTTGTACTTGATAAATCCAGAAAAGTACATCTCAGTGTTGTGGAACATTTTGAGACAGCTTCAAGTTTTCTCAGGATATAAAGTAAATGAAGATAAAACAAAGGCTATAATCGTAAATTATGTACCCACACATGAATTGGTTCAGCAATATCTACATTGATTGGGACAAAATTAGATGATGTATTTAGGAGCATGGATTGACAAGGCTTCTGTTATGGCAGGTAAGGATATGTGGGAAGAGACTAAACAAAAAATAATACAAGAACTGAAAAACTGCAAGCTGTTGTTTATGGGTATGGATATTAAGATTCAAGCAGTGAACTTGTTTTTAGTCACTTCAGTTTTATATACTGGTCACACATATTTTTATCATCCAGATGAGCGGTTGTGGACAACAATTAATAAAGAGTTGAAGGAATTTATCTGGGTGGGGAAGAGAGCATTAGTTAAGTGTGGTAAGTTGATCCTTCCAAAATAACAGTGTGATTTAGGATTACCTAATTTGAAAGGATATTTTACAGATACACAGCTAAGGCTCATATACATTACATAAGCAAAATGTTATAATCCAAATGGAAAGGAATGATGATGATGATGAAGCAGCATGAGTCAAGAAATAAAGGCAGAGTGAGATCCTAAAAGAGAATAATAATAAATATGCATAATATTTTATTCATAAAGTAGCAGAAAGTATTCTAAGAGCTAAGCCAATGGGAGAACGGAGAAAGGAAATTTTGGCAATACGGTGGTACAGAAAATAGGCAAGAGGAAGTGGAATGTAGTTGAGAAGACTGGCAACTGAATCAAGCTGTTGGGAGCAAATAATGAGAGAGGGAAATGTAATAGAGTGGGATAAGGCCAAGGTGACATTTGTACCGCAGGCTAGAGACTGCCTTTCCTATGAGAGATTAATATCAGAGTAGGTAAAGAGAAAGGGAAAAGGATAGGGGAATCTCAAGACTAATTCTGGTAGAGCTTTTACTTAATTCTAGAAGAGAAGCTGCTGTTAAAAGAGGGATAATTAGTAGGGAATATAAAATATTGCATGATAACTATAAAAATCAATCAGATGAGGTAAAAAGACTGGGAAGAGAGACTGGAAAAGCAATTTAAAAGATAATAATACAAGGGCATATGTATGTCTCTCAAGTATGTAATAATGTCCAGAATATTTAGGATCTTTGTATGGAAGTGTTTGCATAGGTGTTTTATACTCCAAGCAGACGTCAAACAATTTTTCCTCAGGTAGACAGCAAATGTTGGAGGTTGTGACATGGAATAAAGACATAAATGGGCACATATGTTTTGGGAGTGTAATTAGTGGACACCGTTTAAAAAATCCATACAGAGTACTCTATCAGAAATATCGGGTGCGTTAATGGCTGTAACTAAGATAATGATTATTTTGAGCTAGGGCACAGGATTGGAATTGCCTAGACATAGTAAGGCCTTATTATTTCTGTTGGCTGCCAAACAAAGGGATTATTAAAAAATGGAAATTAAAGTCTAAACCAACTGTATTTAAAGTACTGACTATTATACAGGACACAAAAGAATTGAAAGAGGGAACTTTAGAAAGGGAGAGAGTTAATTGCACAGAAACAAGTGTAAATTGTGGGAATAATACATCCCAAATAATGTTCAGAAGGAGGAGGAGTGAAGTTTAAGGAAATACAGGACTGATGATAGTTGCAAAGGAAGGAAAGATATGTGATGAATAATGTATGTAAATGGAAAAAATATGGTTTGTTTTCTTTTCTGTTAATATATGTTTACTTATGTCTTAAGAGATAATTTAATAAAGGTGTTTAAAAAAATGTATGACTGTGTCTGAAAATGGTTCAGTGGTATCAGTGCTCTACCCCACTCAATACACAAATAAACAAATGTCAGAAACTCATGTCTGTCTTAACTTATGCACTGACAAATGAAACCTTATTTGTTTAGATTCTATCCTTTGAAAATGGTAAAGGCTTGAAAATATCTAGTGATCTGACTTCAACCATTTCTTAATATCGCCACTTATATCCATATATTTGTACATAAAATTATTTCTATTCTTTATAAATACAACAGTATTAACAGCCTTCTAATCAAATGAAGCAAGCTCATGACTCTCAAAGAAATAATTTATCCCACTCCTTTGGGTCCATTACTGACTCTGCCCATGTCTGAATCATACCTGGATTCCAGACTGCACCTACCACTTTTTACCACTTCTAGGACAATAAATCTGGACAAAGACAAAAATAATGGGGGGGGGGGGGATAAAAGGTCCAAAAATAGGGACACATTTTAAATATTGCTCAAAAACTTAGAAAATTGTTTAAATAAATGTTTTGTATTACCATACATTTTCAGAAGGATATGAAGTCTGAAACTTAAATGCCTGTCATTATTTAGTGAATGCAACCCTCAATGATTTGCTAGAAAACCACAAATTTTATGAGGAACAGACTAATGGCACATGAGGCAAAAATGTGGACATTCTGCAAAAATATGGACAGTTGAGAAGTATGCCACCAGCTGTCTATCTGTTACTTGACTTTCCCTCCTATTTTTCCTGACGTCCGTGGCAGCAGATTACCCACAGATGGGACAGCAGGCTGGCTGGTCATGTACTTCCAGGCTAAGGTCAACCAAGGCAGAGATGAAAGAAGTGGAAGGTGCAGGAGAAGTTAGAGCAGAGCTGTAAGCCAGAAGTAACACAAATGCTGTAATGCAAACAAAGGCTTTTTTCCTCAAGGCCCTCCTCCAGCTACATACTGAAACAAACACTGAGTGGATAATGACGCATAGCTTTCTGAGGACATGTCAGCTCCAAGCCACTAATGTGATGAAGCTTCCTTAGCCATCCCACTTGCCCAGTTCTGGAAACTTTCCAAGTCTTGGCCTGGGTTCAATGAGTGATTCTCTGTGTCAGCATGACTTCTCCCTCACAGGACAGGCATGCCTATCTTCTTTGCCAGTGCTGTTACACACTTAATCAGCTAATCAAATTCAGGTTGCCTGGGCCATAGTCAGGGTTTTAATGATGTACACTACCATGCTAGCTATCTGACATTTTATTGGTGGGGAGCATACCTCTCAATTGTCTAGATTTTCGCGGAATTTCCAAATTTTGAAATCATATTTTTGGTCTGTTCCTTCTAAAATGTGTGGTCTTCTGGCACACAGCTGAGGACTGAGTTCACTAAATAATGACATCCATTTGAGTTTCAAACTTCATATCCATCAGAAAATGCATGCTAACACAAATCCTGTGATTCCAGCAATAAGAGCAACATTTTAACTATGTCCATGTGTTTGGGTCTTTGTTTCCCATTACTTTAGGCTTTGCCAGACTTCCTGCTCTAAGAGGTTGAGAGGTATGGTGGGGAAAACAGAAAGCTTCATCACTGCAATGCAATCTAACTGGCAAATTGGCTTCAGATTACCAAAAAATATGTTGACTTCTCTTTAGTAAATTTTTATACAAGCTCCTTCTCATGGACCACAATAATCTAAGCCTCTCAGATCTCCAGGAGCCAACGCTATTGGGGGAATTTGTACCATAACATATAAATCTTTGTGTATACCTCACTGTAACTTTGTATCCAGAAATTTCCCGAACATGGTGCTGCAAACTCCTCTAGCATGAAGTTATATAGCACAATGTATGGCTGCCTGTGCGACCATGCTGAATGTTGATGAAACCGTCCTGGGGACAGGCATATGCTAATCAGTGACATATTCTCTTGCTCTCCCTCTCTTGAAGCCACCTTCAAGAAAGCATGGGTGATTCAGGAAATCTCTGGGATGTGTAGATCAGGAAAGCCGGCCCCATAACTTAGCAGTAATGAACATGGACAAAAAGTCATCTTCATCTACAGAAATTTTAACTGCAACTAGGCGCTCCAAAGGATCAGGCTTGGATTCCGTCAAATCTTTTACTGAATAAAAGCATGAACACTGAACAGTAAGAATGGAAAAAAAAATAAAAGGTTAAGTGCTTTCATCTTATGCTTTAAAAGACATCATCAGAACCATTTAAAACAGATATGCTGGACGGCAGTAAAGAAGGCTGGGTTGGTAAATCAACAAATAGTGCACACTATAGAGGTTACCAAGTAAAATAAAAGTAGTAAAGTGTTACAAAATTCAAAATATAGTTTGATATGTGTATGGTAATTCAAAAATTGAAATCTCGTTGCAAGATGTTCATATGTGCACACATTCAATAATTACTCACTCTCTGTACACGATCATATTCTATATATCCAAATTATACTAACAGTGAAGAAAAACTGTTAAGTTGAAAAAAAGCAAACATTTTTTTTTAAACACCTTTACCGAATTATGCCACGGTGGTGCAGCGGTTAGTGTTGCTGCCTCTCAGTAAGTGGTTCTCCGGTTCAATCCTTGGCTGGGGTGCCTTCTGTGAGGAATCTGCATGTCCTTCCTGTGGTTCCATGGGTTTCCTCTGGGTGTTCTGGTTTCCTCTCACATCCCAAAGTAGGTGGATTGGACACTCTAAATTGGCCCTAGGCATGAGTGTGTGTGTGTGTGCATATATATAAAAGTAATCAAACTGTATTAACAAATTCAAGTTTACAAACATTATACTTTACATATAGCCTAAGCAACATTACATAAATTATTTAATTCCCCCCCCCCTTTTTAAACAAGAAATATTATTTATTTATTTATTTCCAGTTTGATTACTGGGGAAGTCCACTGGGCCCAGAGAGCCTGTTTTCAGTGGAGGCCCGGGGAGAAAAGCTCCATGAAACTGATTACACTAAAGATAGCAGTCCAATAAAAATAAAAGTACAAGTACGAATACATATCAAATAATACAAAGCAAGAGCAATACTGCCCATTGTGGAAAAATATTGTGCAGATACATTTTAACAAATTCACAGTTAAAGTCAAAAGCTATTTACAATATTTACAGAGTGTGAGAGATCGTATGGGAATTAGCTATAGAAGGTTTTAGCCAACTATAAGGTGCTTAGGATCTCAGGAGGATACCCTCCCAGGGGCTTTTGTTAAAGAGTTTTAGGTAGGGAGAATGCAGTTACATCTTTATTAGACCATCATTTATGACACTGGTAATCATACATTTATGTAAATTAAAAAAACATAACACAATCCTAGTTGCAAGCATTTTACATCATAATCCATACTAACACACTCCCAGTTGCAAACATTATACGTCACTTATAATCTGCCCAATCATTTTCAGTCACATTACATAGATAATTTAATACCTGTCTTCTTTTAAACCTCAATTTCCCCTGTATGTATTGTTCCCACAATTCCCACGTTTTCCTAAATAGTTTGCGCCTACCCTTTTCTAAAGATCTCAATTCCAGTTATTTTATCTCTGTTACTATATTCACTACTTCTAGTCCAGTTAGTTTAGATTTTGATTTCCATTTTCTAGTCATTGCTTTTTTGGCAGCCACCATAATTAGACAAAGCAGAGCCTTATTATGTCTAGGCAATTCCTATTCTGTATCACAGCTCAGAAAAATCATCTCCCTCATCACACCAATCTGCCCACCCAGCATCTCCAATAATGCATCCTGCAGGGAATCCTTAAAGTCCACCAAATCATCACATTTGCAGAAAATATGTTCACAATTACCTCTTTCCTCCTCCATCACACCTCCAATATTTGCTGTCTACCTGAGGAAAAATTCTTTGGAGTCTACTTGGGGTATAAAAAACTATGTAAACATTTCAAAGCAAAAATCCTAAATCTTCTAGATTCTGTTGCATAACTGGGAGACATACATGTATCATCTCATTGTTTCTTTGTGAACTGCTTATCTAATCTCTCTTTCCAATCCTTTCTAACCTCCTCTGATTGATTCTTATATTTATCATGCGATTTGTTATATGATGTACTAATTAATATCTTTTTAATGTAAGCTTCTGCTCTAGATTATACTAAACCTCTACCAGTGCTGGTCTTTCATTTAGGGCCCCCCTATTTCTTTCTCTTTGCCTATACTCTGATATCAATCCTTGATATGGAAGGCAATCTCTAACCTGCAGTCCAAATAAATTACTGGCTTCTTCCCATTCCATCATCTTTCCCTCTCTAGTTATTTGTTCCCAATACCTTGGATCCTCTGCCAGTTTTCTTCAAAAAATTCCAGCCCCCTCTTGTCTATTGTCTATATCCCTAATTGCAGTCATCCCTATCAGCAAAATCTCCTTCCTCCATTCCCTTGTTGGCTTAGTTCTTATGATGCTTTCGAGTACTTTAAGGATATAACATTCTGTAAGATTACTGTTATTCTCCTTAAAGGCCTACATCCAAGATCCCAGTCTCACTTATTTCTTGAGCTTCCCCATTTCATCATCATCCCTTTCCACTTTGAATTATAGTTTTCCGCTTATGTTATGTATAGGAGCCTTAACTGTGTAGCTCTGAAATTTCTCTTCAAATCAGGTAGTCCCAATCCTCCCTGTTCTACTGGAAGAATCAGCGTGTCCCACTTGACTCTTGCTATCTTCCCCTCCCAGATAAAGTCCTTCAACTCTTTACTAAATGCTAGCCGCAACTTATCCTCTGACTGATAACAATATGCTTGACCTGTGTATAAAACTAATGAGACTAAAAACATTTTAACTGCTCGTATCTTACTATCCATATCTATATAACAAAGCTTCCATTTTCTCAGATTTTGTATTATCTTTTCTTTAGTCTCTTTCCACATTTCCTTAGCTGCCACACCAGAATAATTTTTAAACCATACTTCTAAATACTTAATTTTACCATGTCCCCATAAACATGGATATCGCTGAATAAATTCATGTGCGGATACAAAATTTACCGCTACTGCCTTTGTTTTGGCTTCATTAATTTTGTATCCCGAAAAGATATGAAACTGTCTCACAATGTTCCATGATACTGTAATGTCTCTTTCTGGTTTTGTCAGGTATAAAAATAATATCATCTGCAAATAGAGCTTGACTACCATACCAATTATATCTATGAATTTCTGATTGTTTTATTTTCTTTGCCAGTGGTTCTAAATACAATGCAAATAAAAAGGGGAAAGAGGACACCCCTGCCTGGTTCCCCTTTTATTACCAAAAGATATGAAACTGTCTCACAATGTTCCATGATACTGTAATGTCTCTTTCTGGTTTTGTCAGGTATAAAAATAATATCATCTGCAAATAGAGCTTGACTACCATACCAATTATATCTATGAATTTCTGATTGTTTTATTTTCTTTGCCAGTGGTTCTAAATACAATGCAAATAAAAAGGGGAAAGAGGACACCCCTGCCTGGTTCCCCCGCTCAAGTAGAAATTACCCCACCCACTTTAATGTTCACCTCCAATCCCTTACATAGCCTCCTAATCAACCTTATGATTTTTTTTTTCAGGAAATGCAAATGCTTCAATTGCCTTGCTCCTAAAGTCCCAGCTTACTCTGTCAAATGCTTTCTCTGCATCAAGACCCACCAACAATGGTGTTTTCTTACATTCTGCTTCCCTATGGATCATCAGTGTTCTGTTAATGTTGTCAATTGTTTGCTTTCCCTCCACAAAACCACACTGATTCATATCTATCAATTTTGGCATTACTTTTGCCATTCCTTTAGACATTATACACATGAACACTTTATAATCATGGCTTAGTATTGAAATGGGCCTGTATGAATCTGGATCTGATGGATCTTTACTCTATTTTGTTATTACAGCTACCACTGATAATTCTTCTTCCAGAATGTTGGTACTTCTTCTTCTCTTAAAACACTGTTAAACAAAATCTTCCAGATCCTTATCAGTTTTTCCCTCCTAGCTTCCAAAACTTCCATGGGAACACCATCTATTCTTGGGGACTTTCCTGTAGATTGGTTATACATCACAATTTTTATCTCTTCTCCTCCTATCCTAACCATTAGTAATTCAGCCTAAACTACCTTTAACCTTGGCATATTATTTAATGCTTCCATAATCATTTCCATTTGTATCTTTTCCTTGATTTCCATATGTCTCTGCTTTATACAGCCTTTCATAGAATTTCTTAACTATTTCTAATACCTCTACAGGAACTCTTGTTACCCTCCTTTTTGTAGGCTTTCTAAGCTTGGTGACAGCCCTTTCTACTTTCTGTTGCCTGAGACATTGTGCTATAAGCTTTTGTGCTCTAATGTTATTACCAAAAAACTGTTGCTCAACAGCAATCTTTCTAAATTTGTGTATATTATCAAGGTAATCCCTTATTTTCTGCTTAGCATTCTGCAGTTCATAGGTTCATAGGTTGGTACTAGGCTATCGGCCCTAGAGCCTATACAAGCCTAGCCATAACAATTCCCTGGATATTTCTTCCCACAATATTTACTTCCCTGGACACCTGTCTAGCAGGGCGACTGACATGCTCCCCGGAGTGAATTTCCTATCTCCCATCCAATCATCAAGGTTCCTTTTGAAGAATGCCAAGGAGGCATTCTGCTTGACATGTATGGGCAGTCTATTCCAGAATATGTGGAGTCTCTGGGTCAGGAACCTATCCCTGCAGCATGTTTTGTTCATTGTGATGACAAGGTTTAGATCCCTAGAGCATGTGGCTCTGAGGGATTGGGATTTCTTTAAGTGGAGCATGTCCAACAGCTCAGGGTTTGACATTGCCTTGTATGTTAAGCAGAGATTGCCTCTGAGTAAACAATATGCCACAGAGTACAGCTGGAGTTTTTTAGATGGTCAGCATAGGGCATCTGCTTTAGGCCTGTGATTCTTTTAGTGAGGTATTTCTGTGGCCTTTCCAGCTGTTGCAGATGTCTTGTGAGGTACATACCAAATGGGGTGCTGTACTCTATAATGGGTCTAATGAGGGATGAGTACAGTGGGACAATGGCCTCCTTTTTTCTGGATAAAAAGCCCTTAGTGATGAGGTGTGCCACATAGAAGGATTTCCTGACTGTTGTGGCGATGTGGTTATCGAAGGTGAGACCACTGTCCACCTGTGTCCCTAAGTCTCTCACCACACTTTCGGTGTTTAGTGTACTGCCAACTATGTGGTAATTCATGGGTACATGGTTTTTCCCAAAGGGGATAACTATTATTTATTTTATTTATTTATTCCAGTTTGGTGACCAGGGAGGTCCACTGGGTTGAAGAGCCCATTTTCAGTGGAGGCCTGGGGAGAAAAGCTCCATAATACAATGTTACAAGACATAATGATCAAACAATTAAAAAGTACAAATAAAATACAAAGATAATTTTGATTTACGTACAAAGGGTTGAATTTTCAAAAAGTAGATAGAATGCATTCAAGTAGGTAGTCCTTCAATTAAGCAACTTGGACGTTAAAGAAAGTGTCTGGGAGGATGATAGGCAATACGCATAGGGTTGGGAGTAGTTGTTAGTTACGTTAGCAATGTATGACTATGACAGAAATTTGGAAAGGTATGAAGGTTAGCCAGGAGAGAAGGAACTATACATTTCTTGGCATTAAGCTTGAGCCCATGGCTCTGGCACCAAGCATCTATTTCTGTAAGGCCCTTTTGTAGAATATCCCCATAATTTGGGGATTCAGTAATGGCTCCCAGTTTGCAGTCATCTGTGAACTTTGTTAGACAGAGTCCCTTAGTGTTGGCCTGTACTTCAGAGAAGTAGATGTCAAACAAGAGCGGTCCCAGGACTGAACCCTGAGGTACTCCACTTGTCACTTGTCTGGAGCTGGATTTGGAGTCGGCTACTTTTACAGACTCGGTTCTGTCAGTTAGCCAGTTGGCAACCCATCGAGTGATGTAGGGATTTATGCCCAGCTTAGTAAGTTTATCTATGATTCCAGAGTGGGGGATGGTGTCGAAGTCCATGGCGAGGTCCAGACAGGTGGTGTGGACCGCCTTACCCTCGTCCACAGCTCTGGAGACTGATTCGAAGAAGTCAATCAGGTTCAGGAGACAAGATTGGTCCTTCACAAACCCAAACTGAGTGGGGTCCAGTGTTTGAAGGTTGCCAATGTCTTTGTTTATAAGTTCCATGATAATGCATTCCATGCCCTTGCAGATCAGGCTTGTCAGACTGATGGGACGGTGGTTCCCAGGATCTAAGGTGGATCCTCCCTTGTGATGTGGGATAAGTGTAGCTGTGTGCCACTCAGTGGGCACAAAGCCTGAGGTGAGGCTATGATTAAACATGACACTTAGGTGAGTTGCCAGTTCATTTTGTAGTTCATGTAATACACAGCCCGGGACGTCATCTGGTCCCATGGATGCTGTATTCTTAGCTTTGGAGAGTGCTGTTTCTACCTGCGGGGCTGTGATTACCAGACTTTGGCAATCTTTTGGTACTGAGATGGGCCCTTTAGGGGGTGAGAGGGGGGTGAAGTTGGCACTAAATCGATCTGCCAGGATATTGGCAATATCCTTGGAATAACTATATTTAATGCCATTCTGTTGTAGCTCAGAGCAGATCTGAGCATTGCCATTTAGATACTTGACATAACTACAGAATGCCTTGTGATTGTCTTTGGAATCTTTGGCAATTTTATTTTCGCAACTAGCTTTGGAGAATTTTATGAGGGATCTCAGCTTCTTACTGAGGCTGGTAAGGGAGTTTTTTGCATCCTGGGATTTTCCTCTTTTCTGCAACAGTTTCTTCCTTCTGTTGTATAGTTTGTTTATGGCAGTGGACCACCAGATAGGCTTCCTTTTTTTAGAGGAGAGCATCTTGGTTCTATTTGGGATGGCACGATTCATGCACGAGTGGATGTACTCATACATTGCCTTAGTGTAGGATTCAGCAGTCAAACTTTCAGATGCCGTCTGCATGGGTGTCATGAAGTATGTCACTTCTGACTTGACTAGCATGAAGTTGGCTTTGGAGAAGTTTTTTACGGAGGTTTCCTTACTGGGGGTGGAATGTGGATGTCAAGGGTGATTTGCTTATGGTCAGACCTGACCAATGAGGGGGTGACCACTGGTGTGGAGCATCTATCTCCCATATTGGTAATGACCAGGTCTAGGATATTGGAGCCCCTGGTGAGACAATGGATTAGTTGATCCAGGGCGTTGGAATTTATAAATTCCAAGAACAGTTGGGAAAAGGCGATGGTACCTGAGTAGTTTTCCCAGTTAATGGCAGGGTAGTTGAAATCACCCAGTATTAGGGTGTTGATTGTATCTTAATATTTTCCAGTATTTTTAGAAAGGTATAGTGAGAATCTTGGGGCATGGTGGGGGATCTGTAGCAAACTACAATTTGGATTGCAGTCTTACTTAGTGTTAGTTGCACCTGTTGAATTTCAGATGCATTGTGTTGGGCAACTAGCCTGGAGGTGTGAATATCCTTGGTGAATATGGATACTCTTCCACCTTTAGTGTTTCGGTCTTGGTTTGGTGGCCAAAAAGTGTGATAAGAGTTGTAGCCTGGTATTGCAGGGGTGCTCTCTGGAGCCTTGAACCGGGTCTCAGTTACTGCCCAGATATCGATGTTCTCCATTTTTAGGAGTGCCCCGAGAGAGTGCATTTTGAGGTTTAGACTTCTAGCATTGAGTAGCATTACTTTCAGATTTTGCATGCTTGTATCTGTTACGGTGGTGGTTTTGTCCTTTGAACCTTGCCTAAAAAAGGCACTATAGGAGTGGCAAGAGCATTAGCCAGTAATCTGAATCCCAGGGGTGACAGCTGCAGACAATCTCTGTCAAAGCATCGTGGTTTGTTAATCATGTCTTCTCAGGCAGGCAGATACTGGATCCCCTTTGAATGACACCAGAAGTTTAGCCAATTGTTAAAGTCAATCAATTTGTGCTTATACTGTGGTATCATTCTGGGCGAAGGCAGGATGCTACTCAGGGCTTGGGTCATACCTGCCTGGGCCACATGATCCGAGAGCTCTTCCATGTCTCTTTTCATGTAGTCCAGAGAGGTACGTCTCAAGTCATTCACTCCGACATGGACAATGACAGAGTCGTATTTGTACTTGTTGTGGAGTGACTTGAGTGCATCCGTTATGTGGAGGATCCTGGCACCCAACAGGCAGCCGATTGTAATTTTCTCCTTGTTCAGCCTGGTGAGTGGGACATCAGTGTGCCTGACTATAGAGTCACTTATGAATAAAGTGTTGGGTACATTGTCTTGCCTTAGGGGCTGTTGTTGGTCGTCTTGTTCTGTGAGATTCCCCCAATTCAGCAATACTTTAACATTTGTCAGTCCCTCTAAATAATTCTTGTTACTTCTTAACCATAGCTCCTTTTTTTATTTCCACCCTATTTTTAAACTACACCTTAATTTTATCCTACTCCCTAGCTATATTTTCAGAAGTAATTTCTATCCTCTTGAATAGCTCCTGAATAATCTCCACTACTCATTCCTTAAATTCCTCTCTTTTCAGCAATTAGGTGGGAAAATGTCAGTGTCTCATTTCTATTTCATTACCCTGTGTTTTTATTTTAGGTATTACTGATGCATGATCTGAAATAGTTATTGGGTGAGTATCAAGACCTTCAATTAAATGTACAAATTCCTGTGAAATGTACATTCTGTCTAGCCTAGCTCAGTTTTTATATCTTGGGGAATAATATGTAAATTCACTCTGAACTCCTACTATTTAATTCACATCTTCCATATCAAATATTTTCATAAATTACTAAAAAAAAAAATCTACCCTCCTTTGTTATACTTTCCCTTCTGGGCCCTCCAAACACATTTTCAATGTTGTAAGTCAAATTCCAGTTCCCACCTATAAGCAATAGTCCTTGCTAAAAACATATTATTTCTCCCAATTTTCTTAAGCTCCATTACTGCAGTTTTAGGTGGACTACAAATACATGCCAGTGTAATCCTCCTCCCTTCCCAGCAGCCTCTTAGCACTACAAATCTGCTATTATTATCCTTTTTATTCTTTTCTATCACTATTAGAACTCCTTTTTTCCTTTCTCCCAGATACTCCACTGAATAACCATCCTGAAAACCTTTCTTTATCAAATTCACATGCCCAGTTCTTTCCAAGTGTGTCTCCTGTAACACAACTATTTGAAATCTACATTTTTTAATTTAGCTCACTATTCTTTCTTTTTTGTATTTATCTGTGAGACCATTGAAATATGATGACATTTCAGAAAGTATCATTGTATTAAAAAGTTATTATTCCCACCTTTTACAATGTAACATCTTTTTTTGTTAAATGTCTATTTATAGCTTTTGTGTTACAGGCATACATTGCTTGGCAGGTTGAACTTTTATATAGTTGTTTCTTGTCATATCCATTTGAAACTATGTCACATCTTAAAAAGCTTTTTATTTTATTGAAAAAAAAACAAAACAAAAAAAAACAATACCTCCCTAAAACCTATTAATTTAATACTAAAGTATGGACATCTTCAAATACTTAATGTTTACATTCCTAACAGGAGCAAATGTCCTAAACTGACAGGCACACACATAGGCTAAAAGAAAGGTTATCCATGCTGAGATGCATGGCGGTTCCTGGGCTTATACTAAGTGCTAATTGGTTTTATCTTATCTTTACAGCTCTCCCAGCTGGTAAAACCCCTGAATAATTTCAGAGAATATTATCTCCTAGCCAGTTTCTCTTTTCTTTTTTTTCCCCAGCCAATCATTCTCCACCAGACTATAACCAATTTCTCTTTATCAGATTGTCTCCATGGAGACATCAGTACCAGATGGTCAATTTCTCTTTATCAGATGGTTTCCCTGGAGACACGAGGGCCAGATATAGAACTGCTAGTAAGCATACATTCATTTGCTAGGAAAAAAAGCTTCATAATATTCAATATTCTTTTTCATTTACTTGCTTTCTCTTAAAACTTGCTGCTAATCCATCTAAGGTCCTTAATCCAGTCATTCCCCCATGCATGAATGAGAAAAAGCACATTATTTTTTTCTTTTATCATCCTCTTTTAACCAGCTGTTTTTTACATTGCAATGCCTACATTTTTTAAAACTGAACAAGAAGAATGAAAGGAAAAAAAGAGAACAGCAGCACCTATTTACAATCCCCATTACACTTAAAAATAACTGAGAAAACTTTACTTGATAGCATGCAAAGAAAACCATACACCACAAAACAGTACTATTAAGAAAAAATGTTTTCTTTATTTAGTTAACTTTCTCCCCTCTCTTCTCATCCCCAGAGCATTTTTTCCAAACATTAATGACATGAAGTAGGGCATATACTTTAAAAAGCCCCACAAGTCTAACAAATTTTGAAAAAGTCCAAAATTTCCAGATTTTCTTGTTCTGTCATATTTCACAAATATAATTACTGTATTGTAAGCCTAAAGTAAGTTACCATTCATCTCGATCCCCCAAATCCTGTCTCTATTTCATTTCCAACATACCCTCAATCATACCTCTCAACTGTACAGATTTTTGCAGAATGTCCAGATTTTTGCCTCATATTTTTGGTCTGTTCCTCATAAAAACTGTTTTTTTTGACAAATCAACGGGATGACCTAAGGATTAAAGTCACTAAATAATGTCAGGGATTTGAGTTTCACATTTCATATCCTTCAGAAAATGTATGCTAACACAAATTCTGTTATTCTACAAACTGTCTAAGTTTACAAGAACAATATTTAAAATGTGTCCCTATTTTTGGGCCTCTGTCCCCCCATTATGTCAAGCTTTGCCCAGATTTCTTGAGCTAAGAGGTTGAGAGGTATGCCATCAATTCTTCTGTTCAACACTCATGTTCCCTTGCTTCTCTCCAACGTTTTCCTTTGAAACATTGGAAAAGGATTCACAGATACATTCTCTCTGTGGTCTTTATTACCAGAAGAACAAAAAGCAGAATCTCTTTCTGTTTCACAGCTCACTTTTTGTTGGACAAAGTTTTGTATTTCCTCCTCAGTAATTTGTCCCTCCAGGAAAGAATACCTTGAAGACTGCTGGGTACAGCAGTTTGAATTTCACACCTACATCTCAACATTCCCCGAATAGTGGAATGGACTTACTCCTCTACTGTCTGGTGTACAATGAGTAATTATTCTCCACAAACACTCTGCTGTTTCCCAGTTTTAGTATTTTGTCCTTCTGCCACAGTTTTGTCAGAATCAGTAGCTTATGCGGGTAGGACTGCGTCTTTACTATTAAAGGTCTAGGTTGCTTTCTCATCTGCAGGTTTAGAGCATACACACAATGTGCCCTTTCAACTAACAACTCCTGTTGTGGAATACCAGTCCAGTTGCTTATTTGTGCTTTCATAAAATTAATGCAGTTTGTTCTTTCCAGCTTTTCTGGTATAGCTGAAAATCGCTGTTTTTCCCTACATGCTATGTCCTCTAATTCTGTTGTTTTTTTTAAACATCTCTTCCTAAGTACTCTCATATTCAGCCAGGCTTTTCTTCATTTCAGCCTCTGATTTTCTCAGCTTTATCACCTCATCTGAATATCTGTTTAAAGCTTCCATTTTTCTAGCTTTTTGTTGTTTGTGTTGCTATACTCCATCAGTGTTTCATTTATTTTAATCAGATCTGTGTGCAGTTGTCTTATATCTTCCTGTAGGTTACTTTAAATTATGCCTGGAGGTTGTGTTGCTTTATGCTGAAAAGCTGCAGAACTTTCCCAAGTCAGTGTTTCTTCTTCACTTTTTGTAGCTGATTTTTTCCAGGTGCTGTGTATTTGTTTTTTTCTTGACATCCAGTGAGTACACTTACTAGCCAGTCACTGAAATTTACCCATAAACACAAAAATCTACTGGACTCTGTTGAGTTTCTGTTTTCACACTGGGACAGCTAGAGTTAAGCTGTTACTCAGTGTGCAGCCATCTTGGAAGTTACTAAAGCAAAATGTTATGAAGAAATTGTAAGCAGCAGTCACATTACCTTTAACAAGATCTCTATGGTGAAGATAGCAGTAAATGCATAATCGAAATAGCCAAGAATCTGCAAAAGAAAGAAATCATATCATAGTCAGAATAAATTCAACGAACTTAATATCTCCTCAATACATAGCACATCTCTTGTTAACTAAATGATAAATCCAAGACATATTTAAGATCAGATAAAATGACTTATCCTTATATTTTAACACTTAAAACTCTTTAAGCTGAAAACAAACTGAAGTGTAACCCCCCCCCCCACTTCTACACAATTCATATGTATAAATCCTTACAGACAACTGTTAAATTAGGCACTGTCTAGTGGGAAATAAATTTACATCCATTTGCTGAAAAAGATATCTGGGAATCTGAAATCTAGAAAAAGCAGAAGTCAACCTTTGGTTGGATTAAAGAGGTTCCATTGTTCTCTAAGGATACCCACAATACAAGAAGCTGGCTCTTTGTTACAGAGGTATGCAGCCCTGGCTATGACCCAACCATTCTGGATTCCAGTAGTATATGTTCTGGAGATGGAAGGTACAGAAGTGAACAGGCATAACTAGGTTGCTTCTTCTATGTGGTAGGTTGATGGGAAAGTCACTAAGCATGTCTTCCATTAATGAGTCTTGGGTAGAAACCACAGACCTAATTGGAGCCACCTAATTAAAATGGGAAAGTGATAAAGTCTTGAAGAACCCAGTAGTTTGCCTGCCCGGATGTCTATACAACTCAAACCAGTGATGTTTTAGGACTAACTGCAAATGTCCCAAAGGGATAACTAGAGACTCTTCTGAAGATATGTGTGAGTGCTAATCCGTCAACTAACAAAGAGTTTTGGAGAAAACAGCCTTTGTTCACCTTTTTCCTCTGGAGAAGAAGATTCATTACTAAGGCATAACTAAGGTTTACTGAATTCAACTGAGAGTCTCTGGCTATCTCTCTGGGACATTACAATTCGAATGTGGGGATGCCTAAGCGGATACTTCTGACATGGAAGTGACCGATGTCCCTACACTACACTGCCCTCTCTTAACTGCTTAAATTTCAGACAAAGAGAGATGTTAGGGTGAACTAAAGAGAAAAAAAATCATCTGATGAGACAATGAAAACAGTACCAGCATGAGAAACTTGCTGTTCATAGAATGAATGCGTTCTAGGGCTCTCAGTCCTAAGGGGAATGGGTCACCTGATACTCCAACAGGAAGGCTTGATGATCAGTAGTAGTTCCATTGAGGAAAAAATATACTAGATACCTTGTTCCAAGTGCTGTAGCTTTAATGATGGCTATGATATTAATTATGGATTTCAGGCAGTTCTGCTTCCACAGAAGGACAGTCATGATTATGACTAGGTGACCTTAATTCAGTTAGTGCCTTGGTCATCTGTTGGAGCCGACTGATGGCAAAGGATGAGTGGAAAGCTTTGCCTGCTCACCTCTCTTTAAGGAAGGGTGATGTGCTGGAGGTAGAAAACTTAGTCTCTGTTGCTCTCATGGAGACCACAGGTGATAATGGCAGCAAGGCTAGGCATTAAGGTGGATATGGAAGGTGATACCTGAACTTGGGACCCAACATCCCCACACCATGACTCATTGCAGAGAGTGACAAATAAATATACTTCAAGCATGCAGGGTGCTAGGACTGTACCTTTATTAAAAAAAAAACAGGACCTCTGATTGAAGCTGGGCTGGCTCACTGAACTCTGGCTCCTCACCTCCCATGGAACCAGTTTCTTGAAAACTTGATTTGGTGATCTAAACTGGGGAGTAAACCATCTAATTATGGACTGAGGTGCTAGAACTGACAAACTAAAGGAATATTTTACAGTAGCCACACCAAAGGTTAAAAATCCCTGTATTGCACAGATTAAATGAATGCAATGAAATATTAAAATTAACAAGTAAAACTACTGTCATACAAAACATCAAAAGAAGCTAAGCATGCAGATACTTAATTATGTGCATTCTATAGTCAATTAGAACACCCTCACCTTTTCTGTAAAACATTATCCATATTCTAAAATGTAATCTCAGAATCTTACAAAAAAGATAACTGCCCATATATTAACAGCTTATGGAATATACTAGTCCTTCATGGAGAGCATCCAGGCCTAAGAAAGTGCAGTTGTGTAAAATCTTACCATAATGGTAGATGTCCTTCTCTTCACTGTTGCAGTATTCCTTACAATATGAGGATCCCCAGTCAAAGGCAGCCAATAAACCAAAACATGTAGGTTGCTAAGGGCATGCCGTATGTCATACGTATGCTCCCTGCGTACAGCATAGGGCATAAAGATGATGACCGGACATACCATCCACAGAACTAAGAGCCACAGTAGGAACTCCAGTCCAAGCATTGGAGATATAACAAGTGCATCCAGAAGGAAAAAGAACCAGGGGGAGGAGAGAGGGAGTGAATACTGCAACAGTGAAGAGAAGGACATCTAATGTTATGGCAAGATTTTACACAGCTATTCTATGTCCTTCCATTCCAATGTTGCAGTAGTCATTACAATAGAAGAGTGCAAAAGCTCAGGAAGAAGAGAGGGAGGAGGAAGAAGGACCATCACAGCCCTCTACGAACCCATGAAGGATGACCCTAGCAAAACCAACTATAATCCTGGATATTACATCCAACTAACAGTGCTAAGTAACAGGATGCACAGAAGTCCAGGCAGCTGCCTCAAGAATAGAGTTAGTATGTAACCCCTTGAAAAAAACACCAGAGGAAGCCACAGCCCTAGTAGAATGAGCCTTAACCGAAGAAAGAAGGCTCTTGCCATGAAAATAATAACAAAAAGAAATGACTTTAGATATCCAAGAAGATATAGTTTGCTTGGAAACATTCAAAGTGTGCAAAATCGTCTCACTAGCAGATTGCAGAGAAGGGAAAAAAGTGGGCAAATGAGCAGACTGACTAAGAGACAACTCATTCACCACTCTGGGTATAAAAGAAGGATTAGTATAAAGGGACACCCTGTCTTTATGGAAAACTATACAATGAGGAACAGCCATAAAGGCCTGAAGCTCAGACACCCGTCAAGCAGAAGTAAGGACCAAAAGAAGAGCAGTCTTTTAAGAACAATGCTGCAAGGAAGCTGAAGCAGCAGGTTCAAAATGAGCCTAGGTCAATTTCTCCAAAACAAAATTAAGGCCCCAGGAAGGAAGGACATGCTTCCTTGGAAGTCTAATATGAAGGATGCCTTTAAGAAATTGTCTAGCCTCAAATCTAGAGGCTACAGGGGGTGCTAAAGGCAAAGCAGACAAGCAGAAATAGCTGACAAGTGGGTCTTATCAGAAGAATATGCCAACCCAACAATTAGCAGTTCACACAGATAAGAGGGAACCAAAGAAATATCCACTGAAAGTGGATCCAGGTTATGAGAAAGACAGCAAACAGAAAACCTTTTCCATTTGGATAAGTAGGATTTCCTACTAGTGGGTTTTCTGGCCTCCTGCAGGACCCTAAGCATGTCCTCATGAAAAAAAGTGTCTATATGGAATCAAAATCGTGTCACACATAGTGTCAGTTGAAGGGTGGACTGGTAGGGATAGATGAAAGATCCCTTGTCTTGTGTGAGTAAGTCCACCCTGTGGAGTAACTTGTGATGATTGCCCTTGGCTAAATGCAGAAGAAGATGGAACCAATGCTGTCTGGGCCAAAAGGGAGTCACCAGCAAGATTTTGGTAGCATGTTGCTTTATCTTGAACAGGACTTTTAGAATGAGCGAAGGGGGGGGCATAAAAAAAATCCCCTTCTAAGAAAAGAGAGGGTCTCCACCTTCTAGACCAGAGGACACGGGGCTCTGGCACAAAAAAAAGAGGAAGTTGTCTATTCATAGGGGAGGCAAATAGATCTACATGAGGAGTACCCCATTGGTGGACAATATCCAGAAACACATCCCTGTGAAGCATCCAGTCATGGGATTCTGATATTGACCTGCTTAGTCTGCCACAATGTTCTGACCTGATGGAATGTAAACTGACTGAAGTGTCACTTGATACTGGACAGCTAGCTCCTACACTTGAAGTTCTAACCTGCAAAGGAGATAAGATCTTGTTCCCCTTTGCTTGTCGACATACTACATCACTGTAGCATTGCCTGCAAGTACCTTGAGGAGCAAAAACAGGATGAGTAAAAAGAGGATAAAATGCTTGAACAGCCAACAGAAAAGCTCTCATCTCTTTAACAGTGATGTGGTCTTCCTTTTGTTGAACTGGCCAGAAGCCCTGCACTTTTAGAGATCAGAAGCAATCCCCCAATGCCATGGCTGAAGCATCTGTGAGCACTCCTGGGAGGGAAGTGGGGTTGAAAGAGAAGCCCTGGATTGAGTGACAACTGCCAAATCCACCACTGAAATTCCAGTCTGAGGCATGGAAGAAGAGGGACTAAGAAATCTAGAGGATGAGAGTGCTGAAGCCAAACTGACTTTAGAAACTATTGAAGCTTTCTCATGTGGAGTCTGGCCAGAGAGAGAGCATAGGAATGCTGGAGGCCATGAAACCAAGAGCTCTTAGAAATTCCCTGGCTGTAATTGAGGCCAGGGGAAGAAAGGACTGAAAGAAGGCAAAGATAGTTAAGACCTTGAAAAGAGGCAGGGATGCCAGCATTGAAACAGCCTGGATCCTCATCCTCAGAAAAACTGCTGGAGACATGGCCTGAAAAAGAAGGCTGTCTAGGTATAGAAGGACCTGTAACCCCCTTATCCTGCAAAAAGCAATCACAGGAGCAACGCATTTGGTGAATACCCTTGGGGCAGTAGAGATGCCAAAGTGCAAAGCAGGTAACCAAATGTGCCGGGAAGCAGCACAGAAACAGAAAGACTTCCTGAAAAAGGACTGAATAGGGATATGAAGATAATCATCCATGAGGTCCAGAGAAACTAGAAAAGCCTGAAAAAGCAGCAGAGGAAACAAAGTCTGAAGGGACAAAATCCGAAAGTAAGGGACCATCAGAAAAATGTTTAGGTGAGGGAGATCCAGAAAGGGTTTCCAAGTGTCCTCTTTTCTGGGGACCAAGAACATTCTGGAATAAAACCCCTTCCCCCTTTGAGAAACAGGAACTTCCTGAACAGGTCCCTGAGTTAAGAGACCCTAAAGCACCTCTGGAAAACAGGCTAATTGTTCCTGAGGGGGTTGGGGAATTGCCATGAAAGGGGGAAGAGATTTCAAGACCATGTAGTACCTTTCGCAAATGATGGAAAGAACCCAGAGTAGTCTGTAACTAAACAGGAGGGGGAAAAGGAAAGACAAACAGAAAGAGGAATGTGGCTGAGAAGAACAGGATAGTCACACAGCACCTGGTTTGTCAGGAAAAGGAGATTTCTGAGCTGAAGGAGTCTGGGTAGCCTTAGCAGGGAATTCCTTTGGAATTTAGGTACAGGAGAAATAAATATATGCTTCAGATCTTGTAAGACCTTACCCTTTTCCTGTAGGGACTTAAACAAATCTGCAGTAGCAGTACCAAACAAATGCTTGTTATCCAGAGGCGCATCCATCAACTTAGCCTTAATTATCTTCAGGCAAAGGTTGAAGCTGAAGCCTGGAATATTTCCTTAGCACAGAACCAAAAGCAGCTGTTCTAGAAGAAGCATCTGCTGCATCATAACTGCATTTAACAGAATGACAAGCCACCTGAGAAGAAGTCCCTAACAAGGAGAGAGCAGAAGTCTTCCCCTTAGAGGCAGGAAGGTCAGAAATAACCTGACAGGCCTGAGATAGAAATGCCAAAATATATATTGTCATATGGGTCTGATAACTTGCAGTGGCTGCTGTTGTACAGTGGTTAGCAATGTCACCTCACAGCAACAGGCTCTCCGGTTTGATTTTTGGCTGGGAAGCCTTCTGTGTGGAGTTTGCATGTCCTCCCTCTGGTTGCATGGGTTTCCTCTGGGTGCTCTGGTTTCCTCCCACATTCCCAAGATATACAGTAGATATATTGGACACTACTAAATTGGCTGTAGGTGCGAGAGGTGTTTATGCGAGTGAGTGGTACCAATGAGCTACCAGAGTAGGGCTAGCCACCTGGCTGTGTAAACCCTGGCTGAAGACACTTGTCCCTGTTGGAAGTGACACTTTGACCCCACGTGCAAAATGGGAAAAAAGGGTTGAGGATGGATAGATATGGGTCTGATAACTGACAGTCCTAAAAGAAAAGTTAGTGATGTAAAAAACTTCTTACCCAGTCTTTCCATAGTTCTGCTGTCTTTATCAGAAGGAAGCAACTTTGTAGAAGGCAGTAACTTTGAAGGTTTATCAGATGCCACAGACATCACAGATGGGTCAGCAGAGGGACACTTATAAAGGAACTTGCAATCAACAGGCACTTTATAAAACCTATCAGTTTTTTGGTAGTAGGGGGGGCTAAGTATCTGGAGCCTGAGATGCAGCAGAAAAGGCATCCAACAAGGCAGTCAGGACAAGAGGAATAGCAGGAGGTCTAGGACAGTCCTTTTGCAGAAGCTCATAATACCTTTTCTGAACCTCAGACACCTGGGAATAATATCATTTGAAAAATTCCATCATTCTGTAAATTGTGTCCCCAAAGGAAATCTCCTTGAAAGGAGAGTCAGGACTAGTGGAATCCTCTTTCTTAGAACCACAGTCTAAGGGAGAAGGAATCTACAAAGAATAGGCAAGGGATTCCTTCTCCTCCTCCTCCTCCTAAGAGGAATCTTGTTCCCTAGGCCTCTTAAGAGAAGTAGAAGACCAAGGGGGAGCTGGAACAGAAACTGCTTGACGAGGCTTCACGTCCATAAGGGCATTAAACAAACCTTGAGTGAAATTATGCCATTCACTCTGAGGTTCCTTGGAAGCAGGAGAAACATCTTTGTTTTTTTGTTTCTTCTTTAAGGGGACGCCAGCCTTGTAAAACTTAGAAGGCTCAGACCCTATACTACACTCTATAATGGTAGTCGGCGCCTCCTCCCTAATCAAAATCTGAGGAACACCCCTAGGTCTTTCAGTACTAGTCCCCCTGAACATTCAAAGCAGAAGTCTCAAGACCTCCAGGGACATATGTGAAGCCGGATCCATGTTGGCCTCTGAAGCGGTCGCTGTAGAGGACTCCAACAAAGGAGCTGGGTGGTCTTCTGGGTTGACACTACCCTTGAAAGAGAGATGTCCAGCAGAGGTGGCACAGATGAAAAATCAGACCTAGCTTTCTTGGCCTTCTTCTTCACAGATGGCTGACCCTCAAAGCAGGAAGTTCCTTCCATTGCATCTTTTGCCAAAAGCTTAAGACATTGGTTTTCTAAATATATGGCAAAACAGGAAAGCCAACTATGCATAGTCTTTGGGATGAAAGCATGGCAAATACAACAGGACATATGGTCATGGGAAGCACCTAGACAAAATAAAACACTGCTTGTGATGGTCTTTATGGGGAATCTGACTCCTGCACTGCCATTTACCCTTTCTGAATGACATGAACCCCACAAGCAACAAAACAAAGGAAAAAAGATAAGAGCAAAACCCCAACAAGGCACTTATCTGAAAGACGACTTGGTAAACCAGCAAACAAAGCCAGCATTCAGCCTAACAACCGAAGATGGCATTCAGACTGGCAGCAAAGTATTTCTAAGGATGGTACATCTGGATGTTACCCTTATGCCCTACACTGTATGTGGGGAGCATACGTGTGATATATGGTATACCCTTAGCAACCTAAAAGCTTTGGTACACTGGCAGATCATCGGGCTGCCCTTGGCAGGGGATCCCCACATTGTAAAGAATACTGCAACAGTGAAGTGGAAGGACATCATGCATAAGGGTTCAACAGTTAAAACAGAAAAAGAGAAATTTAAACAACCATGCCTAGTTCCTCTCTCTTTTTTTTTTTAAAGAAACATATTTATTACATTTTCACTTATAATATAGGCAATCATAAATGTATATAAATGAAAACAAACCATACTGACATAATTTTATTTGCAGACATTATACATCACTTAAAATCTATCCAGTCACTGTAAGTCAGACATTACATAGCTCATTCAAATCCTGCCTTCTTTTAAACCTAATCCTAGTCTGCATGTACTGTTCCCACAGTTTCCATTTTTTTGCTATGTAATTTGCTCCTACCCTTTTCTAAAGATCCCATTTCCAGTTGTGTCTTCTCTGTTACTATATTCACTACCTCTAGTACAGATAGTTTAGACTTTGATTTCCATTTCCTAGTAATTGCTTTTTGGTAGCCACCTTAATTAGACTCAGCAAAGTCTTACTATGTCTAGGCAATTCTCACTCTGTATCATAGCTCAAAAAATCATTACTTAGTCATACCAATTTGCTCACCCAGTATTTCTGATACAGTAGTCTGCAGGGAATTTTTAAAGTCTGCCAACTCATCACAGTCCCAGAAAATATGTTCTCAATTACCTCCTTCTTCCCAATCACACCTCCAACATTTGCTATCTACCTAAGGAAAAATTTGGGGGGTTTACCTGGGGTATAAAAAATACCTATGCAAACACTTCCAAGCAAAAATCCTAAATTTTCTAGACGTTGTTGCATATTTCAGAGACATAAATATATCCCCTCCATTGTTTCTTTGTGCATTGCTTATCTAATCTCATTCTTTCTACCCTCCTCTGATTGTTTATTATATGTATTCTGCAATATTTTACATGTTCTACTAATTACTCCTTTTTTAACAGCAACTTCTGATTTTAGATTTTACTAAAAACTCTACCAGAGCTGATGTTTCACTTAGAGTCACCCTATTTCTTTCTATTTACCTATACTCTGATAACAATCCTTGATAGGGAAGGCAATCTGTAGCCTGCAGTCCAAATAATTTCCTGGCTTCTTCCTATTTTACTATCTTTCCCTCTGTAATTATTTGCTGCCAATGCCTTGGTTCTTAGCCAGTTTTCTCTGCCCTTCTTATAAACTCCTCCCAGCTTACTCTGTTAAATGCTTTCTCTGCATCAAGATCTACCAACGACAGTGGTATTTTCTTACTTTCTGCTTCCCTCTGAATCATCAATGTTCTGTTAACTCATTCACTCCACTGGAGCTCAGGAATTTGCATTGTAACTTCCAATGGGCAAAGCCTAAGCCTTTTGACAGAATCAAATTATGTCCTCACATTTCAAATAAATGTTCATATCTCTGGAACCAAAGTGGTTATGAAAGAAGTACAAATGCCAGATCTTCAACACAAACTATTTTTATAGTGGTAGTATTCCTTAGGTTCTAGGTCTTAAACTGAATTGTATAAGTCACAGTAAACACAGTAACTATTACATTTGTAATATGTTTAAACAACTTACAATATGTCAGCAACCATTCAAGTTACACACATACTGCCAGCAGCATTTTATTTATCTAGCTGAAAGCATGCATATGAGGCTAAGGAGTTCTGTCTGTGTTACCCGCTTTTTGAGATATTTAAAAAAATGTGAAAATTATATCTATATAAATTAATAACATAAAAAACAACAGTCATTATCTATTTACCTGCAGTAGACAGAGGCTAAATATTAATGCAGTTGAGTTTGCCATTGCATAAGCTTTAAGATGAAATCTTTTAAAAACTTGTACACAGCATGGTTTGGAATTACTGATGCAAATATGAACAGGCAATATTTGATGCCTAGAGGCATCAGTAGGAGTTAACTGCAGATGCACCTGGAGGTTTCACACGGATGTAATGAGTTAATGTTGTTAAATGCTGCCTCCCCTACACAAAACACATTGATCCACATCTATCCATTTTGGCATCACCTTTTCCACTCTTTTAGCCATTATAAACACAAATACTTTAGACTCATGATTTAGGATTGAAATCAGCCTATATGAAACTGGATCTGATGGGTCTTTACCCTCTTTAGGTATCACAGCCACCACTGCTTTCTTCCAGGATGTTGGTGCTTTTCCTTCTCTTAAAATGCTGTTAAACAAAACCTTTCAGATCTTTATCAGTTTTTTTCCTTTATAGCTTGTAAACTTCCACAAGAATACCATCTATTCCTGGAGACTTTCCATGCCTAGTTCTTCTCTTAACAGCAAACAATCATAAAAGAATAAAGTAGAGAATTATCCTAGTTGAAGGGCTTGCCTACAAAATCTCAACAAGACCTAAAAGGTTTATTTTACCCAATATCAACAAAACAGTCATGAAAGCATTTTACAAGCTCAGTACTACTACACCTATATACTCTTGCTATATTCAACTGGACGTATAAGAGAATTTAAGTACCTTTATCTGCTCTTTTTTTTTCAAAAAATACAGTATTTAAATTAATTTTAACTGTGTGGAAGGAATATTAGCTGAACTGGAAGTTAGTCAGTGTTTGCTGAATTTTGTTATTTGCTAGTAATTACAGGTGTGGGGGTAGTCACATTCTTTGATTTCCTGTCCTTGCCTATTTAAGTGGTACAGTATGAAATATTTTCTGCTTAAAAACCTCAGCTTTGGCCGGCTAAGAACTTGCTATATTCAACTGGACGTATAAGAGAATTTAAGTACCTTTATCTGCTCTTTTTTTTTCAAAACAATACAGTATTTAAATTGATTTTAACTGTGTGGAAGGAATATTAGCTGAACTGGAAGTTAGTCAGTGTTTGCTGAATTTTGTTATTTGCTAGTAATTACAGGTGTGGGGGTGGTCACACTTTGATTTCCTGTCCTTGCCTATTTAAGTGGTACAGTGTGAAATATTTTCTGCTTAAAAACCTCAGCTTTGGCTGGCTAAGAACTTGCTATATTCAACTGGACGTATAAGAGAATTTAAGTACCTTTATCTGCTCTTTTTTTTTTTCAAAAAAATACAGTATTTAAATTGATTTTAACTGTGTGGAAGGAATATTAGCTGAACTGGAAGTTAGTCAGTGTTTGCTGAATTTTGTTATTTGCTAGTAATTACAGGTGTGGGGGTAGTCACATTCTTTGATTTCCTGTCCTTGCCTATTTAAGTGGTACAGTGTGAAATATTTTCTGCTTAAAAACCTCAGCTTTGGCTGGCTAAGAACTTGCTATATTCAACTGGACGTATAAGAGAATTTAAGTACCTTTATCTGCTCTTTTTTTTTCAAAAAATACAGTATTTAAATTGATTTTAACTGTGTGGAATGAATATTATCTGAACTGGAAGTTAGTGTTTGCTGAATTTTGTTATTTGCTAGTAATTACAGGTGTGGGGGTAGTCACATTCTTTGATTTCCTGTCCTTGCCTATTTAAGTGGTACAGTGTGAAATATTTTCTGCTTAAAAACCTCAGCTTTGGCCGGCTAAGAACTTGCTATATTCAACTGGACGTATAAGAGAATTTAAGTACCTTTATCTGCTCTTTTCTTTTTAAAAAAATACAGTATTTAAATTGATTTTAACTGTGTGGAAGGAATATTAACTGAACTGGAAGTTTTCACTCTGCTTTTGTAAATTTGTGTTTGGATACTCCTTCTGGGCCCATCTCATTTGCTCACTCAACTGAGTGCAGTGAGATCATATTCTGATTTCAGGCACTCCTACTGTGTACAAAGAGAGCATCTGGGAAACAGGAAAAAAAATTTAAGCTTGTTTCCTGCCTTTCCTGTTAAGTGGTATATTTGTAGGCTTCTGAGCCCCCTAGCCCTTCTGTGTTGGAGGGAAGCCTTCTAGCTTAGTTTTTTTTTCTTATAACTAGCCAGTTTTCTAGTTTCAGCACTCAAATCTGTTTCTTTGATCTCAGCACTTGTTCAGAAAAAAAAAAACATTTCATCTGCTTTTACTGTACTTGTGTTTCTACTTACTTTTTTTACTTTTGCATCATCTTAAAAGTACTCAATTGTATTTATTACTGCTTGGTGTAACTCATTCTAAGCCTTTTGGTTTAAACACTTGGGCTTCGGACCAGTTGTTTTGCACTGAGAGGGTTTGTGGTCTGCACTGTAGTGGCAGAACAGGTAGCTTACATCCTTCTAGGTTGGGAACTGCTGATTGAGGGCTCAGTGTCTGTTATTCTAAAAGTGTATTAATTCTGGTTTAACCACTTGGGCTTTCAGGCCAGTTATTTTACATTAACAGGGCTTGTGGTCTGTACTCTTGTGGGAGGAGAGGCTGGACTCTGCCCTTCTGAGCTGGGAATTTCTGGTTGAAGGCTTATAGTGCATGCATATCTGAACTGCTTCTTACTGAAGTTGGTGCGCCTTGTTTGCTGTGGCATAGACTGGATTCGGGCCTGCTGGATCTAGCTTTGTTTGTGTAACTTGAGCACTAATCCAGGCATTCTCTAAAGTATTTAATTGTATTTATTACTGCTTGGTAGTAACTTGATTAGAGTGTAGCTATCATTCTAAGTCTTTTGGATTAAGCACTTGGGCTTCAGACCAGTTGTTTTACATTAGGAAGGTTTGTGGCATGCACTGTGGTGGCAGGACAGGTATCTTTCATCCTTCTAAGTTGGGAACTGCTGATTGAGAGCACAGTGTCTGTTATTCTTAAAGTGTATTTGTTCTGGTTTAAGCACTTGGCCTTCAGGCCAGTTATTTTACATTAAGAAGCTGGACTCTGCCCTTCTGAGCTGGGAATTTCTGGTTAAAGGTTTATAGTGCCTGAATATTTGAACTGTATCTTACTGAAATTGGTACACCTTGTTTGCTGTAGCATAGACTAGATCCAGGCCTGCTGAATCTAGCTTTGTTTATATGCTTGTTGTTTGTTTGCTTGTTATTTCCCTGGAATGCTAAATCCACCTAATACGTGGCTTCTCAGCGCTTCTGTAGATCACTAGGGATATCTGCATTGCTTACTGTACTTATTTCCTTGTTTCACTTGAAAGAAAGTTACTGTTTGTCGTTTTTGCATTTAAGTTACCTGTAACACATTGCACTTAAGTTACCTGGCACTTGCTCACTAAAGCAATTATATAAATCAGCACTAAAAATTAAAAGCACTACACCCTCACTCCCCACTGGCCCTGGTTTTCAATTATTAAGGAATTCCCAATATTATTCTAGCATGTCCAAAGGTCAGTTGTCAATCTCCTCTCCGGTCCAGCTGGTGAATCTGGGAATCCTGAGGTAATGTTACAACTGCCTCATGTACACAGACAACCCTCTCCTCTTCCCAACAAATTCCAACACATGTGAGAGATGCAACCATATAGCCAAACTGGAGCCTAAGCTCTCTCAACTCAGTACTGGCATAACCAGTCAGGAGGAGAAGGAAACCACACTCACTACAATCCCAGTCTCACATAGACCTACCACGACAGCAAACCAAACACATAATCACACAAAAACATACTCGGAGGCTCTAAATAAAGATCTGCCGAAGCAGCAGAGACCTCCAAAGCAGACACCCAAGCAGCCGCTACCCCAAAACAAAACACGTGCAACACATAGCTCACAAAGCCAGTGTGCCAAACAGTCACAGCCCTTAAGACTAAACAACACACCTGATACACTTGTAATAGGTGACTATCGTCAGGCACACTGACGTCCCGCTCACCAGGCTGAACAAGGAGAGGGTCACGGTGAGCAGCCTGTCGGCCGCTAGGATCCGCCACATAACACAAGCACTCAGGTCACTCCAAGGTAAGTACAAATATGACTCGGTCATTGTCCATGCTGGTGTGAATGACCTGAGACGTACCTCCCTGGACTACATGAAAAGAGACATAAAGGAGCTCTCTGAGCATGTAGCCCAGGCCGGTATGACCCTGACCTTGAGTAGCATCTTACCCTCACCAAGAATGATGCCACAATATGAAGACAAGATGATCAATTTCAACAATTGGCTTAAGTACTGGTGTCATTCAAAGGGGATCCAATGCCTGTCAGCCTGGGATGATATGCTCGACAAGCCACGATGCTTCGCTAGGGACGGCTTGCACCTGTCACCCCTGGGCTTTCGGATATTGGCAAAGGCTCTTGCTAACCCCATAGTGCCTTTTTTAGGCAAGGCTCAAAAGACAAACCCACCTCCATAGGTATCACAAGGGATAAGAAACTAAGAGTAATGCTACTCAATGCCAGAAGTCTAAACCTCAAGATGCATGCACTCGAAACTCTCCTTAGCATGGAGAACATTGATATCTGTGCAGTAACAGAAACCTGGTTCAGGGCTCCCGAGAGCACCCCAGCACTACCAGGTTATACCGCATACCATGCTTTTCGGCCCCAAAACTTGGACCGAACCACAAAAGGAGGGGGAGTATCGATATTCATCAAAGATACCCACACCTCCAGGTTGGCGGCAAAGCACGAAGCATCAGAGACTATCCATGTGCAACTAACAGTGGGTAAAACTGCCTTCCAGTTTATAGCCTGCTACAGACCACCCTCCCAAACCCAGGAACCCCACTCGGCCTTCCTGAGAACACTGGAAAATATGAAGGTCTCTCCAAACACCATTATATTGGGCGACTTCAACTACCCAAGCATAGACTGGGAGCATTACTCTAGCTCCAACACCCTAGCCCAAAGGTTCCTAGAATTTATAAACTCAAATGCTATGGAACAACTTGTTACCACTCCCACAAGAGGGAAAACATACTGGACCTGATCATCACCAACATGGGGACTCTATGCTCCAGACCAGAAGTGTATCCCTCACTGGTAAGATCAGACCATAAACTAATCTCACTGGATATTCACATCCCGACCTCACCACCTGCCCAGAAAACCACAGTGAAAAACTTCTCTAAAGCAAATTTCACACTCCTCAAAACCGAGGTGGAATCCTTCAAAGCCCCCGGGCCTGTGGAAAATACGGCCCAGACCGCAGAATCCTTTATAAACGCATTCTATGAACACCTTCAGGAATGCATGGATCATGCGATCCCAAATAAAACCAAGACCCAATCCTCCAAAGGCAGACGTCCTGTCTGGTGGACCCCAGCCATAAACAAACTATACAATAGAAGGAGGAAGCTACTAAATGATAGAGCAAAATCCCAAAAAGGGAAGGCATCACTGATCAGTATTAGCAAAAAACTACGGGCACACATAGAATTGTCTAAGGCCAGCTTCGAGAGAAAAATTGCACAGGACACTAAGGATAATCACAAGGCTTTCTTTAGTTATGTTAGGAACCTGGGTGGTAATTCCCAGATATGCTCATAATTAGTCCAAAATGACAAAAATACAATCGAACCCACAGACATTGCCAACATCCTAGCTGACAGGTTCAGCGCAAACTTCTCCCCACCAAAAGGGCAAATATCTATCCCAGCAGAGTGCTGCCCCTGACATCTCAGATGCTCAGGTAAGAGCCGCCCTCTCCAAAGCAAAAAACACAGCATCAATGGGACCAGATGGTGTCTCGGGCTGCGTCCTACATGAACTCCAAGAAGAGCTAAGCACAAACATAAAACTACTGTTCAATCTCAGCCTTACTACAGGATATGTGCCCAAAGAGTGGGGTACAGCAACAGTGGTCCCTCTCCATAAAGGTGGTGCCTCAACGGATCCTGGAAACTATCGCCCCATAAGCCTGACTAGCTTGGTCTGCAAAGCTATGGAAAGGATCATCATGGACCTCATAAATAAAGATATTGGGGACCTATAAACACTGGATCCTACCTAGTTCGGCTTTGTTAAGAGCAGATCCTGCCTCTTAAACCTGGTTGATTTCTTTGAAACAGTCACCAAGGCCATTGACGAGGGGAAGGTGGTCCACACAGCCTACCTAGACCTCGCAAAAGCCTTCGATACAATACCCCACGCGGGCATTATATATAAGCTCACCAGCTTAAATATAAACCCCTATGTCACTAGATGGATTGCAAACTGGCTCAAGGAGAGAACCCACATGGTTAGAATTGCTGGAGCCATGTCAGACTCCAAACCAGTTACAAGTGGTGTCCCACAAGGCTCAGTCCTGGGACCTCTCTTGTTCGGTATATATTTCTCGGAGGTACAGGCCAACACAGAAGGACTGTGTCTGACCAAGTTCGCAGATGACTGCAAACTGGGTGCCATAATCGACTCTCCAGCCGACACAAGCATCCTCCAAAAGGGCCTCATAGAAACAGACAACTGGTGCCAGAGCCATGGCCTCAAGCTAAATGCCAAAAGTGTATAGTCATCCCCTTTGGCAAAAACAAAGTGCCCACAAATTACCACATAGGTGGTAATCCATTAAGTACAGAAGAAGTAATTAGGGACCTGGGGACCCAAGTTGATTGCAATCTCTCATTTGACAACCACGTGGCCAAAGTGGTTAGAAAAACATTTTATATAACCCACCCAATCATGAAGGGATTCACATCTAGATCAGGGGAGGTCATCGTGCCTCTTTACTCATCCCTCATCAGGCCCATAATTGAGTACAATGCCCCTTTTGGGATGTACCTTACCAGACACCTGCAGCAACTGGAAAGACCCCAAAAGTACCTCACCAAGAGGATCAAAGGGCTCAAACAGATGTCATATGCTGCCCGGTTAAAGAAACTCCAGCTCTACTCAGTGGCATACCGCCTGTTCAGAGGCGATCTGTGCCTGACATATAAAGCCATGTCCAACCCGGAATTAATGGACATTCTGCACCTCAGAAAATCCAAATCCCATCGAGCTACGTGCTAGAGAGACCTGAACCTCAGCACTGAAATAAGTAGGACATGCTGGAGGGACAGATTCATAACCCAGAGGCTCCCTTCACTCTGGAATAAAATCCCAGTCCAGGTTAGGCAGAGTCCCTCATTGACTCTCTTCAAGAGGAATCTTGATGAGTGGATGGGAGATCGTAGGTTTACCCTGGGTATCACTTCTGTGTCACTGTTAGACAGAGGCACAGTATACTAACCTCGAAAAAGGGCATAGCAAAATAAATTTAAAATGGGTGGCGAAAGCCAAACACATTCTGGCTAGGCTTATAAATGACCTAGAGCAGATAGCCTAGTATGAACCTATGAACCTATGAACACATGTACATAATACTTATAAGTCTTAAAATGATCATATCATATAAACATAAACTGGTATGGATGAATAAAAGAAAGAATTCCTACAAGCACTGCTACATTTTTAGACAATTTTATACACATGTTCAAGGAAGGGAAACTGCTCTATAGTTTTTTGTGCCAAGTGAAATCCTTCTCTTGTTGGGGAAGAACAGCACTTAGGGCCTTCTCCTAGTACCTAACACCTAACACTCACCACAATCCATTGCCTAAGATGGCCTCATTAAATTAATAACTATACAAAAAATAACTGTAAATAAGCATCGCACACCAGAGAAGAAAGTCCATCTTAGCCAGTAGCTTTACTAGTTGAAATAGGCCTTACTGCTGTCTCTACTGTGCAGGCTCCTACTGGCATACAACCCATTTCATTGTTCTTCTGAGGGTTTGGGCAGCTCCTTCACATCCTGAAAGAGAGGAATGAGCCTAAACCTTCCCTGCATCCAGTTCTGTAACAGCTTCCAGATTTTACACTACTGCTCCGTTAATGTTAACCCTGGTAATCAGCAATTCATGCATACCTCTCATAACATTAACCACAAATTCTTATCCAGCTCAGTCTAATATTTCCAATGAAATCTCCCCAGACTTCAAGTGCCTAAAGGAGTGTTTAATTAATTTAACAATTGCTGTAATTCCCTCATGTGTGTCTGGTCTACCTCTACTGTTTGGATAATGGGACCTTGTGTTCCTTGAGCCCATATTGTGAATCTTCATTTTTAGTGAAATTAGCAAAATCCCTAGGTTTCTACTTCAGAAACAGCTTTGCCCTCTACAATCTAGATAAACAGACATATTTTTCTAGGGGGGATAAAGACTGATTATTCCCTTGGCATATCCATCACAACAGCCAATTGTTTGTGTCTTTCAGCTTTTCCCGGTTAGGGGTCGCCACAGCGGAACTCCGGTCCGCTAATGATTGGCAGTTGCTTTTTACGTACCGGCTTGCCAGGCCTGACGCACAACCTTCAACGAAGTTACACCCATTCACGCATGTCTCCACGCAGAAGACGCTCTAGCTGAGAATCGAACCGGACAGCATCTTACTGTGAGGCGACAATGCTACCGCAGCACCACCACCGCGGGTTTGAAATCAACATTCTGGAAATTAAATATCAGAACGAGCCTGGAAATCCCAAGACATGCAGAACAAAACCAAGGCATCATCTGAAAAAGTGGATGGACAAATAAACAGCTGTAAGACTTGGGAAGAAGTACAATCTACTGGCAGGAAAACTCAGCTCCCTAAAAAGAAATACTTATAGATTTCTAGGTTAGTTTATCTCCAACACTCTCAAGGCTGCTTTAATGAATTTAGCTCAGTCTGATACTTTAAATAAGTCACTTAGTGGACAAGTGTTTTGCTTGACTCTCTTAACTAAACCCTATTCAATACCAAACTGACATCCTTTCTCAGCAGTGAAAGGAAATAAGTCTGGATTGTGCTTAAAACTTTTCCATTAATGTCTTTTAAAACCCTTAATTCATCTTTATTCAATCACTATGAAAAAATAAAGACTTCAGGGTTAAACAGTTACAGGTAACCCACTATCCCCTGCTCTGGTCATATTGATCTCTACATACCACTTAAAATGCCAATCAACCACTAACCGCTGGTCACTTTCAATCTGTTCATGAGTACCAATTCCTTCTGGACCCCCATTCCACCCTATTTTGTTCCAACCACACACTAATTTAGCTTAGTCTTCAGGAGCATAATATTTTTATTTGACATCTCCTAAAATTAGTCAGCACCATGGCTTTCTTCTCAGGTCTCCAGACAACTTACATTAAAAGTAAAATAATTTTGAATTAAATCTTCACTATACCCACCTTTTGCTTCCACTAGAAGGGACATTTTTTCCAAAACAGTCATGAGGAAGTAGGTATGTATTTATATAACCATACACTCATATATATATATATATATATATATATATATATATATATATATATATATGTATGTGTGTATATATGGATCCCTTACACAACGCCGACATTCCAGAACGCTGACAAACATATGGCCGATACCATATGATCAACATTCAGAATGCTGACATTGTGAGAAGTCCACAGAAAAGGAAAATAAAATGTCCTTTCAACTGCTAACAGGGGGGCTATGCCCCCTGCACCCCCCGTAACTTTAATATACCAACTCCGAGATCGCACTACAGTGCAGAAATGGAAATCTTTCCATTCTGCACTATAGTGAGATGCCAGTTCCACACTGTCGGCATTCTGAATGTCGATTATATGGTGTCAGCCATATAGGTGTCGGCATTCTGGAATGTCAGCAAACTGAAGGGGACCCATATATATATATATATATATATATATATATATATATATATATATATATATATATATATATATATATATATATATATATATATATAATACACACACACACACACACACACACACCACTATATACATACAAACACATCACATATGTGTAATGTGTGTGCACATAGCAATACCATTGCTACTGAACACCCACTGATTCTCCTTACAAATTGACAGCATGATTGCAGCATGGCTACCATCTAGCCATGGTGGACTTTATTTATAAGCCATCTAATTCCCTTTGTTTGCAAGGGGGTGGTATGGGGGTGGGGACTTTTCATCCTCTGCACTAAGTAAAATTACTCACAAAGCCCCAACAACTTTGAAGGCAGATATCCACATCTGTCTCTGGTCTCCACAGCTATAGTTGTCCCATGACAGTATGTCCATGCTGTTTTCATGTCCCCAGTCCTAACCCCAGATAGACGTGACCAAGCTCCACCTAGCTATTTTTCTACAACCCAAGCTGGCACTTCTAACTTATGGACTACTAATAAAACCAAGTTTGTCTAGCTCATGGTGAGAGTCTTTCAGCTACATCAAGCAGCCTGCAGTCAATTACTCTACACCAGGAAGAGCCAGTGAGAGTAAGACTAAACTTTCCAGTATAATCCCACTGAGTTCAAAAAGCAAGCAGTTTAACTAAAAAAAAGGCATATGAAGCCATCATTTTTTGAAACACCTTTATTAAATTTTCATTTAAGACACAGGCAAACATGCAGTAACAGAAAAGAAAACAAACCATTTTAACATTTTTCTATTTAGATACAATGCACATCACATATTTTCTTTGCAACTATCATCAGTCCAACATTACAAAAAATTGCTGAATTACTGTCTTCCCTTAAACCTCACTCCTTCTCCTGAACATTATTAAGCATGTATTGCTCCCACAATTCCCATTTACTTCTATGTAATTTGATTCTTCCCTTTTCTAAAGATCCCTCTTCCAGTTCCTTTATAATACTCAACACATCATATACAGTTGCAGTAGACTTTGATGTCCATGTTCTAGTACTTGCTTTACTTGGCAGCCAACAGAATTAAACTCATTAACATATTTGGATGCTACATCCCTCCAGGAAACAATATATTGTTGTTGATGCATTTTAGCATCAAGTGAAGTGTGAATGACACTTATTTATTTATTTAACATTTGTTTACCGGGAAAGTCCAACTTGGAACTAAGACAATTTTCATTGGAGGCCAGGGGAGAAATACTTCAGATGCATGTCTTTGTAACGTGGGAGGAAACTGGAGCACCGGGAGGAAACTCACACGGACGCAGGGAGGACATGCAGACTCCACACAGAAGGCACCCCAGCTAAGAATCAAAGTGGAGAACCTCTTGCTGTGAGTCGACAACGCTACCGCTGCACCACTGTGCCATCCGATGCTGCCCATATTTTTTTTTAATTGCTAAGACACTGTTACTGTGACTACACTGCTTTGTAGCCCTTTCTCTTCTATTACTGCATCCCTTCTCTCTGCACCCCCCTTTTTTCTGCGTACTCTAGCCACTATTTTTGACTTTATCTGACTAAAATGTCCTACTCTCCTTCCTGTCCTTTTTTCTTTCTCCTTACCCTCTCTGCCCTCTGCATTCATAACCACCTTTCTTTCACTTCTTTTTCAGCTTGTTTGGGTCCATCTGTGCTTCCCAACTTTCACCATAGCTGCTATGCTAACCTGCTCACCCTAACGGAAGACACAAAAAAAGGCTTTCAACTGGACTCCCATTTTAGTCTGTATGTGGATACATTTGAATTGTAAACTTGTGTTGTTTGCTATCTACTTGCAGTGCGCACAGTTGCAGCCTACAACAGCCGCTTTTTGTCATTTTTATTGTCCCCTGGTTAGCCATCCACTGCCCCGTTCAATAGCAACCGAAAGCAGAAAGAAAGATCACTCCCTCTATGCTTCTTTCTTATACTTTAACCTAATTGTATAACTTTAAATTAGTCTAACTTTATAACTTTTTTCTATTTTTTTCTTATACTTTAATCTACTTTTGTAACTTTAATGTAACCTAACTTTATAACTTAGCCACTAGATGGTGCTACACACCCTCTCGTTCATCACTTTGTAGTGATATTATAACTCCTAATCCCCTGTACGATTTTAGTGATAGAATCAGATATTATAGTGTGCTTTAACCATCTATTTTAAAGTTAGCTCTATCCCCATATCAGAAACTCACAGCCTTTTTATTCTCTGAGCTGAGCTTACCTCTGAGTAGGCCAATAACCCAAGTGTTTCCCAGCGACTGTGTGGCTGATTGTTTCTCACATTTCTTCCTCACTCCCCTTCTTGGCTCTCCCAACTAATACATTCTCCAACCAGACCAAATAAAGATGGTACTGCTGGAACTATCATTGATTGGATACTAACAACTCACCCAAATCTCATCACCAAAGCCGGAATAATACCAGATCCTCTCAGCGATCACTTACCGGCCTTCACCGACCAGCTCCCATCTCAACTACAAAAACACCACCATTACATCCAAACCTGCAACCTCTCCTCTTTCAACTCTCTAGCTTTCTCAGAATGTTTAAAGCATACTGACTAGTCCCCTCTAAAAACCCTTTACCTAGATGATGCCGTATCCTACTTTAACTACTCATTCCTAACCCTCCTCAACCAGCAAGCCCCCTCTCAAACCAAACACATCAAAACCAACCCCTGCCCATGGTTATCAAAGGAAACTAAACCAGCCATGCACCAAAGGAATAAAAAATGGAAACAATATCAAAAACAAAAAAAAAAGAAACCCTACACCCTCTTAGAGTTTAAGCAACTTCGAAACTCCACAAAAAGCTAATAACTGAAGACCGCAAAGCCCACTACTCCAAACTCCAGTCCTTGCACTCAACAAATCTCAAAAAATTCTGGGACTCCATTTCATCCATTCTGCACCCTGGTAATAAAGAAAACCCCTGTCCAAACCCCAACCTCTCTAACCTTGAAACAGCCACCCAGTTCAACTCATTCTTCATAGACTACATAGCTAAACTATCTGCCTCCTTCCCACCCCCTTCCTCCAGCCCCTCCTACCCCAACCAGCACCCCACTCACCTACCTTCCTCCACACCCTACTGCCTTACTCACATTCCCACAAGCACTATAAAAAGACTTCTTCTCAAACTCAAACCCTGTCACTATGCACCCAACAATCAATCTTCCACCCACCTTCCTCAAACAATCTGCAGACAGCATTGCCCATCCCATCTCTATTCTTATAAATAGATCCATACAAGAATCATATGTCCCTTCTATCTGGCGCCATGCTTACATCATCCCCCTCCACAAAGGTGGCAAAAATACTGACACCACCAACTTCAGGCCTATTGCCATCTTTTCCCCTCTTTCTAAAATACTAGAGAAAACTGGTTATCTATTATATTCTCAAAAGCCGGCAATGTCGAATCCGACATTGTTGACACAAGAATAGCGCAAGTGCAGAACATCGAACAGGTAAACGGAAATCTCCGTAAGGGGAGATTTCCATTTACTTCAATGTAGTGCGGTCGTGGAGTTGGTATATTTAAGTAGCGGGAGGTGAGGGGGGTGCAGTGGGGCTTGCCCCGCTGCCTACTCCCTTTAGATTTTCTTTTGTTATTATTTATTTATTTTCTCTGAACATTCGAAATTTTAATGGTTCGATCATTAAAGGTTGACATTTAGTGATTTGAACCATTACACTTTCGATGTTCTAATATAGACCCAAGAAAACTATCCATGCACAACTGATGACACACCTATCCCTAAACAATCTCCTCTCCCCTACTCAACACAGTTTCTGTCCTGGCCACACTACCATGACTGCCCTTCTTTCCTTTCTTGAAAACATCAACTTTGAACGAGACACAGGCAAATTCATATCAACACTGTTCCTAGATCTGTCAAAGGTCTTTGACACCATCTCCCATACCCTACACATATCCTAACTCTCCACCCTACATCTCTCTCCCACCACCACAGCCTGGTTTTCCAGCTACCTGTCCAACCGCCAACAAGCTGTCTAATGTAAAACTTCAACCTTCCCCTTCCTACCCACACCCACAGGAGTCCCATAAGGTTCTGTTTTTGGCCCTCTACTCTTTAACCTATTCATTAACAACTTTTACCACTCCATCCCAGAATCATCTGTCCTCCAATATGCAGATGGCTCGACTATTATCTGCTCAGCCTTCTCCCCGTCCAAGCTCCTAGCAATAACCCAATTAGCCTTCTCCAAAACAGAAACCTGGATGCAGTCCAACCATCTAGCTCTAAATGCAAATAAAACCAAACTAATGATTTTTCCCCTACCAAAAACTCCATTATTGACAAAACCTCAATCACCATACAAAGCCAAAACAACACCCCCCTTGAAATCGTTCCCAACACCAAGCTTCTTGGCATCATCACTGATGAAGAACTAAACTCTGATAAGCACATCCATTCTGGAATCAAGAAAACCCACCAAAAGATAGGTCTCGTCTACAGGCACAACCGCTTCCTCAGCTCCTCTACCCATCAAACCCTTGCATCCACCTTCCTCCTCCCCTCCATTATGTATGGTGCTCCTCTGTTCACCAATCTCCATCTTGCCCTACAAGCCAAACTCGAATCCTGCTACCGCAAGATCTGCAAATTTGTGACCAATTCAAAAAATACATCCCACCACTGCCACTCCCTCCTCACCCTCAATTGGCTTGAACTACCCAACTACCTCAGTTACTTACAACTCACCATTGCCCACAAGCTCATCTTTAAACCTGCCCACTGCCCATCTCTCGCTACATCCTTAAAACCCTATATACCCAACTGCTTACTCAGATCCAAAACCCAAAATCTCCTTCAGGTTCATAAACCAACATGGCCTCCTGGCCAACTACTACTGTCCTAGTCCTTAGCTAAACAGTGGAACTCTCTCCCCACTCACCTACGCAACCTACCAAACTATACAAATTTCAAATCTCAGCTATTCTCTCGTCTATCTTCCAAATGGGAATGCCCATGTCACACTCCAACATAACCCATCTCAACCCCCTCTCTCTCTCTACCGTCCACTGAAATCAACAACAGCTACCATTACTATTGTTTCTCCTGAACCAAAAACAATCTCTCCCCTACCAGGGACTGATTTTCTCTCTACTATTCTATTGTACTATACTTTCCTGTACAAATATACGTGTACTTTCTCCATACATAATACTCACCTAACCTGCTAAGAGCCAGCAGCTATATGTTTAAATGTTAACTTACTAAGAGCTTATGACAAAATGTTTAGTTTTTCTGTAAATGTTTAATTCACCTAATCCTGCTAAGGGCTAGAACTGTATGTTTAAAATTTTAACTTATTAACATCTTATGACAAAATGTTTATTTTTCTGTAAGTGTTTAAATTTTCTGTATGAACTATGACTTTCTTTTGTAACATGTGACATGTAACTTGCAATATCTTGGAGCTTTTCTCCCTGGGCCTTCACTGAAAATGGGCTCGTCATGGCCCAGAGGACTTCCCCAGTTATCAAAATTAAATAAATAAATAAAATATATCTACCCTGGAAAGTTTACTGCATTGGGCTTCTAACTCAATACCACAAGAAACTATCATCATGGGTGACTTTAATATTGACTGGTTGTCCTGCTCCTCTCAAAACCCAACAAATTTTGTCAACCTTTATGGATTTACTCATGTCATTCACTCCCCCAAAAGAATAGATAAGGTATCCAAAAAGGAATCAACCCATGACTGGATACTAACAAATTGACCTACCTTCTCCTATGTCTGGTTGCTTCCCTGACAGCCTGAGTGACCATCAACCTACCTTTCTAATAAGGCATAAGTTTATGTTTCATCATAACAAACAGCTTACCATTTAATAAGATGCAATAAACATTTTAACACCGCCAATTTTTATCAGCATTACAAACCTGTAACTGGACACCTCTAAAGCTACTCCCCCTTACATGAAGCAGTTCAATTCTTTAACACCACCTTTTTAGATATCCTGAACACACACACACCTCCCAGAAACATTATAACTAAATCACAGTCTGCTCCTTGGCTAAGTAAAGAAACTAGGTCACTACTAGTAATCAGAGACAGTCTGCAACCACTGGCATTCTACTAAGTCCCTAGCATCAAGACAATCATACTTACAGCTCCGGAATATAGTTAAAAAAATCTACTGGACTTCCAAGATGGCTGCACACTGAGTAACAGCTTTTTTCTAGCTCTCTCATTGTGAAATCAAAAACTCAGTGGAGAAGGCCAGTAGACTTTTCATTATGGGTAAATTTCAGTAACTGGCTAGTAATTACATTGCCTGGATGCCAGGTATAAATAAATAAAGAAGACCTAGAAAAAAATCTGCTACAAAAAGCGAGGAAGAAACACTGACTAGGGAAAGTTCTGCAGCTGTTCAGCAAAAAGTAATGCATCCGTCAGACATGACCTCCAACAGCCTACGATATAAGACAACTGCATACAGATCTGGTTTAAATAAACAAAACACTGACAGAGTATATCAACACAAACAACAAAAGGCTGGAACAAATTCAAGAAGCTTTAAACAGATATTCAGATGAGATAATAAAGCTGCAAAAATCAGAAGTTAAAATGAAGAAAAGGTTGGATGAATATGAGACTGCTCAGGAAGAGATGTTTCAAAAATAATAGAATTAAGAGGACACAGCACAGAGGGAAACCTGAGATTTTCAGCTATACCAGAGAAGCTGGAAGGAGCAGACTGCATTACATTTATGAAAGCACAATTAAGCAACTGGACTGTATTCCATAGCAGGAATTGTGAACTGAATGTGCACACCATGTATATGCTTCAAATCTAGCTATAAGAAAGCAACCTAGACCTTTAATAGTAAGGATGCAATCCTACTAGCAGATAAAGTTGATTTTGTCAAAATTGTGGCAGAAGGACAAAATACTAAAAGTAGGAGACAGCAAAAGTATTTGTGGATAATGATTACTCATTGTACACCAGGCAAAAGAGAAGTAAAATCATTCCACTATTTAGAGAATGTTGAGATGTAGTTGTGAGAATCAAACTGCTGTATTCAGCTGTCTTCAAGGTATTTTTCCCTGGAGGGACAGAACCATTGTTTGATGAAGTGCATGCTAAGGAGGAAATACAAAAGTTTGGCCAACAAAAACTGAGCTGTGAAACAGAAGTAGATTATCTTCTTGCTCCTCTGGTAATAACGACCACAGAGTGACTGCATCTGTGAAATCTTTTCCAGTTTTTCAACAGAAAATGTTGGAGAGAAGGAAGGGAGCACAAAAGCTGACTAGAAGAATCGAGAGTAAGTTGGAAATGAAACAGAGACAAGACTTGGGTGATGGAGAAGAACAGTAATAAAATCAGTAACAATGTGGGATTATAATGCAATAATTTTATTTGTGAAATATAACAGAATAAGAAAAGCTGGAAATACTGGACTTTTTCAAAATGTGTTTTCTGTGTGGGGGACTGTAAAGCATATGCCCTACTCCATGTACTTAATATTGTGAAAAATGCTTTGGAGAGTGGAAGAGAGGGGAGAAGACTAGCTGAAAGTAAAGAAAACACTTTCTTTTGTGTTTCATGGTTATCTTTGCATGCTATTTTGAGTGCAATGGGGATTGTAAACAGGGCTTTTTATTTTTCTCCCCTCTTCTCTTTTTCTTCCTGTGCAGTTTTGAGAAATACAGGCAATGTGATGATTAAAAAAAAGAGGGAAGAGGGGAGCATGGTTAAGGGGGCATGACAGTTCAAATTGATGTGCTTTTTTTCGTTCTTGCATGGGGAAATGACTGACTAACGGCCTTTGTATTAAGAGAGAGAGCAAGTGGATGGAAAAGAGTGTTCAATACTGTAAGGCTCTTTTAGCACTTGCATATATGTATACTAAGTGGCATTTCTGCAGCTGGTCTTCATGGCTCCATTGAGATAATCTGATAAAGAGAAACTGCAAACAGTGTGGTGGAAGGGGATTGGCTGAGGGAAAAGAAAAAAATGAACAGAAAAATTGGCTAGGACATACTGTTCCCTGAAAACAATCAGGGGTTTTCCCAGGTGTGACAGCTTTAAAGATAATACAAAACCAATTAGTCTTGAAGTAAAGTTTTCTCAGTTTTTTGAATGAAGTGGCAATACTAATATAAACAGGTGCTTTTGTTTTTTTTTTCTTTTTCACCCTTCTCTTTTTTTCTTTGTTCAGTTCTGAGAAATGTAGGCACTGCAATGAAAAAAAGGAGGAGGGGAGGAGATGAGGGAAAGCGGACAGGTCTGGCTAACAGTACGACAAAAGAAAAATCAGTGTGCTTTTTCCCATGCTTGCATATGGAAATGACTGAGTAAAAACTCTTGAAGTTATCCAGTAACAAGTTTATTACAAAGCATGTAAATGAAAAAGAATATTGAATATTGTAAGACTTTTTTTCTGATAAACAAGGTACCCTTAGCAGTTTTGTGCCTGGTTTGCATGCCACTAGAAGACAATTCTGATAAAGAGAAATGGCTTGGAGAAAGTGTTTACTGAAAGCTTTCAGTGTTTTCTCAACTGGGCTGGCTATAAAGATATACAAAAATAAAGTAGCACTTATTAATAGTACAAGCTGTACCATGCATCTTATCATGACTAACCTTACTTTGTCATTAACTTTAGCCTGTCTGCGTAGCTATCAACTTAGAACTTATGTTCTTATTAGGAAGCAAAAACGTCAATATTTGAAGATGTACATAGTTTTGCATGTTACTGTTAAGTTCATAGGTTTTAGCATGTTTTTTTTGGGGTGGTTGTTTGTTCTGTTTGAGGGCTTTCAAAAAACAAAAAGTTATGTAAGTTGTGACAATGGCACAATTGGATATGGCAAGAAACAACTGTATAAAAGTTCAACCTGCCGAACAGTACACGAATGTAACATAAAAGTTGGAACTAGGCATTTAGCAAAAGAGCAGTTATATATATATATGAAAGGTGGCAATAATAACCATATAAGAAAATGATGCTTTCTGTAAAGTTTTTCAATCTGAATGGTCTTACAGATAAATATAAAAAAAGAAGAGTGGTGAACTATATTAAAAAATGAGGGTGCAAATAACTATGTGACAGGAGACATTCCTGGAAAGAAATGAACATATGAATTTGATAAGGAAAGGTTTTTAGGATGGTTATTCAGTGGAATATGTGGGGCAAAGGAAAAGAAGAGTACTTATATTAATTGCAAGAGGAGCTCCAATAGTGATAGAAGAGATAAAAAAAGATAATACTGGTAGATACATAGTACTACGGGGCTACTGGCAAGGGAGGAGGATTACACTAGCATGCATTTACATCCCCCATAAAACTGCTATAATGGAGCTTAAGAAAATTCTGGGAGAAATAGTCAGCTTTCAGCAAGGAATATTACTTACAGGTAGAGACCGGAACTTGGTTTGCAACAGTGAAGATGTGTCTGGGGGGCCTAGTAGGGAAAATACAACAACAGAGGGCAGATTGTTGAAGAAATTTATGAAAATGTTTGGCATGGAAGATGTGAATTCAGTACTAGGAGTTCGGAGTGAATTTACATATTACTCACCGAAATACAAAAACTGGGCTAGGCTAGACAGACTTAATATCTCACAGGAACATGTGCATTTAATTGAAGATCTTGAAATGCACCCAATAACTATTTTAGATCATGCACCAATATTAAATAAAATAAAAACTCAAGGCAATGAAATAAACATGAGACACTGGTGCTTTCCCACCAATCTGTTGAAAAGAGAGGAATTTAAGGAATGGGTGGTGAAATTAATTTAGGAGCTACTAGAGAAGATAGACTTTTCTTCTGAAAACATAGCCAAGGAGTGGGATAAAATTAAAGTGGAGTTTAAAACTAGGTTGGAAATGGAAGAGAGATATGGTTAAACTGTAACAAGAATTATTTAGAGGGATTGACAAATGCTGGAGTATTGCAAAATGGGGAATCACAGAGCATAAGAAAAGAAGCAACTGCAGAATGCTAAACAGAAAATAAGGATTACCTCAATAATATGCATGAGTTTAGAAAGATTGCTGTTAAGCAACTGCTTTTTGATAATAATTCTAGAGCATGAAAACTTTTAGCACAACAACTCAGGCAACAGAAAGTGGAAAGGGCACTAACCAAGCTTAGGGAGCCTATAACAAGGAAGAAAACAAGAGACGCTGTAGAAGTATTACAAATATTTCGGAAATGTTTTGAAAATTTGTATAAAGCAAAAAAATGTGGAAATCAAGAAAAAGTACAAATGGAAATGTTTATGGAAGAATTAAATATGTCAAGGTCAGTGGTAGATGAGGCTCAGTTACTAATAGTTAGGATAGGAAGGGATGACATAAAAATGGCTATATATAACCAATCTACAGGAAAGTCCCCAGGAATAGATGGTATTCCTGTGGAATTTTGGAAGTTAGGTGGGGAAAACTGATAAAGATCTGGAAGGTTTTGTTTAATAGTATTTTAAGAGGAGAAGTACCAGCATCCTGGAAAAAGGTGGTGCTAACGGTAATACCTAAAGAGGGTAAAGATCCATCGAAGTCAGCTTCATACAGGCCCATTTCAATACTAAACCATGATTATACAGCGTTTATGTCTATAATGGCTAAAAGAATGGCAAAAATTATACCAAAATTGATAGAAATTGATCAGTGTGGTTTTGGGGAGGGGAGGCAAACATTTGACAACATTAACAGAACACTGATGATCCAGAGGGAAGCAGAATGCAAGAAAATACCACTTTTATTGGTGGGTCTTGATGCAGAGAAAGCATTTGACATAGTAGACTGGGACTTCATGAGCAGGGCAATGGGAGCATTTGCTTTCCCTGATACAATTACAAGGCTGATTAGAAGAATATATGAGGGATCGTAGGTGTGAATTAAAGTGGGTGGGGTCCTCTCCAATAATTTCTCCTTGAGTACAGGAACCAGGCAGGGTTGTCCACTGTCCCCTTTGTTGTTTGCATTATACTTTGAACCACTGGCAAAGAAAATAAGGGACTCAGAAATTCAAGGATATAATTGGTATGGTAGTCAGGAAAAGCTGGCTCTACTTACAGATGATATAATTTTATGCATGACAAAACCAGAAAGGGGCATTACAGTGTTGTTGAATATTTTAAGACAGTTTCAGATCTTCTTGGGATATAAAAGTAATGAAGCTAAAACAAAGGCAATAGTGGTAAATTATGTACCCAAAGACAAATTGGTCCAACAATATCCATATTTATGGGGACACAATAAAATGAAGTATTTAGGAGTATAGATTACAAATGACTCTATTGTGGCAGCTAAGGATATGTGGGAAGAGACTAAACAGAAGATAATGCAAAAATTGAGGAACTGGAACCTTTGTTACATGAATACCGATACAAGCCATTAAAATGATTTTAGTCCTTTTAGTTTTATACACAAAGCAAGCATATTTTTATCAACTCAAGGAGAAGTTGTGGAAACAATTAAAAAAGAGTTGAAGGATTTTATCTGGGAAGGGAAGACAGCAAGGGTCAAAGTGGGATAAGCTGATTCTTCCACTAAAACAAGGCAGACTAGGATTACCCAATTTCAGGGGGTATTTTAGAGCAACACACTTATACACAGCACAAGAAGAAAACTATAATTCAGAGCGGAAAGGAATGCTGCTTACACAGGGAGGAAGCTCAAGAGAGACTGGGATTTTGGATGCAGACTCTTAAGGAGAACAACAAAAATCATACAGAGTATTATACTCATAAAATAGCAGGGAGTATTCTATTAACCAAACCAGCACTAGAATGGAGAAAAGATATTTTGCCAATAGGGATAACTGTGGTCAGGGATACAGATAACAGGCAAGAGGGGGCTGGAATTTACTGGAGAAAACTGGCAAAGGAGCCAAGGTATTAGGAATAAATAACTAGAAAGGGAAAGGTAATACAATGGGAAGAGGCGAAGAATTTATTTGGACTGCAGGTTAGGGATTGCCTTCCCTATCAATAATTAAAAGAATCAATCAGAGGAGGTTAGAAAGGATTGGGAAGAGAGATTGAATAAGCAATTCACAGAGACAATGGCGGATATATGTATATCTCCCAAATATGCAACAAAGACTAGAAGATTAAGGATCTTTGCCTGGAAGTGCTTACATAGATATTTTTATACCCCAAGCAGACCCCAAAGAATTTTTCCTCAGGTGGATAGCAAATGGTGGTATGATGGGCAACAAAGAGGTGGCTGGGAACATATTTTTTGGGAATGTAATGAGCTGGCAGAGTTTGGGGATTCCCTGCGGACCGCTCTGTCACAGATGCTGGGTGGGTTAGTGGACTGGACTGACTGGAGAGATGATTTTTTTGAGTTATGCTACAGAATCAGAATTGCCTAGACATACTAAAGCCTTGCTGAGTCTAATAATGGTGGCTGCCAAAAAGCAATTACTAGAAAATGGAAATCAAAGTCTACACCAACTTTACCAGAAATAGTGAATATATTAACAGAGATAAAACAAGTGGAACTGGGATCTTTAGAAAAGGGAAGGAGCAAACTACACTGGAAAAATAGGAATTGTGGGAACAATATATGCAGAGCAAGAACGAGGTTTAAGAAGCAGGATTTGAATGAGCCATATAATGCTTAACTTGCAACAAATGGATGGTTTATAAGTGATGTATAATGTTTTCAACTACAGTTGTTTCAATGGTGTCTTTGATGTATACTATTTGTAACTAAAGTTGTATCATTTTGAATGTTTTTTATTTATATAAATGTTAAGACTGCCTTTGTCATATGTGAAAATGTAATAAAGATGTTTGGAAAAAAAAGTAAAAAAATCAATTAAATACAATGAAATTAATTACTACCAAAATATACAAATGAAGCACCAAAAAAAATCCTCAAAAGTTCTGGGCAGGCATTAACAATATTCGACATCCAAGAAAATCAATCAGACCTTCCCCATCAACTAATAACACCACTGAAAATATAGCTACCCAATTCAACAAATATTTCACCAAAACCATAATTGGCTTATCTAACCTTCAAAGCTCCCCCCTCCACTGAACTACCCAAGACAGTCATCAACAAGAACTCCCTTACTTTCCAGCCAGTCTCCATCAACAACATAAAAAAAAATTGCTTAAAAAATTTAAACAACCCTAGCCACAGACAAACTTCCAGCAGAAAGTCTGCAAATTGCTGCTGATCCTGTAACAATCCTTATCAACAGATCCCTGTACAAAAATAAAGTTCCTGAAATATGGAAAATCTCCCACATAATACCCCTACACAAAAGTGGCAATTCTGCAGAATTAACTAATTTTCGTCCTATAGCCATCCTATCCCCTCTATCCAAAATCCTAGAAAGATGCGTTCATAAACAAATTGTGGACTACTTACACAAACTTATGACAAACACCTTGCACAGCTTTTGTCCCTTCCATAGCACTACTACTGCCTTAATATCCTTCATCAATACAGTAAAACATTAGAGAAACAATAGGAAATTTGTATCTGCTATCTTTCTCGACCTTTCCAAGGCCTTTGACATGGTCACACATAGTACACTTATCCAAATTCTTTCTGAGTTTAATCAGTCAACACACTATCAACTGGTTCCAAAGCTATTTATCAGCTCGCCAGTAGGTTTCCCAATGCTAGAATGACCTCTCGCCTCTTCTTCCAGTTACAACAGGAGTTCCTCAAGGCTCCATTCTAGGACTCTACTCTTTTCACTTTTTACTAATAATCTACATTCTTCCTCTCTCCACTCTTCTGTTATCCAATATGCAGTTGACTCTTCCTTAATCTGTTCTGCCTCCTCCCTGCAGGAGCTCCATTCAATTACACAAGATTCCTTTCTCTCAGTTGAAACATGGCTTACTAACTCCAAGCTAATTCTAAACCCTAACAAAACAAAACTTCTATTGTTTAACCTAACAAGAACCACCATACCTAGCTCCTCCTTCAATACAATGTCCAAAAACAAAACCATCATTTCTCCTGTTACTCACACTAAACCTCTAGATTTAAACCTTAGATCAGCTATACTACCAAACAACTAACCTCAGCATCTCAGACTACAAATTATATAACTTATAGAGTGCATTTTCTGTATATACTGCAACCTGTACCTGTCATCAACTGCATTTACTGTTATACTTTCTGCATCGCTATACTGTACATTGTGTTATATGGTGTTGTTTAGTTCGACATTCAATATTTTTCTTATGTTATCAATTGTATTTACTGTCATGCTTTCTACATTACTATACTGTACACTGTATGTTTACTGTTGTTTTGTTTATTCTGACAGTCAGTATTTTTTCTTCAAACTGTATTTTTGCATTGTATTTGTATCTGATACCTGTATCTTGTATGTGGAATTTTTCTCGCTGGGCCTCTGCTGAAAAAGGACCTGTGTACAGTCAGACTTTCCTAGTTAACAAATGTAAAATAAATACATAAATAAATAAATAAAATAAATAAGACCTTACTATGTCTAGGCATTTCTGATCATGTACTCCAGTTCAAAAGAATAATTTCCTTACTTATAGCCATTTGCTCACCCAGTATTTCTGATACAATACTCTGTAGGCAATTTTTTTTAAAATGTGCCAAATCATTACACTCCCAGAATATGTGCTCCCAGTTACCTCTTTCTTTGCTACCACACCCACACCTCTCAACTGTCCAAATTTCCTAAGAATGTTCAGATTTCTGCCTCATATTTTTGGTCTACTACTCACTAAATGTCTGGTTTTCTGGCAAATCATAGATGACTGAAGTCACTAAATGATAACATTTCAGTTTCTTGGCTACAGATGATTGTCACTGGTGAAGTGACACACTGATCCCATGTGCAAAAGTGGGGAAAGGGGGTTGAGGATGGATGGCTTGATTTGAGTGTCAGGCCTTTATAGCCTTCAGAAAATGCAAATTAACACCAAACCTGTTATTCTATCTACTTTCGAAGTTTATAAGAGCAATATTTAAACTCTGCCCCTATTTCTGGGCCTTTGTCCAACCAGTACATTAGGCTTTCTTCAGACTTCATGTGCAAAGAGGTTAAAAGGTATGCTCACACTTCTAACATTTGCTATCTATCTGAGAAAAAAATATTTGAAGTCGGCTTGGGGTATAAAAATACCTAAGCAAACACTTCCAAGCAAAGATCCTAAACCTTCTTGACTTAGTTTCATACTTGGGAGCCAGGCACGTCTTCCCATTGTTTTCTTTTAAACTGTTTTTCCAGTCTCTCTTCCCAATATTTACTAACCTCCTCTGACTGATTTTTATAGTAATCACATAGCATTTTATATGCCCTACTGTTCCAGACGCAACTAAAAACTCTACCAGAGCAGGTCTTTCACTTAAAATTACCCTCTACCTTTCTTTTCCCTGTACTCTTGAGATCAAGCCCTGGTAGCGAAGGCAGTCCCTAGCCTGCAAACCCAATGTCTTCTTGGCCTCATGACATTCTTTTTACCTTTCTTCTTGAGTTATCTGCTCCCAATATTTTGTTTTCTTTGCCAGGTTTCTCCAGTAAATTCTAGCCCCCTCTTACCTTTTTTCTGTACCCCTACTTCCAGCCATCCCTACTGGAAAGTCTCCTTTCTTCATTCTCATACTGGCTAATTTCTCAGAATATATTTTGATACTTTATGAATATAATATTCTCTATGGTTATTACCCTTACGGATCTATATCCAAATCCCATTCTCTCTCTATTTCTTGAACTTCCCCCTTGCTTCATCATTATCCCTTTCCACTTTAAATTGCAACCTTCCACTTGTGTTATGTATACGAGTCTTAACTGTGTAGCCCTAAAATATCCCTTCAAATCAGGTAAATCTAGCCCACCTTGTTTTATTGGAAAAATCAACATATCCCACTTAAATCTTGCCCTCTTTTACTCCCAGATGAATTCCTTTAATTATTAATTACTGTCAACAACTTCTCCTCAGGTTGATAAAAGTAAGCCTGACCCGTACAGAAAACTAAAGGGACTAAACATTTTCACTGCTTGTATCATACTATTCATATCCATAAACAAGTTTCCAGTTTCTCAACTGTTGTATTATCTTTTGTTTAGTCTCTTCCACATATCCTTAGCTGCCATAATAGAAGTCTTTTTAAACCATATTCCTAAATACTTCATCTTATGTCCCCATAAATATGGGTATTGCTGAACTAATTTGAGGTATATAATTTATGGCTATAGCCTTTGTATCATCTTCATTAATTTCATATCCTGAAAAGACTTTAATCTGTCTCAAAATGTTCCACAACACTGAGATGTCCTTTTCTTAGGTTCATAGGTAGGTACTAGGCTATCGGCCCTGGGGCCTACACAAGCCCAGCCAAAAAGGTACCCTGGCTTTTGCCACCCAAGAAAATGATTTTCCTGTGCCACTGTCGAGCAGAGCCACAGAGGTGATTCCCCGGGGTGAATTTCCTATTTCCCATCCAATCATCAAGATTTTTCTTGAAGAGTGCTAATGAGGAGCTTTGTTTGATATAGATAGGTAGTTTATTCCAGAGTATGGGAAGTCTCTGAGACAGGAAGCTATCCCTCTGGCATGTTCTGTTTATTGTGGTGACAAGGTTTAGGTCCCTAGAGCGTGTAGCTCGGAGGGATTGGGATTTCTTTAAGTGGAGCATGTCCAACAGCTCTGGGTTTGACATAGCTTTGTATGTTAAGCAGAGATCACCTCTGAGTAGGCGATATGCGATGGAGTAAAGCTGGAGTTTTTTGAGACGGTCTGCATAGGGCATCTCTTTGAGGCCGGTAGTCCTCTTTGTGAGGTATTTCTGTGGCCTTTCCAGTTGTTGTAGATGTCTTGTGAGGTACATACCAAAAGGGGCGTTGTACTCTATAATGGGTCTAATGAGTGATGACTAGAAGGGAACAATGACCTCTTTTTTTTCTGGATGAGAAACCTTTTGTGATGAGGTGTGCCATGTAGAAGGATTTCCTGACTACTGAGGCGATGTGATTATCAAAGGAGAGACTACTGTCCACCTGTGTCCCAAGGTCTCTTATCACACTTTCAGTGTTAAGTATACCACCGCCTAAGTTGTAGTTCATGGGTACAGAGTTTTTACCAAAGGGGATGACAATGCATTTTTTGGCATTGAGCTTGAGGCCATGGCTTTGACACCAGGCATCTGTCTCAGTGAGGCCCTTTTGTAGGATGTCCACATCGTTAGGAGTTTCGATTATGGCTCCTAGTTTGCAGTCATCTGCGAACTTTGCTAGCCAAATACCTTCTGTGTTAGCCTGTACTTTAGAGAAGTAGATACCAAACAGGAGAGGACCCAGGACTGAACCCTGTGGTACTCCACTTGTCACTGGTCTGAAGTCGGATTTGGAGTCTGCTACTTTCACAGTGTGGGTTCTGTCAGTGAGCCAGTTGGCAACCCATCTTGTGACATAGGGATTTATACCTAATTTAGTGAGTTTATCTATAATTCCAGAGTGGGGGATGGTGTTGAAAGCCTTGGCAAGATCTAGATAGGCTGTGTGAACCACCTTACCCTTGTTTACGGCTTTGGTGATGGCTTCAAAGAAGTCTATCAGGTTTAGGAAACATGATCTGCCTTTTACAAACCCGAACTGGGTGGGATCCAGAGTTTGGAGATTACCAATGTCTTTGTTTATAAGTTCCATGATGATACGTTCCATGGCCTTGCAGACCAGGCTCGTCAGGCTAATGGGGCAGTAGTTCCTGGGGTCCGTGGTGGCTCCCCCCTTGTGGAGTGGGATAACCGTTGCTATGTGCCATTCAGCAGGCACAAAGCCTGAGGTGAGGCTATGATTGAACATGGTACTTAGGTGGGTTGCCAGTTTGTTCTGTAGTTCGTGTAGAACGCAGCCTGGGATGTTGTCTGGTCCCATGGATTCTGTGTTCTTGGCTTTGGAGAGTGTGGTCTTTACCTGTGCAGCAGTGATTACAGGAACTTTGCATTCTTCCGGTATAGAGATGGGCTCTTTAGGGGGTGAGAGGGGGGGGTAAAGTTAGCACTGAACCTATCTGCCAGGATGATGGCAATATCAGTTGGGTCTGTATATTTAGTGCCATTGTGCTGTAACTCAGAGCAGATCTGAGTGTTGCCATTGAGATTCTTGACATAGCTATAGAATGCTTTATGGTTGTCTTTAGAATCAGTGGTGATTTTTTTTTCATAACTAGCTTTGGAGGATATTATCAGGGATCGCAGCTTCTTACTGAGGCTGACTAGGGAGCTCCTCCACTCGTGGGATTTTACTCTCTTTTGCAAGAGTTTCTTCCTTCTGTTGTACAGTTTGTTTATGGCAGGGGACCACCAGATTGGCTTCCTTTTTTTGGGAGGATAGCGTCTTGGGTCTGTCTGGGATAGCACGATCCATGCACTCGTGTAAGTGCTTATAAAGTGCAATTGCGTAGGGTTCAGTAGTCGTAACTGTATTGTCCATCTGCACAGGTGTCATGAAGTTCACCACTTCTGTCTTAAGAAGCATGAAGTTGTCTTTGGAGAAATTTTTTACCATGGTTTCCTTAATGGGGGGTGGAGGCAGGATGTGGATATCTAGGATAATTAGCTTATGGTCGGATCGGACCAATGAGGCGTTGACTTCAGGTGTGGAACACTGGTCACTCATATTGGTAATGACTAGATCTAGGATATTGTTGCCCCTGGTGGGGGTGTGGATACGTTGATCCAGGGCATTGCAGTTTATGAATTAAAGAAAGCGTTGAGCGAAGGAGTTGGTACATGAGTAGTTTTCCCAGTTAATGGTGGGGTAGTTGAAATCGCCCATTATTAGGGTGTTTGGTTGAACCCTAATATTTTCCAGTACATCAAAAAAAGAGGAGTGGGAATCCTGGGGCATGGTGGGTGATCTGTAGCAAGCTACAATTTGGATTGCAGTTTTGCCCAGAGTTAGTTGCACTTGGAAAACCTCGGCTGCCTTATGCTGAGCAACTAGCCTGGAGGTGTGGATATCATTAATGAATATGGACACACCTCCTCCTTTGGTGTTCCGGTCCAGGTTACATGGCTGAAAAGTGTGGTATGAGTTATAGCCTGGTAGTGCAGGGGTGCTCTCTAGAGCCTTGAACCATGTCTCAGTCACTGCACAGATATCAATGTTCTCCATTTTAAGGCGTGCCTCAAGTGAGTGCATTTTGAGATTTAGACTTCTAGCATTGAGTAGCATTACTCTCAGTTTTTGCTTGCCTGTTCCTGTTACGGTGGTGAATTTGTCATTTGAACCTTGCCTAAAAAAGGCACTATAGGGGGCGGCAAGAACCTTAGCCAGTATCCGGAATCCCAGGGGTGACAGGTACAGGCCATCTATGGCAAAGCATCGTGGTCTGTCGACCATGTCATCCCAGGCAGACAGATACTGGATCCCTTTAGAATGGCACCAGAAGCTTAGCCAATTGTTGAAGTCAATCATTTTGTCCTTGTACTGCGGCATCATTCTGGGTGATGGCAGAATGCTACTCAAGGCTACGGTCATACCTGGCTGGGCTACAAGATCGGAGAGCTCTTCCATGTCTCTTTTCATGTAGTCCAGGGAGGTACGTCTCAGGTCGTTCACACCAACATGGACAATGACAGAGTCATATTTGTACTTGTTGTGGAGTGACCTGAGTGCGTGGGTTATGTGGCGGATCCTGGCACCCGACAGGCAGCTGACAGTAACCTTCTCCTTGTTTAGCCTGGTGAGTGGGACATCAGTGTGCCTGACTATAGAGTCGCCTATGAATACTGTGTTGGGCATGTTGTTTTGCCTTATTGGCTGTGGTTGAGTGGCACACTGAGTTTGCGGGCTATGTGTCATTTGGGTTGTGTTGGGGGGTGGAGGTTGCTTGCATTTCTGCTTTGGAGGTCTCTATTGCTTGAGCAGATTATTATTGAGAGCTTCCGCGAATGTTTTTGTGTTTCTATGTGTGGATTTTGGTGGTGTAGATTTAGTGAGACTATGTGATGAGTGTGGTGTGGTGCAAGTGTTTATCTTCTCCTCTTGACTGCCAAGTTCGGTCTTGATTGGACCTCCAGTTTGGCTAGATAAGTGCATCTCTCGCAGGTTGTAGCGTTGGGTGGTAGGAGGAGAGGGTTGTCTGTGTACATGAGGCAATTTCTACATTGCCCAAGATGCCCAGATTCATCAGATAGACAGGAGAGAACACTGGGAGCTGACCCTTGGACATGCCTGAATAAAAAAACTATTTTCCTCTAGATAAGTGAGGAAAATGAGTACAAGAGCTGTTTTTCTCTAAGCATGTGAGGAAAGTAAGTACCAAAACTGTTTTCCTCTAGGTAATGAGGATGGTTGAGTGCTGTAGTAATTAGTAGGTTATTTAGTGCTTACAAGTTCTGAACAAGTGCTGATCACGAATAAGCAAATTTAAGTGCTAAAAGTAAGAATCTGTATCTGGACTAAACTAGTTACAGGAAAAGGGGGAAACAAGTGCAAATGGGGCTTTTAAATCAGAAAGTTGAGAGAGAGATGGAAAAACTGCCCAAACGGCCAGTAACTACAATTTCTAGGCCAGAACCACTCCTTATGTGGTAGATAGGTTACCTAGTGCTTACCACTCCCACTGATAAGCTAGAAGGCTTCCCTCCAACACAGAAAGCATGGGGGGGGGGGCTCAGAAGCTTACATACAGTCCTGGATACAGCAAATCTGAATCTGGACTACACTAGTTACAGGAAAGGTATTTTTTTTTGTATATACAGAAAAGTAGCTAAAACAGCAGTCAAAACTATTCAAATGCAGTGCAAACTAGCACACTTGAGTATGTAGCAATGTTAAACCAGTTTAAAAAAATGCAATTAAGTTAAAAATGACTAAAAACAATGCAGAAGGAGTCTATTAGGCAGAATGAGGTAAAGAGATGGTACTGGGGGAAGTGTCCCAGATCAAATCTACAGTGGGGGCGGGCAACTGCAAAAACCTCCAAATTTAAACAACAACACAGGAATAGGGAGGGTGGATATGGGAAAACCAACACCTTCAGCAGAGATCTGAAAAACTATACAGTGAAGCAAAAATAACAGTGCACAACTCTGAAGTCAGCCAGTCTAGATTTATCAGGTGCAAAATAATATCAAATTATATATCCTTGTATTTTGGAGTCCCATATTTTCTTTGCTAATGGCTATAAATATAAAGCAAATAAAGGGGAAAGACGACACCCCACCTGCTTCCTCTGTTCAAACACATCTTATCTGAGAGGAACCCTCCCACTTTAGTTCTTGCCTATGATCCTTCATAAATTATTCTAATTAACATTATTATTGTATCAGGAAGTGCAAATGCTTCCATTGCCCCACTCATAAAATCCCAGTTTACTCTGTCAAATATTTTTTTCTGCATCAAGACCCAACAACAGAGGTATTTTCTTATATTCTGCTTCCCTCTGGATCACTGCTGTTCTAACCTCCTTCTTTTGGCTGCTCCCGTTACGGGTCGCCACAGCAGATCATCTGTTTCCATTTCTTACTGTCCTCTGCATCTTGCTCTGTCACACCAACCACCTGCATGTCCTCTCTTACCACATCCATAAACCTTATCTTAGGCCTTCCTCTTTTCCTGTTACCTGGCAGCTTCATTCTTAGCATTTTTTTCCCAATATACTCTGCATCCCTCCTCAGCACATGTCCAAACCAACGTAATCTTGTCTCTCTGGCTTTGTCTCCAAACCTTCCAACTTGGGCTGACCCTCTAATATACTTATTCCTAATCCTGTCCACCCTCGTCACACCCAGAGCAAATGTTAACATCTTTAACTCTGCCACGTCCAGCTCTGACTCCTGCCTTTTTGTCAATGCCACTGTCTCCAACCCATGTAACATAGCTGGTCTCACTACCCTCTTGTAGACCTTCCTTTTCACTCTTACTGGTACTCATCTGTCACAAATCACTCCTGACACTCTTCTCCACCCACTCCATCCTGCCTGCACTCTCTTCTTCGCCTCTTTTCCACACTCACCATTACTCTGAACTGTTGATCCTAAGTATTTAAACTCATCCACCTTTGCCACCTCTACTCCCTGCATCCTCACCATTCCTCTGTCCTCCCTCTCATTCACACAAGCATATTTTGTCTTAGTCCTGCTGACCTTCATTCCTCTTCTCTCTAGAGTATATTTCCACCTCTCCAGGGTCTCCTCCACCTGTTCCCTACTCTCACTACAGATTACAATGTCATCTGCAAACATCATAGTCCACGGGGACTCCTGTCTGATCTTGTCTTCAACCTGTCTATCACCATTGCAAATAAGAAAGGGCTCAGAGCTGATCCTTGATGTAATCCCACCTCCACCTTAAACGCATCTATCACTCCCACCGCAGACCTCACCGCTGTCACACTACCCTCGTACCTATCCTGTACCACTCTTACATACTTCTCTGACACTTGCAACTTCCTCATACAATACCACAACTCCTCTCTAGGCACCCTGTCATATGCTTTCTCTAAGTTCACAAAGACAGAATGCAACTCTTTCTGACCTTCTTTGTACTTCTCCATCAACACTCTCAGAGCAAACATCACATCTGTAGTGCTCTTTCCTGGCAAGAAATAATACTGCTAATTACTAATCATCACCTCCCTTCTTAACCTAGCTTCCACTACTCTTTCCCATAACTTCATGCTGTGACTGATCAATTTAATCTCTGTGTAGTTACTACAGCTCTGAACATCACCCTTATTCTTAAAAAAACAGTACCAAAACACTTTTTCTCCATTCCTCAGGCATCCTCTCACTTTCCAAGATTTCATTAAGATTCTAGTTAAAAACTCCACTGCCATTTCACCTAAACACCTCCATGCTTCCACAGGTATGTCATCTGGACCAACAGCCTTTCCATTCTTCATCCTCTTCACAGTTATCCTTAATTCCTCCTTGCTAATCCACTGCACTTCATGATTCATTATCTGCACATCATCCAATCTTCTCTCCCTATCATACTCTTCATTCATCAGCCCCTCAAAGTACTATTTCCATCTGCTCAACACATTCTCCTTGCTTGTGAGTACGTTTCTGTTCTAATAATGTTGTCAAATGTTTGCCTCCCTTCCACAAAACCACATTGATCCATATCTATCAATTTTGACAACACCTTTGTCATTCTTTTAGCTAGTATAGACACAAACACTTTATAACCATGGTTTAAAATTGCAATGGGTCTATGTGAATCAGGGTCTGAAGGGTCTTTGCCATCTTTAGGTAACACAGCCACCACAGTTTTTTTTTCCAAGATGATGGTGTTTCCAGTCCCTTTAAAACATTGTTAAACAAAAAATTACATCGCTATCACTTTCTTCTCTCCTTATCTCCAAACTTGCACAGGAACAATACCCGCTCCCGTAGACTTTTTTATGTTATTACTTCATATCTTAGCTGTTTCTTGTTGAACCTCATCTGCCTCTAACTTTTGTGCAATCAAGTCTTCCATAAACAGCTCCATTTGTACTCTTTCTTGATTTTCATATTTTTCCTCTTTGTAAAATGTAAAAATTTCCATAACATTTCCAGAATATCTCTAAAACCTCTACAGGATCTTCTTTTTATAGGTTCCCTAAGTCTGGTGACTACCCTGTCAATGTTCTGTTGCCTAAGTCATTGTGCTAAAACTTTTTGTGCTCTGGAGTTATCAAAAAATAGTTGCTTAACAGCAATCTTTCTAAACTCATGCATGTTATCCAGATACTACCTTATATTCAGTTTAGAACTCTGCATTTGCTTCTTTTTTGTTATGTGAGTTACCCCTATTCTGCAATACTTTAATCCTTTTCATTCCCTCTAAGTAATTTCAATTACTTCTCAATCATATACCTCTTTTATTTCTTTTTCAGCCCCTCTAAGTAATTTCAATTACTTTTTAACCATCTCGCTCTCTCTCTTTTATTTCAAGCCTATTTGAAACTCCATTTTCATTTTATCTCAATCAATAGCTATAACTTCTGAACATATTTCTGTCTTCCCTAACAACTCTCGAATAATTTCTACTGCTCATTCCTTAAATTCCTCTTTTTTATCAGGTAGGTGGGAAAATGCCAGTGTGTTATTTTTACTTAATTACCCTGCATTTTTATCTTATTTTTATTGAGGCATGATCAGAAATAGTTGTTGGATATGTGTCAAAGCTTTCAATGAAATGCACGCGTTCCTGTGAAATATAATTTCTATCTAGTTTAACCCAGTTGTTGTAGCTTGGGGAATAATACACAAATTCTCTCTGAGTTTCTACTAGTGAATTCACATCTTCCACATCAAATATTTTCATAAATTTCTTCAGAAATCTGACCTCTTTAGCTATATTTTCCCTTCTTGGTCTCCCTGATACATCCTCACTATTGTAAATCAAATTCCATTCCCCACCTGAAATCTGATTATTTCTCCCAATTTTCTTAAGCTCCATAATGAGAAGTTATGTACCTACCATAACGTTCCATGTTAGCTGTCTTCTTCTCGCCTTCTTTCTTGCTGGATGGGTTCGGAGCCGATCCTTGGCTTCGACTCGGCCAATACTAAAGCTCGAGAGCTAATTCCACCGGCTCAAGTCTCCCCTATATCCCACAATGCTAGGCGGTAACTACTCAGATCTCGTTTGATAGCTAAAACCAAGCAGTTCTAGTCTCCATAGTATGGAGAAGAGAGAAAAAGAACCCACCTCTATATAAACCTGTATGTAAGCTACCACAAACATAAAAGGGAGAATAGAGGTGGTAGAACATGTGGGAAGGAAGCCCCAATGGAAGATCCCAAAAATTCCTATCGGTCTGTCCAGGCTGGGGGGAAGGAGGGTGGGACGCAAGAAAGAAGGCGAGAAGAAGACAACTAACATGGAACGTTATGGTAGGTACATAACTTCTCAATGTTAAGTTGTCAATCTCGCCTTCATTCTTGCTGGATGGGACTGTGTCCCTAGCACCTTACCCCAGGTGGCTTATCGGAACAGACTCTTGAGAACAGTGGAACCAAAGTTGGCACGGTTTCTGGAGGCCATATCCAATTTGTAATGCGAGATAAAGGTATGAGGTGAAGCCCATGTGGCTGCTGCACAAATGGAATCTATTGGTAGCCTGTCCTGAAAAGCTACAGATGTAGCTAATGCCCTGGTTAAATGAGCTCTAGGTCTTGAAGGCAGTTTTTGATGTCTGATTTCATAGATGAAGGTAATTATAGAGGTAAGCCATCTTGAAAGGGACACTTTAGAAACTGGAAGGCCCATTTTCCCTTCCGCATAAGACAGGAAGAGCTGGTCAGATTTCCTGAACTGTTTAGTCCTGTCTAAATAATATCGAAGTTGGCAATGAACATCTAGAAAATGTAACTTTTGTTCCGCCTGTTGGAATAATCAGGGAAGAAGACAGGGAGATCAATAGTCTGGTTTAGATTTGCCTCAGAGGAAACCTTAAGCAAGAAGGACGGATTAGTCCGGAGGGACACCCTGTCTTTATGGAAAACTAAGTAAGGAGGACGACTGCAAAGAGCATGAAGTTCAGATACCCTTCTAGCTGATGTTATGGCTACTAGAAAAAGTGTTTTCCATGAGAGCAACTTAAGAGGGCATGAAGCCGCAGGTTCGAAGGGGGGAGAATCAAGGACGCTAGGACCAAATTCAAGTCCCACTGAGGTGAGGGATCTTTGATTGGGGGCTTGAGCAAAAATACACCTCTTAGAAAGGCTTTGCAAAGTTTATGGGAAATGATACTGGAGTCTGAGACACCTACATGAAAGTTAGATATAGCAGCTAGCTGTACTCTAATGGTAGATGAGGAAGAGCCTAAATGAAAGAGCTCTGCCAGGAAGTCTAGGATAGACTGGATAGGTTCGGTGAAGGGGTCTATATTTTTTGATGCTGCCCAGAAGGAAAAACGTTTCCACTTACTATTGTAAATCCTTCTGGTAGAAGACTTGTGAGAGGGTATCAGGATGTTACGGACCGAATGAGAAATTAAAGGAAGCCTGGCTAGGGTAGGAATCGGAGAAACCACGCTGTGAGGTTGAGAGATTGGAGGGAGTGGTGTAGCTGTCCCGAATGGTGGGTCAAAAGTTCGGGCAATGGGTCCAGATGCCAAGGCTGCTCCAAGAGCTAATGATGCAGGAACGGAAACCATATCTGTCGAGGCCAGTAAGGGGCAATGAGGATCATAGTGACTCTCAAGGCGATAGCTTTCTGAATTAATTGAGAGATCAATGGAAAAGGGGGGAAAGCATACAGAAGTCCCCGGGGCCAATCATGGACTAGAGCGTCTCTGATAGGTTGGCCTGGTAGAGGGAAGAGGGTGAAGAAATCGTGACACTTGCTGTTTTGGGGAGTAGCAAAAAGATCGCAGCAAGGCCGGTCCCATCTTCGAAAGATTTCTTCCAGCACTGATTTTTTTAGAGACCACTCGTGAGGCATGAGAATAGCCCTGCTCAACTTGTCCGCAATCACGTTGGACTTCCTGGGAATGTGCATTGCTATCAGAAACCGCTGAGAAGAAATCGCCCACTGCCAAAGTCTGAGTGCCTCTCGACATAAGGGATAGGACTTGGTTCCACCCTGTTTGTTGATGTACCACACTACGGACATGTTGTCCGTCTGAATTGCAATAGTCCCTGTGGGAAGATAGTCCTGAAGGGCTTGCAACGCTAAAAGCACTGCTCTCATCTCTAAGACATTTATGTGCAAGTGGCACTCGAAAGATTGCCACGTGCCCTGGACTGTCCTCCCCTGATAATGCCCCCCCCACCCGATCAGGGAGGCGTCCGTTGTCACCGTGGCGATTGGGGGGGAGGATAAAGGGTCTGCCCTGAAGAACTTGAGGTGATGTCATCCACCAAGACAGGTGATTCTTGCATGTTTGGGTTAGCAGAATGATGTGAGACATTGGGAGCTGTTGGAAGGACCATTGAGAAACAGCATCCACTGGAGGATCCGCATGTGAAAACGAGCTAAGGGAAGAAGTGTAATGGTAGCCGCCATGAGTCCTAATACCTTCAAGACTACCCTGGCTTTGATCTTGTTGCACTGAAGCAGAAGGTAAATGTGTTTGTGGATATCTGATACTCTTTGCTCTGTCAGTCTGGCAGAAAGATGAACTGTGTCTAAGGTGGTGCCTATAAAGGTAATAGATTGACAAGGCGACAAGGCAGATTTTTCTAAATTTACTGAAATGCCTAGAGCTTGGCAAGTTTGAATGGTGAAGTCTCTGGATAGAAGAAGTTGACGCCTGGTGGTGGCAGTAATGAGCCAGTCGTCCAAATATGGAAACACCTGGAATCCTTGACGTCTCAAGTGAGCCGCGACCACTGCCATACATTTGGTGAACACTCGGGGGGCTGTAGTGAGACCAAAGGGCAAGGCTCTGAACTGGTAGTGACTGGCTCCCAGCCTGAAGCGGAGAAACCTCCTGGAGCGTCTGTGCATTTTGATATGGTAGTACGCATCCTGAAGGTCTATTGAGCACATCCAATTGTTCTGACCCAAGAAGGGTAGAATGGACTGTAGCGTGACCATCCGGAATTTTGTTTTCTTCACATACTTGTTTAGCTTGATGAGATCCAGTACTGGTCTCCAGTCCCCTATCTTTTTTGGTACCAAAAAGAATTTGGAGTAGATTCCGGATCCTTGCTGGTCTGCTGGGACTGGCTGGATAGCGCTTTTTGACAGCAGCTTTGATATTTCTAAAGTTGCTTGTTCCCTTAGACTGGGTGGAACGTCTGGAAGGGATCCTTTGGGTTGGGATGGGATGTGAATAAAGGGGATTTTGTAACCCTCGGATATGATCGACTGTACCCATTTGTCTTGAGTGAGGGAAAGCCAGGCTTCTGGGTACAGTGATAATCTTCCCCCGACTGCCTCTGAAGGTGGACAGCCGGGCAGCTCCTCAGGGATGCTGAAAGGGTTTATCAGAGAAAGTCTCTCTGCTACCCTGGTTTTGCGAACCACCTCTGCCCCTAGGGCGGCGTCTATTGTTGTCCCCCCCCTCTGCCTCTAAAGGGGAATCGACTTTGTGCATCAGATGAGACTCCTTGTGGTTTGCGGAACCACATTCCCCCCCCCTCTGACCTTTGGGATAAGGTCTGGAAGGGGTAGAAAAATGGACTCCCACGGCAGAGAGAGTCTTACCTTCCTGCTCGCACCTAGTCAATCTATCCTTCACCTGAGGTCCAAACAACGTTGAGCCATCAAAGGGGGAATTGGTGAAGGATGCCTTGAAAGGGTCCGCAAAATTGCAAAGCCGCATCCAGGCATGGCGTCATAAAGCTACACCTGTGCCTGCGGCCCTACTCACCCCATCGGCCGCATATGAGATAAGCCGCATGGAGGAGTTGACAATCGAATTCAGGGTTGCCAACTGGGAGTTCATTTTGTCTTGGAACCCCTCAGCCGTTGGATCCTGCATAGCATCACCCATATCCTTGAGTAAATCCCTCTGGAGATGGGTGAAGTGACACAAGTAGTTCAGCGACTGCATGGCAAAGGTCGCTGAGGAAAACATCCGCTTACCGTACCTGTCCATGGTCCTAGACTCCTTATTAGGAGGATGGACAGGTACCGAAGGATCGGCTAATTCCTTCTTAGTGGCTGCGGCCACCAACATGGCATCAACAGAGACACCTTTAGATAAGAACTGTTTCTCTTTCGGGGCTGTAATAAATTTTGACGGCCTCCTTGGGGTAGGTTCCACCGAATCAGGGGCTGTCCAAGCCTTCCTTGCCACCACTTCCATGAGGGGGTCAAAGGGAGGAGACACTCAGGAGGTGGAAGGGCGAGAGCCAAACGCCTCAAGGTAGACCGACTCGTCCTCTGAAGGGTTAAGGGCGGGCCAGTTCCCCCTCTGTTTAAGGATTTCAAGGATGTCAGCAAAAGAGACATCCTCAGAGGGGGACCGAGGGGATCCTTCAGATTCCTCCAAGTCGGTGTCCGAGGTGATAAACTCAGGGGAGTCAATGTGCTTCCTCTTGCACTGTCTCTTCCGAGGGGGTTCCCCTGCCGGATCAGGAGAAGCCTCGGAAGAAGAGGATATTCCCAATGGGGAAACCTGAGGGGCTGGCTCTCTACGGTCTGGTATGAGGGGGTGGGTAAAACCACCGCAGGCACTGAAGAGGGAGGAGCTGACGGAGCCGACCGTGGGGTAGACACGGGGTCTAGCACGCTCTGCATGACCTCGAAGGCACCCCGACACTCCGAGAGGGAGAACGGGGTCAGACAAGGGTCTGATGCAACTCGCCCCCTCGGAGCCGATGAGGGAAGCCCGGCACCGAGATCCCTCCAAAGAGGAAATCGGAGAAGACGACGGAGCAGAAAGGGAGGGTATCGGCTCCGACGCACCGACAGCCACGGCTCTGACGAGCCCCGGTTCTGAACTCAAAGGAGTCGGAGGAGGAACAGAAGCAGGGATGGGAATAGCCGCTGACTGTTGAGTAGGGCTATGCAGCATTTGGGCCAGTGCCTCGGACTTGAGAAGTCTACTCACCACCCTTTGCAAGTCATGGTCGGACAGCATGGAGGACCGAGAGGAATGGGACCTATGGTTCCGCTCCGACAGAAGAGGGGATCCCGGGGCCGAGTGGATGGAGCCGATGGAAGGGGACCTTAACCTCTTCTTAGAAGGTGGCTCCGATAAAACTATCGGAGCCGACTGAGTCTTAGCACCCTCGGCTCCGGCCGGAGCCGAGGTAACGGTTTGAGTCTTCGAAACATCGACTCCAGCCGGAGCTGATGTCGAAGCAGTCTTAATGCTCCCAGCGGACGGCTCTGAAGCTGGAGCCGACGGCCTGGAAGTCTTTGAAGGCTTCCCCGATGCAGACTGGGTCGGGGGGCCTTCAGGCTTTAATAAGCCTAGAAGAATAAGTTTATTTTTGCGTTCCTGCAGGACTCTCGGGCTGAATGCATGGGAAACAGCACAGGAGTCCTGCAGTTACAAAGGTCCCAGGCAATATACACAAGAAGTGTGACCGTCTGTCAGAGACATTTTCTGACAGCACGAGTCACACTTCTTGAAGCCTGAGACCTTGGAGTCTTTCGACATCCCAGAAAAAGTGACTGTATACAAAAAAGACACAGACACAAAACACAGACACACCCTTTAACCAAAAAAGAAAAACCCAATCCCACTGAATGACAAAGGGAAAAAGGGAAGTGGGCCAAAGGCCTAGAACTTAAAAAGGGAATAAAAAGGGAATAAAAACGAGGGAAGACCCGATTTAAACTAAAAGGATACCCTGTACTATAAACTTGACTAAATAAAAAGGATAGGGGTAGATATTTTAATTTTCTAACTAGAAAAACTCACTAACCTGCCAGAGCCGGTAGAAGAAAGCACCTCGCAGCTAAGCGGCAAATGAGATCTGGGTAGTTACCGCCTAGCATTGTGGGATATAGGGGAGCCTCGAGCCGGTGGAATTAGCTCTCAAGCTTTAGTATTGGCCGAGTCGGAGCCGAGGATCGGCTCCGAACCCATCCAGCAATAATGAAGGCGAGATTGACAACTTAACATCTGTAGTTTTTGGTGGAACACAAACACATGCCATTTTAATTCTCCTCCCTTGCCAACAGCCCCTTACTACCACAAATCTACCATTTTTTATCTTTTTTACCATCTATCACTATTGCAGTCCCTCTGGCAATTAGCATAATTACTCCCCTTTCCTTCTGTCCTTGATATTCTGCTGAATATCCATTCTGAAATCCACTCTTTGCCAAAGTAACGTGCTCTTTATTTTCCAAATATGTCTCCTGCAGCACTACTATTTGCACTCTGCATTTCTTAATATAATTCAATACCCTTTCCCTTTTATGTATACCTGTAAGGTCATTCACATTGCAAGATAATATGGACAGCATAGCCATCATGATAAAAAGCTATTGTTCCCATCTATTATAGATGAAAGTTTTTTTTTTTAATCTGTATTTCCAGCCTTTGTGTTACATGCATATACTAATGTCTGGTGGGCACTTTAAGCTTTTAAACTGTTTATGTACCCAAAGACACAGAAAGAGAAAAAAGCTTTACATCTTAAAAAACTGTCACCAACAGATAAGGTGTGAATTTTCTCTCAATAGTGCCTCAACTAAAAGTACAGAGCACAGGTGTGAAATCCAAGCTGCAATCACTTCAGTGTTACAGTACACAACTGTAGCTTCCAGAGAATCAGCAAGCAGATAATTACTTCTGAGTAGTGAACCTGAAAAAGTCAGACAAGATACTAATCTAATAGCATGCAAAAAACATTAGCAAATTTCATAAACATTGTGAAGGAGAATAGCATACTATATAAGGGTCTAAACAAAACTCTCCCAAGAACCCAACTTTTAAAAAGACGACTTTCTACTCTTTTCCATGTGGTGGGGAAACTGTATGATCCAGATGACCTGTCCAATGGAAGGCCTTTTTTTCTAAAGTCTGTGAACTGACTACCCAGTAATCTGCTGCCAAGCTTGTCCTTATCTGGTCATCTGCTCCACAATTCACTAATCATCACATTATTAGCTGTCCCTGAGGGTTAATTCTGCCATTTCACTGGTATGAGTTTGCCATTTTTAACTTTGATGAATTATCTCCTTGCTTTCCAGTATACATATCACTACCTTTTCACAAGATCCTTGCACAACCAAGGTAATTTTTTTTCAAACTGTACCTCACTTGTGGATTCCTATACAGTTAAAGGAGAGTCTGGTTATCATGAAAAAAGTTGATCTAGATTGAGACAGTTTGCAAAATTATTGACCAATCTCCAACCTTTTATTTTATATTATTTATTTTACATTTGTTAACCAGGTATAGTCTGGCTGGGCAAGTAGCCCATTTTCAGCGGAGATAAGCTCCACAACAATAGTACAAAAAGATTACAAATTTTTTTAAAAGATTTACAAGCAATATACAAAAAGGTCTGACAGTTGCCAACAATCACAATTTACAAAAAGGTGAATGTAAAACAGAAAACATTACATTTCTTAAGCCTTATTACAGACAGTAATATGAAACTCATTAAATATATAACTAAAAACCATTGTTGCATTTTCAGTTGGTAGAAGTATGACAAGAAGATAGCAGAATAGAATACATTTGATCGAAGGTATGAGAAACTGGCCAGGAGTATTACAGGAGCATTGCGACTGTTGAGTAAAGTATTCCTTTAGGAGTTTTTTGAAGCTATGATAATCTGTGTGTTTTTAAGATATTTTGGGGTAATAGGTTCCACTGCTTGGCTACTTTGAAGGAGAAGAGAGAGTCACCGAAGTAATTATGGGACTTTGTAACCTTGAGTATAAGTTTATCAGATGATCTAAGGGTCTTGGGTTTGGTATTTAGTTGTATTAGCTGGAAAATGCAGGGCAGTTTTTAGACTTGTGGATAATACAGTGGGCAGTGGTGAGCTGACTAAGCAATAATAGATTGGGAAATTCAAGCCAGTGTAATTTTTTGAAAAGCAAGGTAATGATGGGTCCTGTTGGGTATATTAGCAGCACATTTTGCTATTTTGTTATAGCAGGAATCAAGAAGATGTAAATCAGACTTGTGCAGGTTAGTGAAAAGTTGCGAATAGTAGAGAAGAGCAGGTTGGAGGTGGGATCTGGCTGTGGCTAGTCTGGCATTTTTAGCAAGGTGAGGTTTGGCCCTATATAGAGCACCAGGTTTGATGTGAACTTTCTTTATTGTGAGTTACATGTGTTTGTTGAATGTTAGGTTGTTGTCTATCATGACACCAAGTAGTTTTGTTTGATTAACTGGTTCTATTATAGTGCCATTAGTGGAGCAGATGGAGACAGGAGGTGGTTTTACTTTGAATTTCCTGTTAGAGAAGATCATTAATTTTGTTTTGTTTGGGTTTAGGATGAGCTGGAGTTGAAGAAAGTAGTCTACCTTCAACTGGAATCATACTTCAGTGATAATAAAATCAGTGATGCTTTCTATTCTATTCCAGCTTTAGAGTTAGACACAGTACTGAAACAACTCTTAACTACAGTCATATTTAATTGATAATACAATCAATGATGCTTTCCATTACAGCTTTAGAGGGAGACACGGTACTTAGAAAACTCTTTTAACTACAGTCTTTAAAGACTTCCCTATGGAGAGGGATTGATGCTATTATTCTGTCTTAGTCTTGTTCAATCCCTCCTTGTTATTTGATACAGTGAATTACTCTTGTCTTCTTAACTGTTTGGTACATGAAATTGATGCATCTTTTTTTTTTTGGTTCTTCCAAGCCCACCCCAGATGATTGCTAGTTGCTCAGCTTCACCACCATTGTTCTAATCCTCCACAGATGGTATGGGCTACCATGGTGAGGGCAAGGGGCAAAGAGGTGTCAGGTGGCCTACTGGTATCCTGCAGAGAGAGATAATTACAGGTAGGTAGGGAAGGAGAAGTGGAGTCATCAGTTGGGAAGTGGAGTACAGCTGAAGCTGACGGTAGTATATTGCTTGTTAAGCATTTTGGGGCTTTCCCAGGCCCTACCCCCACCTTGCTGACTTTCTCCTGGAGGCTGGGTTGAAACATGAGGGATGGCCAGCTGAGGCTATTCGTATCCTAGGCCCTAGTATGACCATGCCAACAAGCTCTCCCACATAGAGATGTAGCTAGGTTGTGATGAAGAGGGCAGTCACCTTGGGTGTAAGCTGTTGGGGGGAGGGGGGGATCATCAGTGAAGTGATCAGCAGCACTGGTATTCAAATTTCTAAATTCCAATATTGCAAATCAGGTGGTTTATGCCTGGCCTACACAGCAACCACAGACCCCACTCTGATGGAATGTATGCATTTCCTCAAGACAAACAGAATCATAATTACCTGATCTATGGAACTAAAACTTGCTTGCAGGATATGTTGAAGGGACAGGTATGTATTTCAGAAACTTTTCTCTGGAAAAGGCTCCCAATCCATTATATAAGTGATAAAAGAACTGGAAATAAGATCTTAAAAAAAGGAGCAAATTACACAGAAATAAATGGAATTTGTGGAACAACATATGTAAAATAATGTTCAAGAGGAGGTGGAGTGAGGTTTAAGGAAAGGCAGGAACTGAACACTTTATGTAATGTTGGATTAAATGAGAGTTGCTGTAAAGAAGGAAAACATGTGTATTGTATAATAGCAGTCTCCGACCTTTTTTGCATCAAGGACTGGTTGCATATAAGACAATTTTCCATGGACTGGCCATTGCCAGTTAGCATGGCGGAGTCTCGTTCGTTATCGGAATTAACCAGACAAATCGCTCCACCAACTAAGAACGGGGATGACACATAATAAAGTGCATAATATTTATTTATTTATTTGACATTTCTTTAATGGGGAGGTCTAACTGGACTAGAAGTCCATTTTCAGCGGAGGCCCAGGGAGAAAAGCTACAAAGTACAATAAAAAAGGCAATTGGCAATAATTACCAAAAATAAAAAGTGCACATTCTGCTTAATGGCATAACATTGCTCTAGTTAGTAAACAGCAATAGTAATAGTACAAGTGAGAATAATTACAATTACAACATGAAGCATAACAGTTTGCCTAACACCGTAACAATGAGCTTGTTAGTACATAAAAGTAATAATAAAACCTTCAAAATATATATGCGCTAGTACAAATGGAGTCCACGGATATAACTGTAAGCAAAGTGCAAAGTCATGAGAAATACAATTTTGTTGCTCAACTTTTATGACAATAAATGTTTATGTTGACTTCTGATCGCTTCATTTTCAGTCTCTGCTGTGCTGCAACAGATGTTTTCATATTGTAGTTGCTGTTTTACCTGTCCAGGTTCCTGGTTTGTGTTACAATTCTGTCATTCCTAATACAGTCAAGGTAAATACAACTTATAACACAGAATCAATGGGAGCCCTGAGCTTGTTTTCCTGCAACGAGACAGTCCTAGCTAGGGGTGATGGGAGACAGTGACGCCCAAAGTATATTCTTTATGTCCAGTCTACTCCGTAATTTTGTTTTGGTTGCTGTCATTGCAAAAAACCCTGCTTCACAAAGATAGGATGTTGGAAATGGAAGCAGGGTTCTCAGTGCTTTTGTGGCGATCTCATGATATTCTGCCTTGATTTTAATTCAGAATGTTGGCAGAGATGAAGTTGTCTCAAACATACTTTTAAGCCCATCGTCATTTGCAATCTCAAGCAGTTGATCTTCTTCCAGCACTGACAAGGACGATTCACTTGGCATGTTCACAAATTGGTTGCAGATCCATTCCTTCCCAGTTCATGGGCCTTTTGTGGTTGGAAAGTAATGACTGAACTCTTAAAAGCAAAGACAGATGATCATGCACCAGTTGGGAAAATGAAGGCCCAGGCTCAATCTCTTCCAAAATCCGTGCTGTTTGAAACATGTCAAATATCCCTATGTTCACTCGCTGTCCCCACAGGTCCAATTTGGATTTCAATGCAGCCACTTTATCTGCCAACATGAAGACAGTTGTCCTTCTGCCCTGAAGTGACAAATTAAGCTCATTGAGCAAGCTGAATACATCACACAGGTACGCAAGTTTTCCAATCCATTCCATGTTACTGAAATGTGCTGTCAGTGGTGACTGTTTTTTTTTAAATAAATCTCTGGAGCAGCTCTCCTAACTAAAACACTCTGACCAGCAATTTATTTATTTATTTATTGGTATTTGTTTACCAGGAAAGTCCACTGGGCCAAGAAGAACCCATTTTCAGTGGAGGCCAAGGCAGAAAAGCTCCACAAAATCAGTTAGTATAATAGTGCATAAAATCTGGAACAGTTCATATTAAGAAGAAGCATAGTCATAACAAGCAGTATAAACACAATAAAATACTTTTTAAAACATAGTTGATAGAGAGAAATAATATAAAACATAGGCAGTTCAGAGAAATAGAAAAAAAGGTACATATTATGGTTTGAGTAGTATTAGGTACAGTTACAGGTATAATAGAAGAAAAGTTTGTGAAATTCTATGATGGATACTATGAGTGTAAAAACTGAGTAGTATTAGGTAGAATTAAAATAAATTTCTAATGGTATATATATTAGAAGTAGGGAGAGATTAGTAGGAGGAGTGAAGAGTATGAAAAGGAGATATGATTTTAGTAAAAGGAGTCAAGTTTTATGAAGACGGAAGTAGAGAATAAAAAGGTTGGGAAAGAGAAGTGGAGTCATCAGTTGGGAAGTGGAGTACAGCTGAAGCTGACGGTAGTATATTGCTTGTTAAGCATTTTGGGGCTTTCCCAGGCCCTACCCCCTCCTTGCTGACTTTCTCCTGGAGGCTGGGTTGAAACATGAGGGATGGCCAGCTGAGGCTATTCGTATCCTAGGCCCTAGTATGACCATGCCAACAAGCTCTCCCACATAGAGATGTAGCTAGGTTGTGATGAAGAGGGCAGTCACCTTGGGTGTAAGCTGTTGGGGGGGATCATCAGTGAAGTGATCAGCAGCACTGGTATTCAAATTTCTAAATTCCAATATTGCAAATCAGGTGGTTTATGCCTGGCCTACACAGCAACCACATACCCCGCTCTGATGGAATGTATGCATTTCCTCAAGACAAACAGAATCAGAATTACCTGATCTATGGAACTAAAACTTGCCTGTAGGATATGTTGAAGGGACTGGTATGTATTTCAGAAACTTTTCTCTGGAACAGGCTCCCAATCCATTATATAAGTGATAAAAGAACTGGAAATAAGATCTTAAAAAAAGGAGCAAATTACATAGAAATAAATGGAATTTGTGGAACAACATATGTAAAATAATGTTCAAGAGGAGGAGGAGGAGTGAGATTTAAGGAAAGGCAGGAACTGAACACTTTATGTAATGTTGGATTAAATGAGAGTTGCTGTAAAGAAGGAAAACATGTGTATTGTATAACAGCAGTCTCCGACCTTTTTTGTATCAAGGACTGGTTGCATATAAGACAATTTTCCATGGACTGGCCATTGCGTGCACATAATGACACATAATAAAATGCATAATATTTATTTATTTATTTGACATTTCTTTAATGGGGAGGTCTAACTGGACTAGAAGTCCATTTTCAGCGGAGGCCCAGGGAGAAGAGCTACAAAGTACAATAAAAAAGGCAATTGGCAATAATTACCAAAAATAAAAAGTGCACATTCTGCTTAACGGCATAACATTAATCTAGTTAGTACACAGCAACAGTAATAGTACAAGTGAGAATAATTACAATTACAACATGAAGCATAACAGTCTGCCTAACACCATAACATTGAGCTTGTTACTACATAAAAGTAATAATAAAACCTTCAAAGTATATATGCGCTAGTACAAATGGAGTCCACGGATATAACTGTAAGCAAAGTGCAAAGTCATGAGAAATACAATTTTGTTGCTCAACTTTTATGTCAATAAATGTTTATGTTGACTTCTGATCGCTTCATTTTCAGTCTCTGCTGTGCTGCAACAGATGTTTTCATATTGTAGTTGCTGTTTTACCTGTCCAGGTTCCTGGTTTGTGTTACAATTCTGTCGTTCCTAATACAGTCAAGGTAAATACAACTCATCATAACACAGAATCAATGGGAGCCCTGAGTTTGTTTTCCTGCAACGAGACAGTCCTATCTAGGGGGTGATGGGAGACAATGATGCCCAAGTATTTTCTTTATGTCCAGTCTACTCCATAATTTTGTTTTGGTTGCTGTCATTGCAAAAAACCCCGCTTCACAAAGATAGGATGTTGGAAATGAAAGCAGGGTTCTCAGTGCTTTTGTGGCGATCTCATGATATTCTGCCTTGATTTTAATTCAGAACGTTGGCACAGATGAAGTTGTCTCAGACATACTTTTAAGCCCATCATCATTTGCAATCTCAAGCAGTTGATCTTCCAGCACTGACAAGGTCAATTCACTTGGCATGTTCACAAACTGGTTGCAGATCCATTCCTTCCCAGTTCATGGGCCTTTTGTGGTTGAGAAGTAATGACTGAACTCTTAAAAGCAAAGACAGGTGATCATGCACCAGCTGGGAGAATGAAGGCCCAGGCTCAATCTCTTCCAAAATCCGTGCTGTTTGAAACATGTCAAATATCCCTATGTTCACTCGATGTCCCCACAGGTCCAATTTGGCTTTCAATGCAGCCACTTTATCTGCCAACTTGAAGACAGTTGTCCTTCTGCCCTAAAGTGACAAATTGAGCTCATTGAGCAGGCTGAATACATCACACAGGTAAGCAAGTTTTCCAATCCATTCCATGTTGCTGAAATGTGCTGTCAGTGGTGACTGTTTTTTAAAATAAATCTATGGAGCAGTTCTCCTAACTAAAAAACTCTGACCAGCAATTTATTTATTTATTTATTGGTATTTGTTTACCAGGAAAGTCCACTGGGCCAAGAAGAACCCATTTTCAGTGGAGGCCAAGGCAGAAAAGCTCCACAAAATCAGTTAGTATAATAGTGCATAAAATCTGGAACAGTTCAAATTAAGAAGAAGCATAGTCATAACAAGCAGTATAAACATAATAAAATACTTTTTAAAACATAGTTGATACAGAGAAATAATATAAAACATAGGCAGTTCAGAGAAATAGAAAAAAGGTACATATTATGGTTTGAGTAGTATTAGGTACAGTTACAGGTATAATAGAAGAAAAGCTTGTGAAATTCTATGATGGATACTATGAGCGTAAAAACTGAGTAGTATTAGGTAGAATTAAAATAAATTTCTAATGGTATATATATTAGAAGTAGGGAGAGATTAGTAGGAGTGAAGAGTATGAAAAGGAGATACGATTTTAGTAAAAGGAGTCAAGTTTTACGAAGACGGAATTAGAGAATAAAAAGGTGATATGATATAACTATGATATAAAGCCATCTAACTTGCATGTAGGCCACATCCTAGTACCACCTCAGCCCTTCTCACCTTCTCCAATACTATAAACTATAACAGGAACAACAAACTATCCTCAGCTCTTTTTCTGGACCTCTCAAAGGCTTCTAACATGGTTAATCACCAGCTACTCATCCACACCCTGAAAACAAATTCCTTAGACATCCACTGGTTCTGATCTTATCTGAGTGACAGAGAACAAGTCGTACTATGGCAAAATAAACTATCCAACCTCCTACACAACACCCTAGGTGTCCCCAGGTTTCTATTCTGGGACCTCTTTTGTTTTCCATTTTCATTAATGACCTACATACTGTCATCCCAAAAGCAAACTACATTCAATATGCAGATGACTCCACCTTGATTTGCTCTGCCACCTCCCAGCCAGAACTGCAGACACTAACTCAGGACATTTTTAACAGAGTTGAAAATTGGCTTTCTGATCATCGTCTAATTTTAAACTCCAACAAAAATAAGCTACTACTTTTCTCCCCCACCCAAAAGTCTACAGTATTATCCTCCTCCATTAAGTCTAATAATGGGACCATCATTTCCCCAGATGTCTATACAAAGCTCCTAGATGTTATCATAGATAGCAATCTTAAATTTGATATGCATGTCAGTAAAACTATCAAAACCATTAATAGAAAACTTAGCTGACTATACAGGCTCAAACCATTCCTAACCCCACTTGCCAGAACTGCCATTGCCCGCACTCATCTACTCTCTACCCTTTTCTATGCCTCCCCTCTACTTACCAACTTAAAGAAAACTGATCTTAACAAACTCTCTAGCTGTTATAATCACATAGCTAGATTTGCAACTAGCTTGCCCTATAGAACACAACACTGTATAAACCTAAATAATCTTGGCTGGCTAGAACTGCCCAAGTTAATTCAGTACAACTAACTTATAGTGGCTCATAAAGTACTTTACCAACCTGAAAAAACACCTGCACTTAAAAACATTATCTACCCCTACTGCAACCCCAGAACCACTTCGCTCATTTAACAGACTGGTAGTTCAGACTGTCAAAGCCAACAACTCAGCCAGTGACTCTCTGTTTGCCAACTCTGTTGGCAAAACCTGGAACTCACTCCTGCTGACATTAGTCTAGAGACAACCCTAACTCAATTCAAGAAAAGTCTCAAGCAGTATTTCAGTTCTCATTGGTTATGTCCTTGCTCCAAGCCTGACTAAATCTTTAAGTTATATTTGTGTACCAATACTATTTCACCTGCAATTAATTTGTGCTGTAATTTCTTAGACTATTTCATAAGTTTGTGTGATTGTTTAACTGACTTGTCTATACAGAGCCTGAAAACTGTTCTTAATTTGTACTATGTATATTTTCTTTTGTAACTACCTTTGGAGCTTTTCTCCCCCAGGCCTCCGCTGAAAATGGACATGTATCCAGTCAGACTATCCCGGTCAACAAATGTAAAATAAATCAAAGAAATAAATAAATTTATAAGAGAAGACGTTTCTGCTCTGTGTCCATCTCCTCACAAAACTGCTTGAACTGCCGCGAGTTAAGGGCATGTACTTTGATGTGGTTAAGAACTTTAATGACATTATTCAAGATGCTAAATACACGTGACATTTTTCGGCTAATCAGCATTTGTCTGTGAATGACACATTGCGTAGATTCACATTTGGGAATGACCTTCTTGACTCGAGTAGTGAAACCAGAAAGCCGTACAGTCATGGTAACAGCTCCATCCATGCATACACCAACAGAAAAGGACCAAGTCAATTTTCCTGATATGTAATCATTGAAAGACTTGAATAGTTCTGCAGCTGCGGTGTTGGTTGTCAGTGATAATGCACATAACACATCCTCATGCACATCCTGCTGAAATATATATCACACAAAAACAAGCATTATTGCCTTGTTGTCAACATCAGCAGGCTTGTCAGCCTGGACTGTGTACCACGGTGACTCATTAATCCTCTCTAACAATTGTGCCTCAATGTCTTTTGCTATTTCATCAATTCATCTGGTGATGGTGCTAGCCAACAGAGGAACCTGTGTTACCTTTTTAACTGCAGCCTCTCCTAAAAGTTCACGACACGTCCTTCGCAGCAGGCAAGATCAAGTCGTCACCAATTGTAAAAGGCTTCTTTCTTAGCCTTAGCTATACGGTTAGCCACTAAGTATGATGTTCTCAGTGCAGACAAATTTGTTGATGTGGTGGCCTTCAATAATTGCTTCTGTCCTTCGTATTCACATTTTTTTCTTTCAAAAAAACTCCACAGTCTTGTCTTTTAATGCAGGGTGCTTGGTCTCTATGTGGTAAAGCAGTTTGGAAGGCTTCTTGGCCTCACTGGATAGCCGGTCACCAGATATTATACAGAGCAGGCATGGAGCATGTGAATCACTTGTCGCAATAAACCCATAATTTAAGTAGGACTCTTGGTATTTTCTTTTAAATGTAGCTTTCTTTTTTTAGTCTTCTGCTGTCTCATCATTGAGTCTTTCCCCTTTTCTAAAGAAGGTCTCCAGAGATGTTTGTTTTTTTACTCATTTTAAATAATGAAGGCAAACAAGTAAACAGTGTAAACTGGTAAAACAACAAACATCATGCTAGTCCAAGAGTAACTGCCATTAAGGTAATTTATTTAGTAGGTTTCAGATAAGCTCTTTTGTATTTCACAGAAATCTTCATCAGATAAAAGCCATTAAAAACAGGAAAACTAAGTTTATAAATAAAGTTTATATTAATATAAACTAAGTCTTCCTGTTTTTAATGTTTTTTATCTGATGAAGTTTTCTGTGAAAAACAAAACAGCTTATCTCAAAACCTATGGAATAAATTATATTAATGGCAGTTACTCCTGGGCTAGCTGCTATTTGTTGTTTTACTCATTTTACTTGTGGGCTTAATTTGTCGGGAGTTTCGGACTTCAAATCCAGAGAAAATACTGATAGCAACCTTACTCTAGCAACATTCTAAGTTTACAAGACCAATATTTAAAATCTGTCCCTATTATTTGTGGCTGTGTCCAGATTTACTGTGCGAGAAGTTTGGTCTAGAGATACGCAAACCTCTTAATCATTGCTGCTGCTGCTCCCAGGGATCACTCTCACTCTTCACACTCACTCTCTCTCTGACACACACACACACACACACACACACACACACACACACACACACACACAGTCTCTTCTGCTTTCATTCACGCATTCATTCACACGCAGACACAAATATACTCATATACATACATGGACACATTCACTTTTATTTCACTCCTTGCCTGGTGGCCCAGTACCAAATGATCAACGGCCTGGTACTGGTCGGCGGCCTGGTGGTTGGGGACCACTGCTGTACAATTTGTGTAAATGAAAAAAATGTTAATATGTTTTTTTTTTTCTATAGATGAATGTGTACCTATGTCTTGTGTCTTAAGTGCTAATTTAATAAAGGTGTTAAAAAAATGCTGAAACACAGTAACGGCCACTAAGAAAATCATCCTTGAAGAGACAAACTTTCAAGCAAACGAAGTCAAACAAAGTTCAGCTTTCAAGGATAAAAAGTGTTTTTATTGCTAGGCTAATATTTAAGCTTGTACAGGAACTGCTTGATAACTTAATGGCGAGCCACAGTTCTGCTCTCCACATGATTGTTAAGTCCAAATACAGTAGAAGTATATATCATGTTTACAGAATAACTAAGACTCAAGTCAAGAAGGTCAAAAAACAAAACCTCTTATGGTAGAAACATTTTGAATATATTTAGTTGTTGTTTCATAGTTCGTAATATCACTGCTTTTGTTTTTTTATTCAGTATTTTGCCATTAAGCCACTTCACTTGCTTTTACTACTTCACGTCAAGAAGGTGTCTGAAACATGTCAGGATAAGAATCAAACAAATAGACTGAAAGGTGCATGATAACTTTTAGAACAGTTGTGTCCACTGACTGGAAAGCCTTCTGGCAGGTTGTATCACCTTTGAGACTTAAACTGGGAGGTCCACTAGCAGTAAGTGATCTAGAGGTGTGGCTATGCCAAGAAATGGAGCCCTGACGTGTCTGGGATTTGACTGGATTTTACTGGGACAGATTCCTTTACTGTAAGCAATATGAAACCATTAAAGGGCAATCCAAGGTGCAACTCCCCCCCTGGGTAGTGGTTGCCAGTGTGTAACATTCCTACTCCTCCTGTTTTTACCTAATGAAGGCTATGAATTTGATCTCTTACTACCATTCTTAGAAAACAGAGGAGAGCTTGAAGATATCTGGCTAACAGACCATGCACTTTCTTCCCTTTGCCTGACTTGCTTAGATCATCAGAGACACCATTCTGCTTGCGCCTGCATCAGACATCCTAAAATTATTTAATTCTCTGTGAGATGCAGACTTAAATCTTCCTGTGTCTTATTTATTGGGTAGGTGGGCTGAAGTGATGGCATTTGTGGCAGTCCTTCACATAGCACACCTCTCCAATGCAATACAAATACTGTTGGTGTGAGTCCTTATTTATGATATGATGATCAAAGGAACAATTACAATTTGAGAATTTATTTACAAAACATGGGTACTTGCCAATAATGTAGATCAAGCTTGAGATATGAATACTGTAAGTGTCAGAAAAGCAGTACGGAAAGTAGGTGCTAGAGTGCCATCCTAGTGCCATTAATGGCAGCATGATGTGCGCTGTAGTGCATGACTGATCCAGGGTATGAAAGCTAGAGTATTTTCAGTAAAATACCAAGTTGGAATATATGCATAGGAAACTGCAACATCTATTAGGTGCAGTGCAAGTTCAATGTCATTTCATATAGTACTTATTTTATCTTGCTTTTGTCATGTTTAAGAACACTTATTTCTATGCAAACAGTATAACTTATGCCTGGGTTGCACCTGTAAAAAAAAGTCCAGCTGGGCCAGTTCATTTACCTAGGAACCACAAAACTACATAAATAAATATACCTCTGCAGTCCTGTTTCATGCAGTGTCTGTTGCTGATAATGTATTATTACAGATGCTATCCTCAGCTCTGTCAATACATCGGTATAGACAAGATCTTCAAAATGAATCGTATTATTCCAAGAGACATTTCATGAATTATATTCAGAATAGATGACACATTTTTTTTTCTTTTTGCTGGATGTCTCTCCCCTGATCAGTCCAATATCACTGCATCTCTACAAGTTGCCTATTGGTCATGTCTTTTTGCTTGTTTTCTTAGGGTCGTTTGAAAAGGCTATCCCACATTTTTTGACACAGTTGTTGCTATTACGTTATTACTCTACATACTATCTCACAAGTACCTGGTTTGGATCCACTCTGCCATACTTCAAACATTTCTCAAAACTTATGAAATTCATTCTCATCTTTTCTAGCACAGGCACTAACTGTTCTGCTTTTTTTATTTACTCAGACAGAAGCACAAACTTTAGTTCAGTCATTTCATTCTTTTTGAAATGGATTTTAGTCCCAAAATAAATAATGTAGAAACCCAATACATATTTCTTTTTCTTTAGAGAGTATTCTGCCCACTACGACCTTCCATTTAATATCAAGCAAGCAAAGTGCAAGGATGTAGCCAAGCACACACTTTTCTAAACAGTAAATTTTTTTCTCTATTCTAAACAGCACAATTTTTTTCTGAACCTGTTAGAAACATTGGGGCTTTATCAAGCCATACGATTTCTATAGCCATCTAGATTCTTCTTCTTTCAGCTTTTTCCCGGTTAGGGGTCACCACAGCGGATCACCTGTCCGCTCATGATTGGCAGTGGAGTTTTATGGTGTTGAGTTGCCAGCCCGGTGCCCAACCTTCCACAGAAAGCACACACACGCACACAGTAATTCCTAGGGCCAATTTAGAGTGTTTAATCCATTTACAGCATGTCTTTGGGATGTGGGAGGAAACCAGAGAACCCGGAGGAAACCCACACGACCACAGGGAGGACATGCAAACTCCGCAGAGAAGGCACACCAGCTAAGGATTGAACCGGAGAACCTCTTGCTGTGAGGTGGCAATGCTAACCGCTGTACCACAGCAGCTGCCCTTATACCCATCTAGATTAAAGTTTCTAAAAACACGTATATAGCTTGTTTACACACAGGATTGAAAATCTAAAAACAATACCTCTAATAGTTTTTGAATTAGCTACTGAAAATGTTGCACACATTATGTTTGGGGTGGGGTGGGGCTCAAGTGATATGACCACTTTTTAAATGTAAGTTAGATTGGGGGGGGATAGCAATAAGCATCTGTGAATACAAAATGGAATTCACTGGCTACACCCAGAGCCAGATCTAGCACAGTGGGACCTAGGCAGTCATCTATGGTCCACTGGCATAGGGCAGCCCACTGGCCAGGGGGCGGCTACTAAAAAACTTAAATTTCTTCTTGTGCGCTTTATATTTCTTCTTTAAGGATGCACACAGGGTGCTTCCTTAACAGCATCTGTACATGCGACTTTAATAAGACACATGCACATTTAAACTTTGGAGGAGAGCGCAGTTAGATAAGCATGTGTCTGCTGCTGCTCCAGAATTTTAAGAGATGAGCATCCAGCATTTCTTGTTGCCATTCAGGACAAGCATGGTGTTCGACGTGAAACATGAGTACTGTTGCAGAGCATTGCCATTTCAAGCAAAGTGCGTGTGCACGTACGTGCGTGTCCGCATTTATGTGGTTTGTGTGGTGAGTATAATCTGCATATGTCTATGTCAACTGCCTCATTCTCAATATCTTTAGTGCACCTTGTGATGTCTCTGCTCTGGGCCAGTAATCAAGGAGCCTGAAATCTCACCACTGACACCGGTGATGGACATTCACTTGGAATGAAAACAGATACACACCACATTTTCAGATGCAGCTCTCAGCACCAAGCACAATTTCCCTTAAGATCACACAGGGAACACACTCCCATCCTGGGGCTAGGTTTCCCTCTCTCTCCAGGCCCCAAATAAGACTCCCCACTGACACAGCTATAGAGTTGAGTCCTCAGCTGAGAGCTCCAAGCCAAGTCCTCTACAATCCTCTCTCTGAAACCAGTGTTTTGTATCCCTGCTCCAAGTAGCTGACACACACACTCTTTGAGATTTGATTTTCACACAAACACACACACACACACACACACACACACACACACACACACACACACACACCTGGGAAAGGTTGGCACAGATTTACCAGCTATGCCCTCTCTGCCCAGACTATAAGGTAGATACTGCCACCAGAACACTCCAAAGCCAGTTACTCTAAGGCTCTTACCAGGGTGTCCAATTACAGTTAATAAAATTAACACTAATACAAATGTTGTATCTGACCAATACAACAAGGATTTCAAGAGCGGCCACAGCATCACCAAATATATATAAGTACTCTCAAAGGTTAAAACATTCTCTAAAAGAGCAGCCACAATAAAAAGTTTAAATATATTTAATAATAATAAAAGAACATGAAAATACAATATCTATTTACAATAAACACCAGAGTTTCAATCACAGGAAATATTAAAAACATCACAGATGGAAAGGTTCACAGAGATACAGAAAAAACAATACTTAACTAATCTCACTATATTTTCTTGACCGATCTAAAGAGTTATTTTCCCTAGTTCACTTACTACAGCAAGGCAAGATGAAGTGGATATGTGGTCCTTCTTTGTCAGGTTAAACAAACAGACTGCCCTGAGACTTCTGTCTCATCTAGTATTAAAGCATCATTTCAGTGTTGGATTACAGAATGACATCACATACATCTGGTCATCTGACTTCTGGTTTCCACATTAGTAAAAAATGAACCAGAATCTATCACATATGTGTCATAATACACACACAGACGTTTGGTAAGATGTGTTATAGCATCTGGAAGCTATAAAACCATTTCAAAAACTTCCACCCTTCCAGGGTAGCAATTAGATCACCCCTAAGGACAATACACTAGGATTTCTAGTCCTTGTTTTCACAAACATTTCATCTCCGGCAGCAATCAGAACTGTAAGATACAATCTTTATGGCCTAAACCAGGTAATTTTATTTCAGTCTATTTTTTCAAAGTTAGCTGGACTGAGATTAACCTCTTCTCATCCAGTATCCTCTATTACAATATGTTCATTCTAACAGTTACACTACAATCTGACATACAGGTGTATTTCTTTTCTGTCCAGCAGGACCCAGTGTTGGTACATTTTTAACACAAGCAGCTTTACAAATACATTTCCAACACAAGAACCTGTACAAAACAGTCTGACATACGAGTGACATATAATTATTTACAAAATTCCAGCTAGCTATACTGGCATATGTTACACATCTCCTGCCTCACCTCTCCTGGCATAGCTGGCAATATCTCACATCATCACACAACTCTGTCGAAAAATAATTTCATGGACATTAATTCTATACAGATTTTCAACAGATGTGTGTTTTCAACATTGCTGGTGCAATAAAACTGCATCTTTTTGGTTTTAAATGTGTAATGTATTTATTTATTTTTGTGGTGTACTATTTTTCTCATGTTAAGTTTTGCTGTGCAGGTCAAAACTGAACACCATTGCCTAAAGATCTCCTTTGCTGGTTGCTATGGCTTCTTTCTAGTCTTTGAGCTGCTCTATATTGGTGTGGTGAAAGCAGTATGATTTGCACACCTTTGTAGCCAATTACAAATTTATGCGTGCATTCCTGGAAGCATTCTTACCCACTGGGCCACTTTTTCTTTAATGCAATAACACGTTTCAATCTGTAGATAGCTTTATTGAATTGACAAGTGTGCTGGTAGTTTTGAGATGCACAGAGTTCTCCTCTATTATTTTTGATTTATGCAAGACATTTGTACTTTTTATTTCTTCACTGATTCTCCTGTCATCTTTCATGATTACATATCGGTGTGGCTTTAATTACCTTCTTTTATTCATCAGGCTAAATATATTTGCACATAGGATTATTATTAATCTAATGGCATATTTGCAGACAATACTGCAGATGGTTTTAGTTTTCTACTTCTGTTATTGAAGGTGAACTATTGCTTAGTCCTTTTGCTTAGGAGAAAAAGATAAGAACTTAAGAGAGACAGTGGGGACTAAATTGAAAGCAGTCATATCAAATACTGGGATGAAATGATTACAAGATAGACTGAAAAATTATGTGGAAGCAACAAAATGAGTAACAAAGCCCATTTTTACTATCAGTCACTGGTAAAGGAAGTAAGAAAAAAATAGTGGTGTAAAACACAAGTGAAAATTAAACTGAGGATAGTTTCGCTGGTAGGGGAATGGAGTAGGAAAGGATATAAAACGGAATGCTGCAGACATGTATAAGGATCTGAGGAAGCAAAATGACTGAATAGTGGAAGAAATGATGGGAAAAAAACTCCACAACAGAGATCTGGGGATAAACATACAGATAGACCAATGGTTAAAATTGTGGGGTATGACCAGACAGGCAATAAAACAGAGAAAACTTTGAATTTTCTCCTGGAATGGAAGTGCCTACACCAGAGCTGGGTCCATACCTAGGCAGTCGTGTAGGGCCCACCAGTCAGGGACTGTCACAAATCTTACATTTGTTCATTATGGATGCATAAAGAATACAGCCTTAATAACATCTGTGTGTGCATCTTTAATACAATGTGCGCATATTTAAACTTTGGATAGGAGTGTGATTAGATCAGCATGGATCTGTTGCAATTCCAGACTTTTAAGAGAGATGTGCATCCAGCATTGCTTGTTGACATTCGAACGTGATTTACAAGTACTACTGCCGAGCATTGCCATTCTGGATGGTTTCTGTGTGTGTGTGTGTGTGTGTGTGTGTGTGTGTGTGTGTGTGTGTGTGTGAGTGAAATATTCAGGCTCAAACCTTGTACATTAAATACAGGACCCTTGAGCTTGACTCCACTACACCAACTGCCAAACTGTCATCAGCAAGTGCATTTCAACGACTGTTGAGCTTCAGTGCATTTTCAAGGAACACTGAGTTTTAAGGGAAGACAAGTTTACTGTTGCACATTCTAAGTCAGTTTTCAATATATAACTGTTTTGTTTAGCAAACGGCTATCATCAGTGTTTGTGCTATAAAATTTGAAAGCAGTGTTGGTGGCACAGCAGGCAGCATACTTGCCTTTGGTGTAGAAGGCTGTGAGTTCTACTCCCACAATATATAGATGGAGTGCTGATATTGCAGTGCCCCCTTTAAGGGAAAAGGGGTGCTGCACTCCTGAGTGTGTCTTCCTTTGGATGAGGTAACTAGAAACATGTTGCCGGTTTGACAGCCATTTCCTACTGCAGTATTATCAACTTACCATTTTTTTAATGTAATATGGGCAGTTTATTCTTCAATGGCATCAGGCACTGAATATGTACATGAAACACTGAAATGTAAAGTTGTTTTCCAGCAGAAACCCCTTCATTAGTTACAGAGCCCTTTAATGTGGAATAATTCAGATGACTTTTATTTATGCAGAAATTGTGTATATACTGACTGATATTGGTGGACTGTAATGACAGAAGTTCGAGTGACCTTTTATGGTTGAAATGTTCTATAACAGGTAGTTTTGTCATTATTGGTTCACACATTTTGTTTCATTATTTACTGGAAAAATGTTAAAACCTACAAATATAAAACACACTGTAATAAGTGGTGCTGTATTATACAAGGAATATAAATTAATACAATCAGGTGACGCATCAAAGAACACATGCATGTATGCATGGTCCAAAAAAATGTGTGCAAAGAGGCCTGTGGTTTGAAAATAGCCCAAAGGTAAACTTAAATCATCACTGGCCAGATGCATTTTGATTGTGGGTTTCAATGCCATTTCAATTAATGTGTACTTCAAGGGCAGAGAAGTTTACTGTTCATGGTTAGACTGTTTTCACTGTGTGACTACTGTTTTGTTTAGCACATGGCTACTGGTGTTTACAGTATAAAATCTGAAATAAAAGCTTTAAATATCGCTAATCATTGTAGAAGAAAATAGTAAGCACAGTGTATGAACAGTGTTTATGGTAACTGGGGAGAAACAGCCAAGTAATGGGACACTGGAATGGCTGGGGGGGCTGCTGTGGGGGGCCCTTATCCATTACCCTGCATAGGGCCCCACTTAACCATGATCCGGCTGTGGCTACACCACTGCCACAGCGGAACCCTGCCCAGGGATGGCAAACTGGCTTACTTTTTGAGAGAAATATATAAAATTCCATACATACATAACTTTTTGCATTAATAATTATTAAGCAATAATTAGTAAGTACAGTGCACAGTTACTAGAAGGCAATGATGTTGGTCAGAGTTACAATGGTATCTACCTGACCCTGTTAACTGGTACTATTCTTGATTAGCTTTAAAAATTAAATAAAAAGAAAAAAAAAAAGAAACTTTCAATATCCTTGTATGAACAGGCATGACTGTCTATCTTGTTTAGTGAGGCCCAGTTTCCAGACTATGGTAACTGATCACTTCACTAACTTAATGACTGATCATTTTAAAAGTACTTTTTTAAAAATATCTTTATTAAACATGACATTAAAAAGTTGCATTAGTACACACACAGTAATAGAAAACAAAAAGCATAGTAATACTTTAATTTCATGCAGTATATATTTTAACAATTTTCATTCGCTGTAACATTACATACATTGCTCAGCTGCTGCCTTCCCTTAAATTACACTCCTCCTGCTGAACACCATTCTGTATTTATTGTTCCCACAAATTATTATTTATTTCTGTATCATTTGCTCCTTCTCTTTTCTAAAGATCCCAGTTCCTGTTCTTTTATATCACAATATTCAGTACATTAGTTAAGTTTCTTTTAGAGTATGAGTTACAGTTTCAAGTATTTTTTCAGCCAAGGCAATCGAAATTATTAATAAACATCCTATGTTTGGGCAATTCAAATCCAATATCACAGCTCGGAAAAATTAATTTCTTTAATTACAACCATTTGCTACCCTCAACATTTCTGACAAAGTACTCTGTAGGGATTGTTTTTTTTCTAATCTGCCAATACACTGCATTCCCAAAGAACATGTTCCCAGTTCTCTCTCTTTCCCATCAGATCACCAGCATTTGCTATCTGACAGAGGAAAACTCTGAAATCTGCTTGGGATATAAAAATACCTATGAAACACTTTCAAGCAGAAGTCCTACTCTTTCTGGACTTTGCTGCATACTTGGAAGCTGTACCGATGATAGAGTGCCTTTACAGTCACTCTTCACAATCTTTTCTGATCTCCTCTGATTGATTGGCAAAGTTCTGCAATATTTGACATACCTTACTAATTACCCATTTTTTTAACAGCAACTTTTTTCTACACTTAAAAACACTACCAGAGATGGTCTTTTATTCAACAATCTCCTGTCCTGTTCTCTTTGTCTATTATCAGTCCCTGGTACGGAAGGTAGTCTCTAACCTGCAGTCCAAACTTCTGCATAGCCTCATCCTACTCATTTACCTTTCCCTCTGTAGTTATTTGCTTCCAGAATCTTGTGTTTTACTAATTTTCTCCAGTAAATTCCAAGCCCCTTGTGCCTACTTTCTATACTTCTACTTGCAGTCATACCTACTGGTAAAGTCTCCTTTCTTCATTCCCATGCTGGCTTTTTCTACTAAAAGCACATTTTAGTAAAACCAAGCTCTGAAGAGAAATCTAAATCCTCCATTTTAATATGGTTGCTTACAGACACACGCACACACACACAAACGCACATGCACTCACAGACTTATATCTCAGGCATTTACATACAAGAAGATGTAACTGGACCAATGTAAAGACACTAAGCATGAGGAAAAAAAGGCAATTATATGCTGAAGACGGATGCATTTTTATATACAAGCTAAAATTCAGTGCACAAAGATACTCAGCAGGAACAATTGTATGTAGCACAACCAAAGAAACAGCCCCAAGGAGTTCTTGGACAATTTCTTCATAAAGGAAAGTCAGTGCTTTGTAAACTTACATGATTTCTGAAAGAGTGTGCTCGGATAGGATCTTCGGCAGCCAAAGAAATACTACTTAGAATGATAAAAACCAAAATTAGGTTGGTGAAGACATGATGATGTATAAGCTTGTGGCAACCGACTCTGATCCTAGAAGCAGAAATCCATAATTACAGACAACATGCATTAAACCAGCAGGAAAAAAAACATGAATGCAAAAACTTGACATGCATTAAAGTTATTAGATGGACAATAGGAATACAGTTACTATTTTTGTATGGAAAATTTCTTGCAGTTTACAAAAAAGTTGTTTCACTGTTGGATTAGCAAACTAGTTCTGTCTCTTAGACATACTTAACAACAAATGAGTACTCTCATAACAAGCTTTGGTACATCATCTCCTTTTGTTTTTTTCCTGTTAGGGGTCACCACAGCAGAACAACGGTCTGCAGAATGATTGGCAGCGAAATTTTTACACTGTCGAGTTGCCAGCCCGGCACCCAACCTTCCACAGAAGGTACACACTCACACCTAAGGTCAATTTAGGAGTGCCCAATGGTTAAATATAACTGTTTAAAATGATTTGTTCTGCTGAAATATAATTGCAGTTTTGTTTTGCAGGAAAAAGGTAACATGCCAGATTCACCAGAAGCTAAACAACTCACCTGATGATAACACAAACTGCTGACATGGTTTATGTGGAAATTCTAGAAGATGGGAGCCAATGTGCAGGAACTCAGCTGTAAATACTATCACTCTTCTGACTTCATTTATGACGTTGGGAGAGATTCTAAAAGACTTGCTCTTGGTATAAGTGACTTACTCCATGTTATAAATAGGCCTCACACAGGAGTAAGTCACTTACACCAAAAGCAAGTCTTTTAAAATCTGGCAGCTTCTGTTATAATTGACAACAAAAATCTGGTCAAGGCCCATGAAAAATAGATACAAATCTGAACACTGATTAACATAAAATTTACATACATAATTATGTAACCCCACCCCCACAAATAAATTGTGGGATACCAACTTTCAAACACAAACCGAAGGACAACCAAAATATGGCACCTCCACATATCTACCACATATCTTGTTCTATACCATATAATCAAAGTTACATTACATAAATTGTTCAGTTTCAACGTTCTCTTTAACCAAATTTCTCCTCCAAAACATTTTTCTGTAATCTGCATGTATTCTTCCCATAATTTCCAATTTATTTCTATGTAATTTACTCATACCCCATTCTAAACATCACACTTCCTGTTCATATCTGTGTTACAATATTCACTACTTCAGTTTTAGTTGGTCTAGACTCTGATGTACATTTTCTAGTAATTGCTTCAATGACAGCCACCAGAATTAAACTTAACATGGCCTTACTATCTAGGCAATTCAGATCTTGTATCCCAGATCAAAGTAATTTCCTTAGCTACACTCATCTGCTTGCCCAGTATTCCCAACAGAGTACTCTGTAGGGAATTTTTAAAGTGTGCCAACTCATCACACTCCAAGACTATATGCTTCCATGTAACTCTTGCTTCCCCATTACACCTCCAATATTTGCCATCTACCTGAGGAAAAATTCTTTGGAGTTTGCTTGGGGTATGAATGTATCTATGCAAACACTTTCAGGCAAAAATCCCAAATCTTCTGGACTTTGCTGCATATTTGGGAGCCATGCATATGTCCTCCCATTTTTTTCTTTGAAAAATTGCTTACATAATCTCTCTTCCCAATCTTTTATGACCTCGTCTGATTGATTCCTGTAGTTATTGTGTAATATTTTAAATTATATGTCCTACTAATTATCTCTTTTTAAATAGTAGCTTATATTCTGTATTCAATTAAAGACTCAACCAGTGCATGTCTTTCACTTAGGATTCCCCTCTTGTTTTTGTCTGTACTCTGGTATCAATCCCTGATAGAGAAGGCAGTCTGCATGGAACATTTCTTATAGCACCTCATGAGGACAATAAACATAGTGTGTGTGAGTGCTAGTTTTGTAGGCCTAGAAATGCAGTAATCACAGTAATGTTTAAACTTAAGGAAATTCTGCATTACCAAAGAAGTCACAGAATATATTAACCAGCAAGGAGATAGAAACTGAAATGATAAAAAAGCATATGCAAGACAGAGCTAAAGGGAAACTAAAGAAAGGACACCATTTAATTCTAAATAGAGTACTTTAGTGAATGGTCTGGCAAATTATCACAGTATATTTACCCAAGAAACAAATCAAAGTTTTTTCCCACCCACTAAATAATTTCCTTCCTCAGTTTACAGATAGAAGCAGCTGAGAGAAAAGAAAAAAATATATACTTCTCTACCACATTAGCTTTATTTTATGAGTTTGATATGGTGTAGGTTAAAAAATCATCTAAAAGTCACCTTCATTAAATACAATGAAACAAGATCTTGTCATTTAAAAATGTTTGTAGAAATTAACATACCATATTTTGAGCATTAATGATGTTAGGCTGTTGCCTTTTGCTTTGGAAAATATGCATGAAAAATGAGGTATCAACTTACAAGCAGCTAAGCCAGATTCTGCTGGCTCCTCATAATGATTTGGATACTTGGGACTACCATTTCTAAAGGGAAAGAAAGCACGTAACAGCACTGAAATTGCTGATGCTCAGAGGGGTTAAGTATGAGCACATTCAAATCGAAGAAAAAATAAATAATAAAGGAAAACAGACAACATTAAGCAGTACTAGTAGCTATCTACTGTTAATTGGAATTATCTTCATACAGAAAAGTGGTTTGACAGTCAAGTTGTGTCCTTTAAAACCAAACTGCTTAATCACCTTAAAACAAGTGTCATATAGATCTCAGTACCTATACCTAACTGTATAAACCATGCTGTTATTCAGTTCCTTATATACGTGTCACTCTTTTCCCTAGTTCATGATTTACAGATGTAAATTGTCCTTTAAATGACAGTTGTTTCTTTTCTGCAATCCTTGTTCTTCTAATCTTTATGTCCACAAAGCATTGCTACCTCAGTACCTACAGGTTATATCCATATAACTATTATTGTGTGCCTCACTCACACAAAATGATTATTGTCATACTCAGCTGTATTGAATGTATACTATTTCTTCTTGTTTGAATGTTATGTATTGACCGTAGTTCAGGTTGTAGTTGAAAAGGGTCCTATAGGTAGCAGTTAAACTAACGAAGGGGAATATTCACAATAACTTCTCCTCACCAGTTTTAACAAACTTCTGACAAAGTCCCTTGGCAAAGTAAAGTTTAAAAAACTAACTTGAGTACTCCTGAAAGTGACCAATTTCTTTTTTCAGTAAACCTAATGTATATATTACAAGCTAACTTGCCCGGCTAAAGTTTATACAAAAAAATAAATAAAAAATAGCCACATCCAGCAAACCCATTCTGTAATCATCACTTACTTACACAACAATCTGCACACACGCGCGCGCACACACAAACACACACACACACACACACACACACACACACACACACACACACACTTGAAGTTGTAGCACAGTACCTTAGAAAGATGCCAGCTGTGCAGAAGATGACCAGAGTGTTCATCGTAAGCAGCAGGAAAAATAAAATAATCCACTTGGCCAGACTTGCATTCGTTGGTATAATTCCACTCAGCTTAAGTAAACTAAAAAGCATACCCGCTCACACTCTAGTTGCTGGCAAGCCGGATTTCAAACAGCCAGCTAGCCGGGAAAGCACTAGATCTCAATTCCAACTGGCTGATGTGGCTGACGGTGCTGATGTCATCGCGCACGTGATGGTGTCAACTCCAAAAGTGCAGAAATTGAAAAAAACCTATAAAAAATCGGAACTGGAGGGGTCCCACTCGGGAATTGTGGCACCTCATTATATGGACCCCAAAACTCGGTAAAAACTGAGAAATTCGGGGCGGTTGGGAGGTCTGCTTGCATTCTCTGAGTTGCCATTTGCATGTACATTTGGGAGTAGCTTAAATGTGTGTTTACAGCACACATTTTAATTGCTTTTAAGATATATGCTTTGCAAGATGATCAATTACTATTTGTAAGTGTGGACCATTTTATGCCCTGACTCGATCCAAATGTTTTTCTTGTGTTACAATTTACATATTTCTGTTTTATGTATGCATTTAATGGATGGGTCTGTTCCTCTTTACTAAAGGAGAAATATTTTTTAAGTTCTTTTTTCTATGTATCTGAAGTATGCAGACTGTCTGTAGGATCTCATTACACAATGAAAAAATAATTACAGTGATCAGAAGAAGACAACTTCTTTTTCTTTTGGCGGTGCCCGTTATGGGTCACCACAGCGGATCATCAGTTTCCATTTCTTCCTGTCCTCTGCATCTTGCTCTGTCACACCAACCACCTGCATGTCCTCTCTCACATCCATACACCTTATCTTAGGCCTTCCTCTTTTCCTCTTACCTGGCAGCTCCATCCTTAGCATCCTTTCCCCAAAATACCCAGCATCCCTCCTCAGCACATGTCCAAACCAATGCAATCTTGCCTCTCTGGCTTTGTCTCTAAACTGTCCAAAATGGGCTAACCCTCTAATATACTTATTCCTAATCTTGCCCACCCTTGTCACATCCAGTGCAAATCTTAATATATTTTACTCTGCTACATCCAGCTCTGATTCTTGCCTTTTTGTCAATGCCACTGCCTCCAACTCATATAATACAGCTGGTCTCACTACCCTCTAGCAGACCTTCCCTTTCACTCTTACTGGTACTTGTCTGTCACAAATCACTCCTGACACTCTTCTCCACCCACTCCACCCTGCCTGTACTCTCTTCTTCACCTCTCTTCCACACTCACCATTACCCTGAACTGTTGATCCAAAGTATTTAAACTCATCCACCTTCACCAGTTCTACTCCCTGCATCCTCACCATTCCTCTATCCTCCCTCTCATTCACACACATATATTCTGTCTTAGTCCTGCTGACCTTCATTCCGCTCCTCTCAAAAGCATATCTCCACCCCTCCAGGGTCTCCTCAACCTGTTCACTACTCTCACTAGAGAGCACAATGTCATCTGCAAACATCATAGTCCACGGGGACTCCTGTCTGATCTCATCTGTCAGTCTGTCCACCACCATTGCAAATAAGAAAAGGCTCAGAGTTGATCCTTGATGTAATCCCACCTCCACCTTAAACGAATCCATCACTCCCACCGCAGACCTCACACTGTCACACTACCCTCATACATATCCTGTACCACTCTTACATACTTCACTGCCACTCCTGACTTCCTCATACAACATCACAACTCCTTTCTAGGCACCCTGTCATATGCTTTCTATAAGTCCACAAAGACACAATGCAATTCTTCTGACCTTCTCTGTACTTCTCCATCAACATTCTCAGAACAAACATCACATCTTTAGTGGTCTTTCCTGGCATGAAACCATGCTGCTGATCACTAATCATTACCTCCCTTCTTAACCTAGCTTCCACTACTCTTTTCCATAACTTCATGCTTTGACTGATCAGTTTTATCCCTCTGTAGTTACTACAGCTATGCACATCACCCTTATTCTTAAAAATCGGTACCAAAACACTTTTTCTCCACTCCTCAGGCATCCTTCCAATCACAAATTCAACAGCAATGGATGAAATGCAGTTTGACAAAACACTAAATGCAAACTGGTTTTCTGTTATGATGCTCATCAACCACAGTACAGCTATGTGGGAATTTCCCTATGATATAAAATACTAAACATCAATCTTGTCACTTAATTTTATAACTTCTGAATAAAACCTAGCCAAGGATTTGCCAGTTTGCATTAGGCTTTTTTCATCATTTGAAAGCACAGCTTTATAAAAAAAAAACGTAACAGTGAATGCTCAAATGATCAGTAATTCAATAGCCGAAGATATATAGGTAACATCTTGCTAATGATATAACAGCTGGTCAGCTTCCAAAACTTCAGGGCATCTTCCACATACCCAAACTTGTTTTAGGCTACATAATTCTGGCAACAATCAAAAAACAGATGATTAAGAGCAATTTTTGTAAACTCATACATATTATCCAGACACTCTATTTTCTCTTTAGCATTCTGCATTTGTGACTCTTCTTGTTCTGCGAGATTCTCCTCAGTCTGCAACACTTTAATCTCTATCAGCCCCTATAAGTAATCATTATTATTTCTTAACCATACTTCTTTCTCTTTTATTTCTACCCAGTTTTAAACTCCATGTTCATTTTACCCACTCACTAGCTATAACTTCTGCAGATATCTTCATCTTCCCTAATAACTCTAAAACCTTTTCCAATACCTGCTCCTTAAATTCCTCTCTTACTAACAGGTATGTGGAAGACCATCAGTGTCTCATTTTTACTTCATTACCATGCCTTTTGTCTTAGTTCTTACTGCTGTATGATCTGAAATAGTTATTGGATGAGTGTCAAAGCTTTTAATTAAATGCAAATATTCTTGTGAAATATAATTTCGATCTCATCTAGCACAGTTATTCTACGCTGGGAAATAATATGTAAATTCTGTCCAAGTTCCTGCTACTAAATTCACATCTTCCATGCCAGATATTTTCATGAATTTCTTTATTATGATAAATAGCTATTGTTCTCAACTATTATACAAGACAGTTTTTTGAATATGTATTTCCAACTTTTGTATTAAATATACACATTAATGTCTGGCAGGCATACAGTTGTTTCTTCTCATCTGCATTTGAACCTATGTCACATTTTTAAGACTTTTTTTTTAATGAAACCCTCAAACAAAAAACTAAATATAATTTCAAAACACCCCTTTCCCTATTAACTTAGAACACACACACACACACACAAAAGAATATAAGCATCTTCAAAAAAAAGAAGTTATGTACTCACCATAACGTTCCATGTGAGTTGTTTATCTCGCCTTCATTCTTACAGATGGGTTCGGAGCTGATCCTCGGCTCCGAGTCAGCCTACTACAAAACTCGAGGTCTTCAGACAGCTCAAGGCCAAGTCCCTACCCCATGATGCACCTTGAGTTACCTCAGATCTTGTTTGCTGCTTCTAACAATACCATGTGCCATTCTATCACTTTTTTAGGGAAAATCCATAGAAAGACTGGGCAATTATGATAAAACTTGTACCTCGGTCCTCGAAAAACCCTGGAGGGGGTAGGAGGGTGGGCAGTAAGAATGAAGGCGAGATGAACAACTCACATGGAAGGTTATGATGAGTACATAACTTCTTTATGTGAAGTTGTTCTATCTCGCCGTTCATTCTTACAGATGGGTAGCATCCCAAGCACCATCTTTCTCGGGTGGCTCACGGGAGTATGTTTTTCAGGACAGTAGAACCAAAGGAGGCACTGTCCCTGGAGGCCTTATCAACTTTGTAATGAGTGATAATGGTATGAGGTCTTGACCAAGTGGCTGCTGCACAAATATTGTCTATAGGAAGCCTAGCAGAAAAAGCAAAGGATGTGGCTACTGCTCTGGTAGAATGAGTCTTAATTTTGTGTTGTAAAGGTAAATTGGCAGCTGAATAAGTGAAGGTGATACAATCAGATAACCATTTAGATAGTGTTGTTTTAGCCACTGGCATACCTTTCCTAGAATCTGAAAGGGACACAAAAAGTTGTTCTGATTTTCTGAACTCTTTGGTTCTATCCAGGCAGAATCTGAGCTGTCTATGAACATCAAGCTTCTGCAGCATATATTCTAAGTTGTTAGTGTGTTTGGGGAAAAACACTGGTAAATCTATGATTTGGTTAAGGTTAGCTTCAGTACAAACTTTAGGTAAAAATGAAGGATTTGTTCGCAGGGACACTCTGTCAGCATGAAAAATCAAATATGGAGGTTTTATGGACAAGGCCTGTAGCTCTGCTACTCTACGGGCAGACGTGATGGCTACTAAAAAGATAGTCTTCCAAGACAAAAATTTCAAATCACATGAGGAAGGTGGCTCGAAAGGTGGGAGAATAATGCATGAAAGCATAAAATTTAGGTTCCATGGGGTATAAGGGATTTCACTGTTGGTCTGAGGTGGAAGGTCCCTTTGAGAAAGGCTTTGGATAGCTTGTGTGACATTATGTTCAATCCTTCAGACAAGGTAAAAATTAGAGATGGCGGCAAGTTATACCCGAACTGTAGCTGCCGCAGCTCCTTTGTTGAAAAGCATAGTCAAAAATTCTAATATAGAGGAAATGGGGGCTTGGTAGGGATCAATGTTATTCTGAGAAGTCCATATAGAAAATCTCCTCCATTTGCTAAGGTACAACTTCCTAGTAGTGGATTTATGAGAAGATATTAAAATATGCTGCGTTTCATTTGAGAGGTTATGGAACCTGGTTATGTTGGGAATTGGAGCAGCCAAGCTGTCAATTTTAGGGACTGAAGTGAGGGATGAAGAGCCCCCGACGAATGCGTCAGAAGGTCTGGAACTGGGTCCAGAATCCAAGGCTCTTCCAACAGACGAAGTTGAAGGAAGGGGAACCAAATCTGACGAGGCCAATGAGGGGCTACTAGAATGATGGTCCTTCCCAGGGCTTTTGCTTTCTATAATACTTTGGGTATCAAGGGAATTGGTGGGAATGCATAGAGGAGACCCGGAGGCCAATCGTGTACGAGTGGGCCCCTTGGGGAATACCCCAGAGGGGGAATCAGGGCAAAGTAGCTTCTGTATTTTGTGTTCATGTAGGAAGCAAAAAGGTCACAACAAGGCTGGCCCCACCTGTGGAATATTCTCTCCGCTATCTCATTTTTGAAGGACTACTCATGAGGCAATAAAATTGCCCTCTCAGTTTGTCTGCAATCATGTTGGATTTCCCCGGGATGTGCATTACTATCAGAAAGCACTGGGTGGATGAAGCCCACTGCCATACTCTTAGGGCCTTGCAACAAAGGGGATAGGACCTGGTTCTTCTTTGTTTGTTCAAGTACCAGACCACTGACATGTGTTCCGTCTGAATCGCAATTGTCCCCAGAGGAAGAAAGTCCTGAAAGTACTGCAACCCCAAAAGTACCGCTCTCATCTCTAGGACATTGATATGCAGATGTGTCTCTTGTTTGATCCATGCGCCTTGGGCTGTTCTTCCCTGAAAATGCCCCCCCACCCTATCAGGGAAGCATCCGTGGTCACTGTGGCCGCTGGTCAGGGTAGGATAAAAGGATGACCTATGGTTACTTGAAGAGAGGTCAACCGCCACCAAAGATCCTTTTTGCATGTGTTTGTTACAATTATGAGATGAGACATTGGCAGCTCTTGATAAGACCATTGAGTGAATAGCAGCCATTGTAAAATCCGCATGTGCATGCGACCCAACGGTATCGCTATTATTGCAGCTGCCATCATGCCTAATAACTTTAGCACTTCTGATGCTGGAGTCTTGTCTCTGGATATGATGTTCTGGACTTGCTGACGAAGTAGTAAAACTCTTTCTGCTGGAGGTTTTAAAGTGGTGGTGGTGGTGTCCAATTCTGTTCTGATAAAAACAATATGTTGCGATGGCGACAAGGCAGATTTTTCTGAATTTATGGTAATGCCCAGATGACTGCAAAGAGTAAGAGTGGTGTCCCTGGCTTGTATTAGCTGATGCCTGGTGATGGCGGTGAGGAGCCAATCGTCTAAGTACGGAAACACAGTTGGAATCCTAAACGCCTCAGGTGAGCCGTGACCACTGCCATACATTTCGTGAACACTCTGGGGGCTGTAATGAGACCAAAGGGCAGGGCTCGAAACTGGTAATGATTGGCTCCCTGCCAGAAGGGCAAATGATCCCTGGATGGTCTGGCCATTTTTATATGGCAGCACGCATCCTGTAGATCTATCGAGCACATCCAATTGTCTTTCCCTAAGAAGGGAAGTATCGACTGAAACGTGACCATCCGGAACTTCTCTTTCTTGACAGATCTGTTTAGTCTGCTGAGGTCCAAAATAGGTCTCCAGTCCCCTGTCTTTTTTGGAACTAAAAAGAATGGTCTGCTGGGACTGGTTGGATGACTCTTTTTCTTAGCAACGTTTGAACCTCTACTGTTGCTTGTTCCCTGTAACTGGGTGGAATGTCCGGGATTTTTGTTGTCAATGGAGGGGGAATGGCGAAGGGAATGAAATATCCTCTGGAAACTATACTTTGTACCCAGTTGTTGTTTCTTATTTTGACCCAGGCATCTGGAAACAAAGATAAGCGACCCCTGACTGCCTCCAGACCAGGACAGTCGGACCTCCTTTCAGGGTCGATGGTAGGGCTCCCCAGAAAAGTAGTCTCTGTCACCCTGGTTTTGCAGACCCCCTCTGCCCGAGGGCAGCATCTTCCATTATTGCCCCCTCTGCCCCTGGAGGGGGGTTCGCCATATGTGTCCAGAAAGGATCCTTGGGCTTTCCGGAACCACATCTTTCCTCCCTTTTGAACCTTGGGGTAGGGTCTAGTAGGGGTGGAAAAATTAACTCCGACGGCAGACAGAGTCTTTCCTTCCTGCTCACACCTGGTCAAAGTTTCCTTAACTTTGGGACCGAAAAGGGATGAGCTATCAAAAGGGGTGTTGACAAAGGATGTCTTAAAGGGCTCCGCAAAGGAACACAAGTGCATCCAGGAGTGCCTTCTAAGAGCAATTCCTGTACCCGCTGCCCTATACGTTCCATCAGCTGCATATGAGATGAGACGCATGGACGAGTTCACTACGGAATTGAGGGTAGCAAGCTGGGAGGCAATTTTGTCTGAAGCTCCTGCAGCTACTGTACCCTGAAGAGTATCTCCAAGATCTTTTAGGAGATCTCTTCTCTGTGCAGTCTTACAAAATGTGTGAGATAGTTCAGTGAATGTATGTCAAAAATCGCTGAACTGTACATGCACTTCCTGTATCTATCCATGATCCTGGAGTCTCTGTTAGGAGGATGGATAGAGGAAAAAGTTTCTGACATCTCCTTTTTGGTGGCTGCCGCTACCACCATGGCATCAACTGGCACTCCCTTAGTGAGAAAGGACTTATACTGAGGGGCAGAAATAAATTTATTGGGCCTCCTAGGGACAGGCTCCATGGTGTCCAGAGACTCCCATGCCCTCCATGAGACAAGCTCGATGAGCTCATAAAAGGGCGGAGACACCCAAGAGGTGGAGGGTCGAGACCCGAAAGCCTTCAGGAGAACCGACTCATCTTCAGTAGGGTTGGTGGACTTCCAGCCACCCCTCTGCTTAAGGATTTCTAATATCTCTGCAAATGAGATATCTAGAAGGGGACTGTGGGGACCCTTCTGATTCATCTAAGTCGGTATCAGAGGTGAGAGACTCCTGTGTGGAGTCTAGGTGCTTCCTCTTGCAAACTGTCTTCCTGGGAACCTCATCAGTGGGAACTTCTGATGAGGTCTCGGAAGAGCAGGGGCCACCCAATGGGGCTTCCTGAGGCTCAGGGTCTCTACGCTTCAAGGGGATCTGTGAGACAGACGTGGACACAGGTGCTTTTGGGGAGGAGGTAGTTGGACCTGAAGTTGTAGATGTCCTGGGGGACATCACTCACCTCATGGCTTCAAAGGCACCTCTGCTCCAATGAGAAGGGACCGCTGGATCCGAAGAAACAACTGATCCCCTCGGCACCAGAACAGTGGGCTCCAAACCAGAGGTAAGAGCCGAACTCATCTGAGCCAAAGCCCTGAGAGGCAAAGTTGAAGCCAACAGGTCAGTCCAACTATCCTCCCTGGACCCGATCGGAGAGTGTCGGCTCCTAGACTTCTCGATGGGCATCAAGGAAGTCTTGAGTAAATGGAACCAATGGCACTGCAGCAGGCGTCGACTCCGAAGGCTCAACAATCATCAGGTCCAACTCCTCCAGCTCCGAAGGACCGGTATGGCTCGGAGGAGGAAAAGAAGTCGCTGGCATAACAGTCTTCAGTTCTGAAACCACTTGGATCGAAGCCGATAAACATTTAGCAAACACCGGTGCCTTTATCAACTTCTGCACCGCACAAACCACATCCAAATTGGATAGACAGATCGAGGAGCGAGATGAATGTATGGAGGGTGGTACCGACTGGAGAATGGGAGACTTTAATACTTCAGAGATCGGTTACAGGACTGGGGACCGGCTCCAAAAAAACAGGACACTCTGCTCCGAAGGCTGTGAAGCTGACGTCGACGGTTTTATAGATTTTGTCACATCAGTAGATGACGCCTTAGAAGACTTGGGAGACTGGCTAGATTTATCCTGGTCACTCAAAGCTTCCTGAAATGAATATTTTAGCAGTCCTCTGTCAATGGGTTTTCTTTTTCTCTCATGTAATACTCTGGAAGAAAAATAATGGCAAATGGAGCAGCTCTCCTGCAAGTGCAAGGCTCCGAGACAGTAAACACAATTTACGTGGCTATCTGTCACTAACATCTTTTGCCCACACTTTGGACATTTTTTAAAACCAGATCTGGGATGTTTTTTTTTATTTATCTTGGTCATCCATAACACTATCTACTATACCAAAAATACTTATTATTCAACAAGAAAGTACACACACAAACTTTAACAATTTTAGAGTGCACTACAATCTAAACTGTAAATAGCACCTAAAATGAATAAATGGGCTGTATAAATGTATAAACACACACACACACACACACACACACACACACACACACACACACACACACACACACACACACACACACACACACCAAATTTAACTATCTATAAATGCTTGTAAAATACTATACTAATTATCTATATAAGACACACCAATAAGGGAAGGGATAGTAAAAGCCTATAAAAAACAAAGGCCAAAGGGAGAAAGAGAACTATCAACTTTAAAGCTATAAAAGATCTAAGTTATAACTAGCAATGACTAACAACTATTAATATAACTATTAATATAAGAGAAAAAATTTTCGTTGAGGTTGTGGTCAGGGCTGGTAACTCGGCACATAAAAATCAACTACCAATCATTAGCTGACTGGAGTTCCGCTGTGGCGACCCCTAACCGGGAAAAGCCGAAAGACACAACAACAACAATATAAGAGAAAAAATTTTGAAAGTTTTATAGAAAAGCTATACTGGCCCGAGCTGTGATTGGAAACCTCCGATCTGTTGCAGTGGCAAACTAGATCTGAGGTAACTCAAGATGCATCATGGGATAGGGACTTGGCCTCGAGCTGTCAGAAGACCTCGAGCTTTGTAGTAGGCCGACTTGGAGCAGAGGATCATCTCCGAACCCATCTGTAAGAATGAACGGCGATACATATGAAGTTTAACCCTGAGAAACAAATGACCCAAATCAACAGCTACACCCACAGGCATTACCTAAGGTTCACCATGCTAAAGCACATGCTACAGCCTGTGTTCCCACTTGTACTGACTGCTGTCTGCTCTTTTCTTATATCTGTTTCCCTCCCAGATGTGAGAAAAACAAATATATAGCCCTAATAAGTGCACTGATTATCCTTAAATAAACCCAAATTGTACACTGTTCTACTATAGGTTCATAGGTGTGTACTAGACAAATGGCCCTGGAGCCTTTACAAGCCTAGCCCATAGGATTACCCTGGCATCGTGCCACCCGACCTTAATTCCCAGTGTCTCTGTCAAGTAGAGCCACTGGAGTGATCCCAGGGGTGAATTTTCTATTTCCCATCCACTCATCAAGATTCCTCTTGAAGAGGGCCACTGAGGTGCTCTGTTTGACATGTATGGGAAGTCTATTCCATAGCATGGGCAGTCTATGGGTTAAGCATGTTCTGTTGATTCTGGTAATGAGGATGAGGTCTCTGGAGCATGTGGTGTGCAGGGATTAGGATTTCTTTAGATGTAGCTTTTTTAACAGAGCTGGGTCAGACATGGTTGTAAGTCAAGCAGAGATCTCCAATAAGTAGGCAATATAAGACAGAGGATATTTGGAGTTTTTTGAGTCTGTCCATATAGGACAAGTGTTTAAGGCCTAGGATCCTCTTTGTGAGGTACTTTTGCGGCCTCTCCAGTTGTCGCAGGTGTTTTGTGAGGTACATGCCAAATGGGGCATTGTACTCGATGACTGGCCTAATGAGGGAACAGCAGAGGGAGACAATGACCTCTTTCTTCCTGGATGCAAAACACTTAGTAATGAGATGTGCCACATAGAAGGACTTTCTGACCACATTGGCAATGTGGTGTTCAGAAGAGAGGTTGCCGTCAACCTGTGTTCCCAGATCTCTTATAATGCCTTCTGTGTTCAGTAGACTACCATCGATGTGGTAATTCATGGGAACCAGGTTTTTCCCAAAGGGGATGATGACACATTTTTTGACATTGAGCTTAAGGCAATGGTTCTGACACCAGTCGTTGGTCTCAGTGGGGCCTTTCTGTAGGATGTCAACATCACGTAGGGAGTTAATAATAGCTTCCAACTTGCAAATGTCTGCGGACATCCAGAGTCCCTTCATGTTGGCCGGGACTTCAGAGAAGTAGATACCAAACAGGAAAGGACCCAGGACCGAACCCTGTGGGACTCCATTCCTGACTACTCAGCAGTCTGACTGAGAGTCAGCTACTTTCACACTGTGGGTTCTATCTGTGAGCCAGTTTGCAACCCACCTAGTGATATAGGGGATGACGCCTAGCTTAGTGAGTTTTTCTATGATTCCTGAGTGGGGAATGGTATCAATGGCCTTGGCCAGATCAGGGTAGGCTGTATGAATCACCATGCCTTCATCCACGGCTCTGGTGACGGACTCAAAGAAGTCGACCAAGTTAAGCAGGCATAATCTACCCTTCACAAAAGCAAACTGTGCGGGATCCAGAATTTGGAGATTCCCTATATCCTTGTTTATTAGGTTCATGATGATGCATTCCATAGCTTTGCATATAATACTCATCAGGCTAATGGGGTGATAGTTCCCAGGGTCTGTAGTCACTCCTCCTTTGTGGAGAGGGATGACTGTAGCAGAGCGCCATTTGGTAGAGATAAAGCCTGAGGTGAGGCTGTGATTTAACAGGGCACACAGGTGAGGTGTCAGTCCACTCTGTAGTTCATGCAGAACACAGCCAGAGATATTCTCAGGTCCCATAGAAGCTGTATTCTTGGCCTTGGACAGAGCTGTTTTAACCTGTGCAGCAGTAATACTGGGTGCCTGACAATCTACTGGTATTGTGATTTGTCCTTTGGGGGAGAGGGGTAAAGTTGGCAGTGAATCTGTCGGACAGTATATTGGCAATATCCGTTGGCTCGGTATAGGAGGTACCATTGTGCAGTGGCTCAGAGCAAAGTTGGGTATTGCTGTGGAGATTCTTTACATAACTATAAAAGACCATGTAGTTGTCTTTACTATCTGCTGCAATTCTGTTTTCATAGCTAGCTTTAGAGGATTTGATGAGGGATCTCAACATTTTGTTGAGGCTAATAAGGGAGTTTTTCCAGTCTTGGGAGTTTGCCTTATTCCGCATCAGTTTCCTCCTTCTGTTGTAGAGTTTGTTTATGGCAGGGGACCACCAGATTGGCTTCCTTTTTTTGGAGGAGATCGTCTTGATTCTATTGCGTATGGCGAGATCCATGCATTTGTGTACGTGTTCGTACAGTGCACTGGTGTATGATTTGGCAGTCATGCAACTATTCTCCATTTACAGGGGTGCCGTGAAGTTAGCCACCTCTGTTTTTAGGAGCCCAAAGTTAGCTTTGGAGAAGTTTTTCATGATGGTTACCTTTGCGGGGGGGGGGGGGGAGGGTAGGGATGTGGATTTCCAAGGTGATTAGTTTGTGGTAGGATCTAACAAGGGAGGAGTTGACTATAGGTGTAGAGCAATAGTCGTCCATGTTAGTAATGACCACGTCAAGGATGTTGCTGCCTCTAGTGGGGGTAAGAACGAGCTGGTCCAGGGCATTAGAATTAATGAATTTCAGGAAACGTTGGGCAAGTGTATTGGTACATGAGTAGTTTTCCAAGATTATGGAGGGGTAGTTGAAGTCGCCCAGTATAAGAGTGTTAGGTTGGACCTTAATATTCTCCAGGGTGCTTAGGAACATGAAGTGTGAGTCTTGGGACATGGTTGGGAACCAAGAGCAAGCTATGACCTAAATTGCTGTATTACCCAATGTTAGCTGCACCTGAAGTATCTCTGATGCGTTATGTTGGGCTACAAGTCTGGAGGTGTGCACATCCTTTGTAAATATGGAAACGCCACCGCCTTTGGAGCTTTGGTCCAAATTTTGCGGCCGAAAGGTGTGGAATAAGTTATAGCCTGGTAGTGCAGGGATGCTCTCTGCTGCCTTGAACCAGGTCTCTGTTACAGCACAAATGTCAATGTTCTCCATTTTAAGGAGTGCTTCGAGCGAGTGCATTTTGAGATTTAGTCTTCTAGTGTTGAGCAGCATGACCCTCAGATTACATTTGTTTGTAGCTGTTACAGTGGTAATTTGGTCTTTGGAACACTGCCTAAAAAAGGCACTGCATGGGGTGACAAGAGCCTTGGCTAGTATCCAGAAGCCCAGAGGTGACAGATGCAGACCATCTCTGGCAAAGCGTCAAGGTCTGTCAATCATGTCATCCTAGGCAGACAGATACTGGAACACTTAGAATGACACCAGAAACTTAGCCAATTGTTGAAATCGATCATTTTCTGCTTGTACTGTGGTATCATTCTGGGTGATGGTAGGATGCTGCTCAGGCCTAGGGTCATACCCGCCTGCGCTACATAATCTGAGAGCTCCTCCATGTCTCTTTTCGTGTAGTCCAGAGAGGTACATCTCAGGTCATTCACACCCACATTTTATTTATTTTACATTTATTTTATTTTACATTTGTTGACCGGGCTAGTCTAACTGGATACATGTCAATTTTCAGTACAGGCCCGGGGAGATAAGGATCGATGAGAACAATAACAAAATAACAAAATCATATATACAAAAACTGATGTAAAACAAGGTATGATGCTGTTACATTAGTGTGACTAATCCAAGAGGTTAGAAGTTGATAACATATAGCAAGATATGCAGGTTTAAGCAGTATCATTCAAATGCAGTTTTAATACACAGTATATAGAAGAGAAGGCAGCTGATTTTATATATATATATATATATATATATATATATATATATATGAATATGCAGGTATAAGTAGTATCATTCAAATGCAGTTTTAATACATAGTATATAGAAGTGAAGGCAGCTAATTATGTACACTTTTTTTGGTACAAATAGTATAAGAAGACATAAGTAATAGTATCTAGAAGTAGAAGGTTAGTTGTAATTAAGAAGGGGGTAGATTACTGAGAAGAGGAGGATAGGCTGAACCTAGGAGCAGAGATAGTTGATCAGTCAGGTTCAGTACAGGGGCACGACCAGTGTGTTTTGAGGAAAAGTTTCAGTTTGGCTTTGAAAAGTGATATAGAGGGAAGTGAGGAAAGTTCACTGGGGAGAAGGTTCCAGGATTTTCTATCAGTATTAGAGAAGAGAGAATCCCCAGCCCTGTTGTTTGATTTACAAATATTGGCAAGAAGTTTATGGGATGAACGCAAGGTCTTCAGATTGTTGTATGGGGTGATAAGGGTAGATAGAATAGGGGTATTTGTTGGATGGTGAAGGTTGGTGGAATTTATTCTGATTTTGTAATTCCAGCCATCCTAGCTGTTTTAGATTATAACAGTGGTGGGTTCTAAAGGAGTTGCCTGTAGCAAATCTGGCTATGTTATTGTAAGAGGTTTCCATTTTATTAAGGTTGTTTTAGGATAGATTCATATATATAGGTGAGGCTCACATGTACAATGACAGAGTCATATTTGTACCTGTTGTTGAAGGACCTGAGTTCGTGCATTATGTGGTGGGTCCTGGCACCTGACAGGCAGCTGTTACTTTCTCCTTATTTAACCTAGTGAGTGGGATATCAGTGTGCTTCACTATTGAGTCACCTATGACTAGTGTGTTGAACATGCTGTTTTGCCTTAGGGGCTTTGGTTGAGTGGCACACTGTTTAACAGATTTATGTGTCTCGCGATTAGTGTTGTCTTGTGGTGGCCGAGTGCATTTCAGCCTTGGAGGTCTCTGCTGTTTGGGAAGATTTTTATTGAGAGCCTCCGCGAAGGTGGGTGTGTGGTTTATGTTTTTATGTGAAGGCAGTGCTGGTGTGCATTCTGGAGGGCTGTGTGTTCCAGGTGGTATGGTGCAAGTGTTGACCTTCTCCTCTTGACCAGCTATTCCGGTCTTGGCTGGAGAGTGCATGGCTTCCAATTTGGATATATAAGTGCATCTCTCGTAAGTCTGAGTGCTGGGAGGTAAGAGGAAAGGGTTGTCAGTGTACATGAGGCAGTTGCTACACTGCCTCAGGATGCCCAAGTTTACCAGGTTAATAGGAGAACGCACAGGGAACTGACCTTTAGACATGCCTGGAGGGGTGGGCATTAATAATAAGTACTGGAGCTGTTTCCTTGTATAACGTTTAGTGCTGGTGGCACTTTTGTGTGCTACAACAACTGCTACAAGAAGTCTGGTAAAGTGCTAGACTATTAAGCTAGTAAAAGTGCAGGAGAGGAGAAAACTAGCAGATCTAAGGGAAAATTGAAGAATGGACTTTGGCACTTCTCAGAAGCATTACAAACAGTCCTGGATACAGCAAATCTGTATCTGGACTAGAATAGTTACAGGAAATGTGGGAAACAAGAGCAAACGCCTGCTTTTAAACAAGAAAGTTGAAAGAGATGGAAAAACTTCCCAAAAGGCTAATAAACTACAATTTCTGGGCCAGAAACCTCTCCCTTGTGGTAGATAGACTACCTAGTGCTTACCACTCCCAATGACAAGCTAGAAGGCTTCCTTCCAACACAGAAAGGCTTGGGGGGCTCAGAAGCTTACATACTGTCCTGAATATACCAAATCTGTATCTGGACTATCTTAAATGCATTAAATAGTAAGGCTGTTACCTCTTACAAACAGTCCTGCATACAGCAAATCTGTATCTGGACTATCTTAAATGCATTAAATATTAAGATTATCTCTTATTTACTTTCCATTATTTCAGACTATTTTTCACTGAACTGCTTGCCATAGTACCTTTAAATGTTGCATTTCCCTCCACAAAGAATGCTCAGAACTCTAAAGATTAATTGCTTGCACCTCCAGACAGCTTGTTTCCTTGAAAAATAGTCAGCAATTAATCTTTGTAAATTTCACTCACAACAGAATGTACAGCTGCCTTCAGCTGCACACTTCTTGACTCCCACTAAATGTTTGTTAATGGAAAACAGAGCAAACTAATAATGCAAGAAACCTAGCATTTTTCATGGCTTTCATAATTTTGTCTTATTGTTAAAAACTGCTTGCTTGCAAAAAACACTTGCTTATAGCTTAAGCCAAAGGCAATATCTAGACATTCACCCTTGTAAACGTCTCACACCCACCCCTGCAGCCAAAGATTACAGCATATTAATATCACATTTGCTTTTGACTAGCTTTTTTTCTCTAGATATACTGTAAAGCCTATATTTCTTACAATGAAAAAAAACTTCTTGTTTACTTTAATACATTTAACACATGCAACAGTCACTGAAAAGACTCCCCCACATTTAAAAAAAAATAAGTTATGTCTTACCATAATGTTCCATCTGTGTTGTAGATCTTTATTCATTCATTGCTGTTAGGAATTCGGTTCTATCCTCGGAACCGACACGGCCGTTGCCAATCTCGTGCCAGCAAAAACTCTCAGATAAAACCTACCCATAATGCCCCTCTCACAGTCTCTTCAGATCGAGTTTTCCCACCAGTATAGTATAGAAGTAATAAGAGAGACAGTAGGAGGCTCTCTTATTAGGCCATTTAACTAATAAGGAAATCCTAAAGTCCACCAGGAGTCCAGGCAGGGGAAGGAGAGCAGGAAGTAATGAATGAATAAAGATCTACAGCACAGATGGAATGTTATGGTAAGACATAAATTCTTCATCTGAAGTTGTAAATATTTATTCATTCCTTACTGTCAGGACCGAGCCCCTAGCTATTTGAGTCCTGGGTGGCCCTAAGGAAGGACATTCCTGAGCACCATAGAACCAAAAGATGCTTGCCCCCTGGAGGCCAAATCCAATTTATTATGAGTGATAAAGGTATGAGGTCTAGCCCAAGTGGCTGCTGCACAGATATCATCCATAGAGGCTCTGGAATGAAAGGCCACTGAAGTAGCCATCGATCTAGTAGAGTGAGCTTTTATTCTAGAAGGTAAAGACAATTTGTTGTGATGGTAGATAAAAGTAATGGCATTTGTGAGCCATGACGATAAAGTCATTTTGGAGACAGGCCTACCCTATCTAGGTCGTGCAAAGGCCACAAACAAGTGATACATTTTTCTGAAAGATTTAGTTTTGCCCAAGTAGAAATGAAGTTGCCTATGAACATCAAGAGTATGCAAAAGGTATTCCCCTCTATTTGAATGATGAGGGAAGAAAAACGGTAGGTCAATAGATTGATTAATGGAAAACCCAGAAATGTCCTTGGGCAAAAAGGAGGGGTCAGTACGTATGGACACTCTTTCCCTATGAAAAATCAAGTAAGGTCTCTTGACACTCAAGGCCTGCAACTCAGATACTCTTCTCGCTGAGGTAAGGGCTACTAGAAGTAGAGTTTTCCAGGACAAAAATTTCATATCACATGAGTCAGAAGGCTCGAAAGGAGGACATAACGACTGAAGCACCAATGTCAAGTCCCAAGGCTCTATAGGAGGCTTCACAGGAGGTTTGACATGTAATACTCATTTCATGAAGGTTTTGCACAGTCAATGTGACATAACAGAAGAATTGTCAATTCCATTGTGAAAATCTGCAATAGCTGCTAAATGCACTGTAATTGTCAATGCTGAAGCTCCAGTGTGTAACAGGGTGGTCAGGTACTGTAAAATCTTCTAAATAGGCATGGAAAAGGGGCCCATGTTATGTTCTTTGGCCGATCTAGGGAACCTAGCCCACTTACTAGAATACATTTTCTTGGTGGAAGGTTTGAGTGAACCCAGAAGAATCTCGCGAACAGGAGATGAAATATCAGGTAGCTTGGCAATCATCAGAAGTGGAGAAACCAAGCTGTGAGCTTGAGGCTGTGAAGATTGGGGTGAATCATTCCCAGAGAATGAGACAGCAGACCTTGGGATTGATCCAGGATCCACGGGCTGTGAATCAGATGAGGCCATTGGAAAGGGAACCAGACTTGACGGGCCAATAAGGGGCAATGAGGATCACTCTGCTTTTCAACCTTTGAGCTTTCTGGAGGAATTTCTGGATGAGAGGAAACAGGGGAAAGGCATACAACAGACCCGGGGGCCAATCGTGCTTCACAGCATCCCTCGCTGACTCCCGTTGAGGGGGGATCAGGGCAAAGTAGCTTCTGCATTTGTTGTTTAGGGGAGAAGCAAACAGGTCGCAGCAAGGCCTGCCCCAATGGTGGAAGATTTGATCCGTTATTATAGGACTGAGGGACCACTTGTGAGGCATCAGAATGTTACTGCTCAGATTGTTTGCAATAAGACTGGAACTCCCAGGAATGTGCATTGCTATGAGAAAGTGGTTGGACGTCATCGCCCAGTGACAAATTCTCATGGCCTCCCGACACAGGGGACAAAACCTGGTTCCGTCTTGTGTGCTGATGTACCAGACGACTGACATGTTGTCCGATTGAATTGCAATGGCCCCGGAAGGAAGGGATGTGATGAATGCTTGCAATGCTAAGAGAACTGCCCTCAATTTCAGGACATTTATGTGCAAATTGGCCTCCATGGGGGACCAGGTGCCTTGGACTGTCTTTCCCTGAAAATACCCCCCCACCCTAACAGGGAAGTATCCGTGGTCACTGTGGCTGGGGAAGGCAGAATTGTTGACACCAAAGATTTGATTCCGGCTTCATCCAACAAAGCATTTCTTTCTTGCAAAGGTTTGTAAGGCATATCATGTGGTCGAGTGGGTGGTTAAGATCGACCATTGTGATGAAAGGAGCCACTGTACTAGTCTCATGTGCAAGCTCGCCAGTGGAACTAGGGTAATGGTTGCCGCCATAGATCCCAACAGCTGTAGTACAAGGGGTGCTGGTACAAATGTCTGTGGGAGGAGGTCTTGAATCTGGCTTCTTATTTTTGAGAGCCTGTGAGGAGGAAGGTAAGCTTGACAGGAAGTTGTGTCAAAGATCGCGCCAATAAATTCTAGTGCTCTTGTTGCAGACATTTGTGATTTGTCCATGTTGATCATGATACCTAAGTGAAGAGCAAGGCCTTGAGTGTAAGAGACACTGAGAATGAGAAGATTCCTGGTCGTGGCAGTAAGGAGACAATTGTCTAAATATGGAAATACCTGGAATCCTTGTAGTCGAAGATGAGCTACTACGACTGCCATACATTTGGTGACCACTCTGGGGGCTGTTGAGAGACCAAAGGGCAGTACCCTGATCTGATAGTGATTGGTGCCTAGCCAGAAGCGGAGAAATCTCTCGGAGTGTTTGTCCATCTTTATGTGGTAATAGGCATCCTGGAGGTCTATACAGCACATCCAGTTGTCCTTCCCCAGAAAGGGGAGGATGGACTGTACTGTGACCATCCGGAATTTCTGTGGTTTTATGAATTTGTTTAGTAAGCTGATATCCAGGATTGGTCTCCAGTCCCCTGTCTTTTTTGGCACTAAAAAGAACCTCGAGTAAAACCCGGATCCTCTCTGGTCTGGTGGGACTGACTGGATGACTCTTTTTCTTAGCAGCTTTTCGATTTCTAAGGCTGCAGCCTCCCTCTGACTGGGTGGGACATCGGGGATTTGTTTTACGGGTCTGGGAGTAAGATTGAATGGGATATGATAGCCTCTGGATATTATTCTCTGCACTCACGCATCTGTTGTTATGAGCTGCCAGGCCTGTAGGTGCAGGGAAAATCGTCCCCCAACTGTTTCCAGTGGAAAGCAATTGGGCCGCTGTTCAGCAACACTGGTATGGTCAGCCAGAGAAGGAATCTCTAGCGCTCTGGTTGCACGTACGCCCTGCCCCAAAAGGGGCTATTCTGGAAGAGTTGCCCCCTCTGCCCAGGGGGATTGCTCATCACGAGTGTCAAGAAAAGACCCTTGAGACTTCCTGAATCACAATTTTCCTCCCTTCTGGTTCCTGGAGTAAGATCTCTGGGGGGTGGAAAAAAATATGCCCACAACAGACAAGGTCTTTCCATCCTTCTCACTACATGATAGTGTGTCTCTTACTTTGGGACCAAAAAGTGAAAAATCGTCAACAGGCACATTGACAAAGAAAGATTTAAAGGGGTCCACGAAATCACACAAATGCATCCAAACATGCCATCTCATGACTGTGCCTGATGTGGTTACTCGAGCTGCCCCTTAGTGGTGTGATAGATCAAGCGCATCGAGGAGTTTGAGATGGATTCCAGGGTAGCTAGCTGAAAGGCAACAGTATCACGCACCTCCTCAGGCAGTACCCTCGCCAAAGAGGCAGACATTTCAGAGATTAGGTCTCTCTGGAGGCAAGTAAAGTGTGCCAGATAGTTCAGCAATCGAATGGCAAAGATTGCTGAAGCGTAGGCCCGCTTCTCCAGTCTGTCCATAGCCCCAGACTCCCTGTTCGGGGGATGAACAGTGGAGCTATCTTCTGTCAGTTCCCTCTTGGTGGCCGCTGCCACGACCATGGAATCAATTACCAGCTGTTTGGATCAATTGGGCTGGCTTTCAGGGGTGGATAAAATTTTATCTGGCCTCAAGCGGACAGGTTCTATGTTGCCCAGGGCCTTCCAGGCACACTGCACAATAAGTTTAACAAGCTCATCCGCAGGTGGGGTTACCCAGGAAGTAGATGGCCAAGCACGGAAGGCCTGCAATAGCACAGATTCCTCTGAAGAAGGGTTGGAGGGCTTCCAGTCTCCCCTCTGCTTGAGGATCTTCAGAATGTCTCCAAATGAGACGTCTTCCGGGGGAGACCGTGGGGACCCTTCTCCCTCACTGCAATCAGTGTTTTCAGTGATGGATTCCTCAGGGAAATCAAGGTGCTTCCTCTTGCACAGTTTCTTCTGGGGTGGCTGCCCAATGGGATCTTCTGAGGAGGACTCCGGAGAAAGGGTTCCCTTCAAGGGACGGTCTTGTGGCTCCCATGCTCGGGATCCCAGAGTATGAGGTTAGGACAGCTACACGCTAGAGGGGGGTTCTGCTGTTGATGTCAGTGGTGCCAACTGTGAGCCTGTTGAAGCAAGGACCCTTTCCATCACCTGGAAAGTAGGCCCACCCGAGGAAGGATGGGAAGCTGGAACTGAGAAAGACAACCTTGGAACCGGGGTCACATCCCACCCTGAGGACCCCCAAGAGGACCGGTAGCTGCCGGAGGAGCCGTGGCTGTAGACAGTACCATCGATAAAATAGGCGCCGAACTAGGATCCACGGTGCTGACAGCCCAATCACTGATCCGAGAGTGCGCCAGTTCCAATGGAGCCATTGCACCAAGAGTAATTGGTGCCAGCAGGTAGGACTCAGCAGTCAGAGCCGAGACAGAATGCACCGGGATGGCCATCGGTACCGAAGTATCCATGGCCTGGGAGGAGGCCAGAGGAGGATATACAGGTGAATATGCCATGAAAGCTTCCGTTCCAAGAGGGAAGGAAGACCAAGCAGGGGTGGGTAATCTTCTAGCTGCCAAACGCTGGTCCACAACCCTCACTACAGCTTGTTCTGAAAGACTCCTGGTGGATCTGAAGAAAGCTGCCGAAGGAGATTCAGGTCTGTCAAGAAATGGACTAAACTGGAGTCCCAAAAAGGGATCATAAGTGGGAGAATATCTGGTTCTAGGAAGGTGTTCGACCTTCAGAACCAACAGTGTCAGTGTAGCCGTATAAGACATCGACACCGTGGCCGGGGATGGTACCAATGCACGTACAGTAGTCAGAGCCTGTGTCAAAACCAAGGTCAGCACTGAAGAGGATGGAGCCGAAGCTGGTACAGTGGTTGGAGTCAGAATTAAGGGCGGCACCAAGGGAGAAGACATGGAGCCTGATGCCGAAGTAGTCTGCGCAGAAGGTGCAGAAGAAGCCCGGTGTCGACTCGGTTCCGGGGAAGACAGAGATGTCGGAAACGATTGACTCCATTTCTCTTTATGTTTCTTCACATCCTTATGCTTAGGAGGTGGTGAGACATCCATTCCAGAAAGAGCCTCCGAGAAGGGTGTTTTCATCATAGCTTCAGAATCAGCTTGTTCTTATGCTCAGCCAATGTACAGTTGCTGAAGCTAGAGCAAATATCACAAGACACATTGATGTAGTCAACACCCAGACAATAAACACACCGGGCATGACCGTCTAAGTTGGGCATCTTACGCATGCACTTATCGCATTGTTTAAATCCAAGTTTTACTTTATCAGAGATAATGGAAAACTACACTATTTAACCAACCAAACAACAACAACAACAACAGCAAGGTTAAAGACAAAACTTTTTTTTTTTTTTCAAACAGACAGAAAAGGGAGGAGTACCAACAATGGTACTAAGAAATACCACAAAGTGGTACGAAAGGGCCTACCAAAGGTAGGGGAGAGGGACAGTACCAACAATGGTAGTAAAAAAGCTACCAAAGGTAGAGGGTAGGTTTTAGAGTAAAAGTATAGAAATTTAAAGACGAAAGATAATGTTTAGGGAAAACTGACTAGAGGAAGGTAATTATATAGATAAACCACAAAAAATACTACACTTAGCTTGAGAGAAGGTTTGGCACATCTGACGAGGATACGTGGCAAATGAGATCTGGAGAGACTATGACAGGGGCATTGTAGGAAGGTCTTAGCTGAGAGTTTTGGGCTGGCGCGAGCTTGGTAATGACCATGTTGGTTTTGAGGACTGAACCGAAGTCTTAACAGTAAGGAATGAATAAAGATTTACAACATCAGATCATTAACTACACTACAGAAAACTACTTTACTATATAAAATATAGAATTTATATCATAAAATGTTTTATACAAATACTAATAAGAAAAATTTACTTATTGTTATGCACCCCGCCTTTTAGTGTCCTAAATATTAATAACAAAGTGAGGTATATGTTTTACAGTCCACATAAACGTTCAACAAAGTCAACAAAAGTCCAGTCTTTTTCAGCCACTTTTTCTTGCTTAACTGTACTTCACAAATGTGATTAATGCCTTATAGTCTCCAATTTATTGACTACTTTCAGTATTACTGGTCTTCTTCCTGTTCATCTTCATCTCCCAACACAAGACTCTGGTTTAAGTCCAAAGTACTCCTGATTCTTCTAGCCAATTCATGCTTTTTTTATGTCTCTTAAGAATTCTCTTTTGGAACACTGGAAAAAATTTCACAGCCTAAGTCTTTCCATGAACTCTGATGTCACAAGAATGAGAAGCACAGTCCCCTTCCGCTTGCTGGCTCACTTTTTGTTAGATAAACTTTATTTCTTCCTTAGCCTGTTCTGCTTAAAAAAATGTCTTTGATGTTCCATGAAAAAAATCTCTGAAGACACACCTGCCTCTTGACACTCCCTGATTGTTTCTTTTCTGCCTGGTGTACAGTAAATGATAATTTTCTACAAAGCCATCTCTTGAACCAAAGCTGAAACTTGAACTGTTTTTTGATGAACAGCTATAGAATCCTTCCCAAACTATGTTTCCCTTCACTTATTCTGGTTGATTTTCTTTCAGGTTTTCAAAATTTCTTCTTTGCTGGCATCCAGGCAGTGTACCTATTACCCACTAACTGAACAGTACCCAAAACACAGTTTCAATGGCAGTCCTCTTTCTTAGTTTCTGTTTTCAGACTGGGAGAGATGTAGTTATGTTGTTCATCAGTGTGCAGCCATCCTGGAACAAGACCTTTACTCACGTATTCATTTTCTGGTAAAAGGTTTAAGGTTAAAAGTCACTAAGGATCTTAAAGCTCTACATCAGCATATTTTTGACTGCTTAGACTCCACAGTAGTTCTTAAGATTTTTTTCAGAGATGAGAAACTCCAGGTGAAGCAAAAAACTACTCCAAACAAGGCTTCAGCAACAGACCTGTCCACCAACACAGACCATTGAACTAACAACTAGCATAGCTAGACAGCTGTTCCCATAACCTTAGAGAACTATCTGCACTTTTTCTCTTTTTATAAATTAAAGCAAAATAAAGAACTAGACTAAAACAAACCTTACTCCCACAGGTACATCAAAGCAGAGGGGTCAGCAAAAGCCTGATACACTGGAGCAGTCACAGGACTCTGTTCATAAGACCTCCACCATACGACCACCCTGAGGTGGTACTCATCCTCTTTTACGCTTAACCCTCCACAGGGGGTAAGTGAGAATTTCTGAATTAGCTAGTTTGTTCTCCCCATCTCCAAAGGGGCCATTCTCACGACCTGGGCTACCGCTTATGTTCTGACTCTGAGGTCTGCAGTCAGTCAAAATAATGCCAGTTATTAGTTTCATAGTTTTTGATGATCAGAAAATAGTTATAATAATGCATGCTGTTTAACTTTTTAAGTGAATTTAGAGTAGCCTGTCATTATTCCTCCTTGATAACTTATTTTTATCTGGTAAATCACTAAGGTTATAGTCATTTAATAATGCTAGTCATTATGATTTTCTAGTTTTTATTGTTCAGAAAATGCACATCCATGCAACATCTATTGTTTATTTTATTTATTAAATGGGAAAGTCCGACTTGGAACAAAGCCAATTTTCAATGGAGGCCCAGGGAGAAATGCTCCAGATGTATGTCTTTGAACATGGGAGGAAACCGGAACACCCAGAGGTAACCCACATGAATGCAGGGAGGACATGCGGACTCTGCACAGAAGGCACTCCAGCTGATAATCGAACCAGAGAACCTCTTGCTGTGAGGCAACAAAGCTACCACTACACCACTGTACCATCAACTGTTCAATTAGCGTTTTAAGTGATTTGGAGTTGTCTGGCAATAAAGACTCTGAGATGTTAGCAAAATTGCTTCATATAGTGAAAAGTACTGGGTTTGAATCTTTTTATTTGCCTACTGTGTGGCTTTGGCTTTGAGCAAGTCACTTAACCAGTCATCCTTGAAAAGGGATACTTCATCAAATGGTTTGCCTAGTTAACAAATAAGTAAAATGATATTTAGAATGTGTTCCTTTTGTCCCCCCCCCATTATTTCTGTCTTGTCCAGAATTCTTCAGCAAAGATCACTACACATATTTTGGTCTATTCCTTGTAAAATTTGTGGGTTTCTGGCAGATTGTTGCAGACTGCAGTCGCTAAATAATGATAGACTTTTGGGTTTCAGACGTTGTATCCTTCAGAAAAATCCTTCTAATACAAAGCTTGTTATTCTAGCAAACTTCTAAGTATATAAGATAAATATTTACAATCTGCTCCAGATTTTATGCCTTTTGTTTGATTCTTGAGCAACACAATTGAATAAACAGAGGAGAGCTGTATTGTGTGGTTTTACAGCAGTGAGCTGAGAGAAATATTTGGAGCATTTGTTATGAATATATTCATTTATTTGATCTCATGCAATATCGAAGATGTACAGTCATAGAAGTGACCATTAACTGATGTGTGCATGAACGTGTGTGTGTGTGTGTGTGTGTGTGTGTGTGTGTGTGTGTGTGTGTGTGTGTGAGTGAGTGCACGCACCCATAGAGGGTATAATTCTGAATTCATCCTGATTTTTTCACTCATATTTGTAGTCTGTTCGTTGTAAAATTTGTAGCCTTCTGGTAAACTGTTGTGTATGGCAGTCACTAAATAATGATAAACAGGGTGTATATTACGTTATTGAACTTTTAAAAGTTCAAACGTCATTATGCTTGAACTTTTAAAAATTCGAACATTTCAATGGAGATCTCTGTACAGTGCGGAATGCAAAGATTTCCCTTTCCTGAACTGTAGTGCGAATTCGGAGTTGGTATATTTAAAGAGCAGGGGGTGTGGGGGGATGCAGGGGTGCTTGCCCCCCTGCTTAAAATAGTTGGGTAGGTTTTTTCTGTTTATTTTATTTTTTATAGCTTTTCAAACTTTTAAAAGTTTGATCATATGGCTTCGACCATATGACGTTCGAACTTTTAAAAGTTTAATAATGTAATATACACCCTGATAAATACGTGAGTTCCAGATGTCATACCCTTCAGAAAATGCTTGCTAATGGAAAAGTTTTTATGCTAGGAACATTAGAAGCAAATACAAAATATGTTCCAGATTTTGGGGTTTGGAGGGCACAGGGGTGCAATGGGTTACACTGGTGTGTGTGTGTGTGTATGTGTGTGTGTGGGTGTGTGTGCGTGTATGTACTTGGTTACTCCATCCCAGAAATCATATGCAAAAAAAAAAGCATCATCATATGAGCCAGGTTCTTTCAGCATGACCCGTGGTTTCCTTCTTTTGTTGTGTGTTGACAGTACATTTATTATTTAGCTGTGACATCTGACAGCACTATGTCTAAAAGTTTAATGTTAATATTTTAATTAAAATACATTTTTCATTCAGCTTGTTTTTTTTTTTTTTTTGTATGCAGGCAGGTATGGAATGCAATGTGTTTTAGACTACAATAGTTTGCACTTAGTACAGATGACAAAAGCTATATGCTGTTAATAAGCTGCTGCCTGTAAAACAAAGTTTGATTCCCTCAGCCTTCATTTGTCTTCTGTGCGATTCAGACTGGAGAACTTCACCCAACAGTTTTCCTGGGCTACTCCTGAAAATGGACACTTGTGTCCAATGAGCTGTTGCAGCTTGTTAGTAAATGCATTACACAATTGTCTTTTAAATTCTTGCACCCTTCACATAACCACTAATTACTGCTTCAGTGTATGATGACTACAAATCCCAGCATGTCTCTTGTAGTTTAATGGGTTGACAGATATATTTTTTAATATGTGTGAGTTTCAAGAAAAAACATTTACTCGTTTTCAATATGAGACTATTTTGTTTGTTTAGCAACATCTCTTCCATATTTGTGTGCTTTGGTCAGTCTTTTATTTTTCAGAGATCTTGCACTTTTATTCCCATAGACACTGCTCCTCAAGCAAAGTCTGTGGTGTATTTTAGGACTTACTGTGCTGGAGCAGGAAGGGAGAATGAGAGACTTAAGAGTCTGAGAAATTTGTTGTTTACACCACAAAATTTCCCTTTTCACACACACCTCAAAACTGGAATCTGAAATATCATGAATGTTGATGCTGGGACCCTAAAGATTTTGGGTACCATTTGATTTTTCCTCATGTGGAGGCATAAGTATCATAAATGCCATGAGACCCATAATCCTGAGGAAAGTCTTTGCTTCAACAGTAGTCTAAGGGGAAAATCTCAAGACAGATCTAAATACAGATATATTTTTCTTGAGGAAGAAAAGCTCTTTGAACTGAGGTGCCTAGTAGACAGCCCAGGAAAACAATACAGTGAAAAGGAATCTGAGAAGACACAAGTATGTTCTTTTGGAATCCCATGTCCTTTAGGAGATCCCTTACCCAAGTGACATTTTCCCGACACACTGAAAACGACTCTGCAAACGTAAACAAGATGTCTAAATATGGAAAAGATGTGAATACCTTGCAGTCTGCAGTAGGCTAGCACAGGAGCTGCACAGACACTTTACTATGTCTACTGCTTCGAAGATATTTATAAAGAGCAATGCAGAGAACAGATTAGTGATCCAGGAAAAGAAAACCTTAAGAAACATGAAACATCTGAAATCTACATTTATAGAAATGTTATGGTTGCAACTTTTAAATCTAAGGTTACTAGAAAACCAAAATGGGGATTAAAGGGTAACAAATTGTAAAGTTACTGCATTTTGAACTTCAGCACTGTAACAAACAGGTTCAAAAAGGAAGGATCCTGAACTAGTCTCCAAGAATCCTATTTCTTTGGCAATAGAAGCATCCTTGATTAAAAAAACTTTAAATGAACAGAAGGACTGATTCTGTCATTAAGTGAGCACATATTCAATGACATGAGGAAAAGAAGAGTCCGGTCTGGCAGGTAAGGAGGAATGTCCCTAAAAGGTGAGAGAGACATCCACTGCTATATGTAAGCACACCTTTCACTAAATTATCACTTAAGACACTGGCAAACATACATTAACAGAAAACAAAACAAACCATACTAACATTTTTTTTCCATTTACACACATTATACATTACATGTTTTCCATCTTTTTAACTACTGCCTTTCAGTCCAGCATTACATCATCTGTTATTTATTTATGCCTTCCCTTAAATGTTACTCCTTCTCCTATACGTTATTCCATATGTATTCTTCCCACAAATTCCATTTATTTCTATGTAGTATCCTCCTTCCCCCCTTTTAAAGACCTCCTTCCATTTTTTATCTATTTTACAATAAACAATACAGCTGGTTTAGATTTAGATTTCCATGTTCTATAAATTGTTTTTTTGGTAGTTAACAAAATTAAAATTAATAGAGACTTATTATGTCTAGCCGGTTCAGATCCTGTGTCCCAGCTAAAAAACAATCATTTACATAGATGTAACCATTTGCTACCTCAATATCAATTCTTAAAAATCAGTAAACTCATTACACTCCCTAAAACATATTCCAGGTTACCTCTTTCTTCCCTATCATTCCTCTAACATTTGCTGTCTATCTGATGAGCAATTCTTTGAAGTCTGCTTGGGGTATAAAAATATCTAGGCAAATACTTCCAAATAAAAATGATAAACCTTCTGGACTTTGTTGCATGCTGGAGAGCCATACATGTCTTCCCATTGTTACCTTATAAATTGCTTATCTAGTCTCTCTTCCTAATCTTTTCTAACTTCCTCTGACTGATTCTTATAGTTATCGTGCAATATTTTATATGCCCTACTAATTTTAACAGCACCTTCGTTTTTAGATTTGATTAAAAAATCTACCAGAGCAAGTCTCTCATTTAGGACTCCTCTATCTCTTTTCTCTTTGCCTATACTGTTGATATCAATCCCTGGTAGGGAAGGAAATCTGTAAACTGCAGTCCAAACATATTCTTGGCCTCATTCCACTCTATTACCTTTCCCACTCTATGTATTTGCACCAAAAACCTTGGTTTCTTTGGAAGTTTACTCCAGTAAACTCCAGCCCCCCCTTGACTATCTTCTAAACCCCTACTTGCAGTCATCCCTACTGGCAAAATCTCATTTTCTCCATTTCCACGTTGGCTTAATTCTTAGAATACCTTCTGTAACATTGTTGATATAATATTCTATATGTTTTTTATTCTCCTTACGGACCTGCATCCAAAATCCCATCCTCTATTTACTTCCTGAAGTCCTCCCCCCAGCTTCATTAACATCCCTTTCCATTTTGAATTATAACATTTTGCTTGTGTTATGTATATGAGTCTTAATTGTATAGCTCTAAAACATTCCTTGGAATGATGTAATCCTAAAAGACCTTGTTCTACTAGAAGGATCAGATTAGTTCACTTAATTCTTGCCATCATACCCTTCAGGATAAATTCCTTTAACTCTTTATTAATTACTGCCTCTGGTTGATAAAAATAGACCTGACCAGTCTATAAAATTAAAGGGACTAAAAATATTTTCACTCTTTGATTCTTACTATCCATATCCATACACAAGAAATTCTAATTCTTAGTTTTTGTATTATCTTTTATTTAGTCTCTTCCCACATATCCTTAGCTGCCATAACAGAAGCCTTTTTCATCTATACCCCATTAAGCTTCATCTTATCATGTCTCCATAAATATTCATATTGCTGAATGAATTTGTGCATGGGCACATACTTTACTCTACAGACTGTTTTATCTTCATTAATTTTATTTCTTGAAAAGACTTGAAACTGTCTCAAAATGTTCCACAACACTAAAATATCCTTTTTTCTGGATTTATCAGTACAAATTAATATCTGCAAATAAAGCCAACTTTTCTTAATTACCATACAAATTATATCCTTGCATTTCTGAGTCCCTTGTTTTCTTTGCCAATGGCTACAAATATAAAGCAAATAAAGTGGAAAGAGGTCACCCGTCTGTTTCCTCTGTTCAAATACAACTTATGAGAGAGGAATTCTCCAACTTTAATTCTTACCTCAGATCCTACACATATCCTCCTAATTAACCTTATTACTGTATCAGGGAATGCAAATGCTTCCATTACCCTACTCATAAAATCCTAGCCTACTCTGTTGAATGCTTTCTCTGCATCAAGAAATGTATTTTTTGGTTTTTCAACAATTAATTTTAAACCATTACACATTTAAGTTAGTAATAGAATATACTGTATTATATATGCATCCACAAGGTATTTTTATGGTTATTTATTAACATTAATACTGGAGTGTTGGCTTCAGCATTCATTACATGACTATATTACTATGTCACTAATTTTACATTTTATCTTACTACTATATTATTTCATTCTATACATGACATTTTTATGATTTTTTAAGTACATTAGTACATATATTTATATTCACAGACATTCACTAGTACAATTATCACTACAATATCTATGTAATGCATACAATTACATATATTTATATATATATAATCTATGAATTTATGTATTTATGTTTTCTCATGTTTTTTCATATTTATACATTTATATATTTATGTATGTAATTTATATATTTAATATTTATTATTCATATATATATATATATATTTTTTTTTATTTATACATATGTATTTATTACTTAATTATTCATCTATTATATTTACCACAATTGCATTTACATATACATATTTTTCACTTAAGTATACAATATCCTTCAATAAAGGATATATTATATGTTAGAATATTTTAAAACATTTTAAAACATTGTACTCATTTTTAATATTTAAGTACTGTATATATGTATGATATTAACTAAGCTCGGAGCTATCTGTTGTATAGCTTGTCTAAGTAGGTACACACACATATTTATCATTTAGCGTTATGCCCTCCTGCATCGTATTGCATTACTACACATTCTATATAAATTTCATATTTCTTTTAATAACAAATGTTGTAAGTTAAGGTTCAATTACTCAATAAAACATAAGGCGTTGCTTAGCAATTATATGATTACTCAATTAATGCATTTAATTGTATTACTACAAAAGGTTGGTGTCAAGACATTATGTTTGTACTCTGAAGAAACCCGCGTATCTGTGGCGGGTGAAAGCGCTCAGTATTTGTTGTAAAGTCATTTTTTATTTTTATTTTATCGTTATTTAGTGTGAACAATAAAGCCTCTGGATATCCAGGATATCGCATCTTGTTTTATTATTGTTTGCTTGGATCTAATATCACATGTCTCCATAAATATTCATATTGCTGAATGAATTTGTGCATGGGCACATACTTTACTCTACAGACTGTTTTATCTTCATTAATTTTATTTCCTGAAAAGACTTGAAACTGTCTCAAAATGTTCCACAACACTAAAATATCCATTTTTCTGGATTTATCAGTACAAATTAATATCTGCAAATAAAGCCAACTTTTCTTAATTACCATACAAATTATATCCTTGCATTTCTGAGTCCCTTGTTTTCTTTGCCAATGGCTACAAATATAAAGCAAATAAAGTGGAAAGAGGTCACCCGTCTGTTTCCTCTGTTCAAATACAACTTATGAGAGAGGAATTCTCCAACTTTAATTCTTACCTCAGATCCTACACATATCCTCCTAATTAACCTTATTACTGTATCAGGGAATGCAAATGCTTCCATTACCCTACTCATAAAATCCTAGCCTATTCTGTTGAATGCTTTCTCTGCATCAAGACCCCCCAACAACAGTGGCATTTTATCACATTCTATTTCCCTCTGGATCATCATTGTACTATTAATGCTGTCAGATGTTTTTGTCCCTCCACAAAAAAACGCACTGATCCATATTTATCAATGTTGAAAACACTTCTGTCATTCTTTTAACTATTATAGACTAACACGTTACAATCATGGTTTAAAAGTGAAATGGGTCTATATGAAGCTGGGTCTGATAAGTCTTTACCATCTTAAGGTATTACAGCCACCACAGCTTTTTTCCAGGATGCTGGTGTTTCCTCTCCTTTTAAAATACTGTTTTACAAAACCTTCCAGATCTTTACAATTTTCTTCCCTCCTAGCTTCCAAACTTCTGCTGGAATACCATCTATTCCTGGAGACTTTCCTGCAGATTGGTTATACATCACCATTTTTACCTTAACTGTTCTTGAGCCTCGTCTTCCTCTAATTTTGGCATATTTAAGTCTTCCATACATATTTCCATTTTTGAATTTTCTTGATTCCCCCACTTCTCTGCTTTATACAAATTTTCATAAAATTTAAGGAATATTTCTAATACTTCTACAGGATGTCTAGCTATTTTTTTGTTACAGGCTCACTAAGATGGCGACAACCATTTCTACTTCCTGATGTCTAAGTCATTTGCTAAGAGTTCTTGTGCTCTGGAGTTATCAAAACAACATTTACTTAACAGGAATCTTTCTAAACTCATGCATATTATCCAGGTAATCCCTTATTTTCTCTTTAGCACACTGCAACTATGCTTCTTCTTGTTCTGTGAGATTCCCCTTATTCTGTAATACTTTAACCTTTGTCAGCCCCCCATAAATAATTATTACTTCTTAACCACTTTTCTTTTTCTTTTATATCTACCCTATTTTTTAAATCCACTTTCATTTTATTCCACTCACTAGCTATAATTTCGGAAGAAATTTCTCTTCCCTAACAAGTCTAATAATTTCCACTACCCATTCCTTAAATTCCTCTCTTTTTAACAAGTAGGTGGGGAACTGCCAGTGTCTCATTTTTACTTCATCGCCCTGCATTTTTATCTTAGTTGTTATTGGCACATGATCTGAAATAGTTAATGGATGTATATTGAACCTTTCAATTAAATCCGCATGTTCTTGTGAAATATAATTTATTTCTAGTCTAACTCAGTTATTGTACCTTAGGGAATAATATGTAAATTCTCTCAGACTTGCTTAACTTCAGATGGAAGCATTTGCACTCTCTGATATAATAATAATGTTAATTAGTACGATATATGAGGGATCAGAGGCAAAAGTTAAAGTGGGGGTTCTTCTCTTATAAGTTGTGTCTAAAAAGAGGAAGCAGGCAGGGCTGTCCTCTTTCCCCTTTGTTATTTGCATTACTTTGGGAGTCACTGGCAAAGAAAGTAAGTGACTTAAAAATTCAAGGATATAACTGATATGGTAATCAAGAAAAGTTGGCTTTACTTACAGATAATACATTTTCTATCTGATAAACCAGAAAAAAAATATCTCAGTGTTGTGGAACATTCTGAGACTGTTTCAAGATTTTTCTTGATATAAAATTAATGAATACAAAACAAAGGCTATAGCTATAAACTATATACATATGGGTCCCTATCAAATGATAGAAAACTCATTTGATGGAAAATCATTTGGCTGAAACCAAAACATAGAAAGCTCAAAACACTGAAAACTCATTTGAATGAAACTCAAAACACTGAAAATGCTATATGTCCTTTTCCCCATGGTAGTGCGATCCTGGAGTTAGCATATATAGTTAGGGGGTGTGGAGGGGCACAGCCCCCCACAATGGGGGGTGTGGGGGGCATAGCTCCCCACATACCTCATACATTTTAAACCCTACACATGGATACTTATAACTACAATGAATAACTGTTTGGAGAAAACAATATTTACATAAACTATGTGGGGGGCTATGCCCCCCGCACCCCCCTAACTATATATACTAACTCCAGGATCACACTACCATGGAGAAAAGGGCATATAGCATTTTCAGTGTTTTGAATTTCAGTCAAATGAGTTTTTAGTGTTTTGAGCTTTCTATCTTATGGTGTCAGTGAAATGAGTTTCTATCAAATGAGCTTTCCATCATTTGATAGGGACCCATACATACACATGAATTGGTTCAGCAATACTCATATTTATGGGACATTATAAAATGAGGTATTCAGAAGTATGGGATAAAACGGATTATGTTATGGCAGCAAAAGATATGTGGGAAGACACTAAAAAGATAATACAAAAACTGAAAAAAGTACAGTTTTGTACCTACCATAAATGTAGATGTTCGAAGATCCACATTGCTGCAGTCCTTACACTTGGGTAGTCCGCTGTCCTCGGTCGGCCCGAATATCAAAGTATTAGGCTGACGTCGGTCAAGGCGCTTAAGACTGACATCAGAACGTCAGGGTACAAATGCGCATGACCGACGTCATATCCACAGTCTTTTCTTGCCCCAGATGTCAGAAGACCCTAAAAAGAAAGGTCAAAACCAAAAGACAGCAAAAAACCACCAACCACCCTTGCACTAATCATATGTACAATATATACAATATCCACAATATATACAACCCAAACCACACAACCGCCTCTAACTACAGAGGGGAAGGAGGGAGGGTAAATTGGACTGCAGCAATGTGGATCTTCGAACATCTACATTTATGGTAGGTACAAAACTGTACTATGTTCTTCATCTCACATTGCTGCAGTCCTTACACTTGGGTAGAATCCCAAAGCAGAGGTAAGGGAGGATGGCAAAACTATAAAGCATTAGGAGCTGCCAAAATGCCCTGTATAATTGCAGTGGCAAAACCAGCCCTAGATTTAGAGTAAAGTGGAAGGTGGTAATGCTTAGAGAAAGTATGCACCGAACTCCAAGTAGCTGCCTCCAAAATATCTTTAGTTGCCACCCCCCTTAAAAAAGCTGTAGAAGTGGCAGTAGCCCTAGTGGAATGAGGCCTAATCCCAGCTGGAATCACCTTACCATGATGGGAATAACAGAAAGCTATACAAAACCCAATCCACTTAGAAATAGTTTGTTTTGACACAGGCTTGCCCTGAGAACCCAAAGCAAATGAAACAAACAACTGCTGAGACTGCCTGAACCCTTTAGTCCTGCTCAAATAATATCGCAACTGCCTGTGTAAATCCAAAGTGTGCAAAATCTTTTCCCCTTTATTTTGGGGGTTTGCATAAAAAGTAGGCAAATGAATAGTTTGGTTTAAAGCCACACTAGAAACCACTTTAGGCATAAAGGAAGGATTAGTACGCAAAGATACCCTATCCTTATGGAAAATTAAGAAAGGCTCAACCGCCATAAGGGCCTGTAATTCAGAAACCCTTCTCGCAGAGGTAATGGCCAACAAAAAAGCAGTCTTCCATGACAAATATTTCAACTCGGCAGTAGCTGCTGGCTCAAAAGGTTGTAGAGTGAGTTTCTCCAACACAAAATTGAGATCCCAAGCAGGAGTAGGAGCTCTACGTGGGGGTCTTATATTCTTTGCCCCTCTAAGGAATTGCTTAAACAAAGGATGAGAAAACAATGGTGGGTCACAGTCATAGTGAGCAGAAATTGCTGCAGCATGAACCTTAATAGAAGAGAAGGACAAACCTTTGTCCAGTAACTCCGTAAGATATTGAAGAGCCACACTTAAATTAGGCTTAGAAACATCAAATTCCTTTGCTGTACTCCAAAATAAAAATCTCTTCCATTTATCTGCGTACACTTTCCTTGTACTAGGCCTTCTGGCCTCCAAAATAACATTCAAAACTTGCTGTGGAAGCTGAGACCCTCCAGGGTTTAAAACAGAATATGCCAGGCTGTTAGATGTAGAGAGTGAAGTTTGACATTGAGTAAATGACTGTTCTCCTGAGACAGCAGGTGTGGAATCGAAGGCAAAGGCCATGGAGGCTCCCGTACCAGACTTCTCAGTAATGGGTACCAGTGCTGTCGAGGCCAATCTGGAGCTATTAAAATCATCTTTGGCTTGTCCTGTCTGACCTTCAGGAGTACCTTTGGGAGGAGAGGCAGAGGAGGAAAGGCATACACATGAAGATTGCTCCACCTGAATGAAAGAGCATCCACTTTCCAAGCTGTGGGATGAAACCTTTTTGTGCAAAACTTTGGCAGCTGGTAGTTTAGTGGAGAAGCGAACAGATCTATGTCTGGAGTTCCCCATAACACTGTCAATTTCTGAAATACATGAGGATCCAATTTCCACTCGTGGGGATCCATAATTTGTCTGCTCAACACATCTGCTAAGGAGTTCTGTGCTCCCGGCAGAAACCTTGCCTGAAGATTCAGCTGTAAACTGAGAGCAGTCTCCCACAAAATCATTGCTTGTCTGCATAGAGGATAAGAATGCGTTCCCCCTTGCTTGTTGATGTACCACATGACAGTTGTGTTGTCTGTTAGAACCAACACCTGCCCTGGAAGAAGTAAATCCTTGAAAGCTATTAATGCAAATTGGACCGCTAACATCTCCTTCAAGTTGATATGTAGATGTTGAAGTCTGGCAGGCCACGTGTCTTGTACCCACTTTCCATTTAGATGAGCTCCCCAAGCTTTGTCCGAGGCATCTGTCGTTAGAATCTGACTCGCCTCTGGTCGGGTCACAGAGAGTCCCTTGTTTAGGTGACATTCCTGAGCCCACCACAAAACTCCTTTTGAATGCAAGGTATTATCTGAATGACAGTGTCCATATCTTGGCAGTGCTGTGTCCACACATTTTTGAGATACCATTGTAGCTTCCTCATATGCAGTTTGGCATTGGGAAGCACCAGAATACAAGATGCCATGAACCCCAAGGCTTGAAGGACTGTCCTTGCAGTCAGCCTGGACTGATGAGACAATTGATGGAAGTAAAGAGAAAGATTCTTTTGTTTGTCCGGGGTCAAAAGGCCATCTGGGACGCTGTATTCAGTCTCACACCCAGAAAGCACATGTCCTGAGAGGGTACTAGACTGGACTTTATTTCGTTCACAGAATACCCCAGGCATCTTAGCACTGCTATCACATACTGTAAATGATGAAGAAGTTCGTCCTTTTCTTGGGCCAGAATCAGGCAATCGTCCAAATAAGGATAGATCTGTATACCTCTTAGCCTGAAGAAAGCTATCACTGGAGCCAGAACTTTCGTGAACACTCTGGGCGCAGTAGATAAGCCAAAGGGCAATGCAGAGAACTGATAATGAGAAGTCCCAGCCAAAACGCAGATACTTCCTGCAACTGAGCCTGATAGGAACATGAAGGTAAGCCTCCTTGAGATCCAGAGTCACCATCCAGTGATCTTTGCCCAGCAGAGGCAAAAGCTGTTGTAACGTCAACATTTTGAACTTGGGAATGTCCAGGTATGTGTTGAGGATAGATAAATCCAAAATTGGTCTCCACGTGTTCCCCTTCTTTGGTACTAGGAACAGGCGAGAATAAAATCCTAGGCCCACTTCTGGTAGAGGGACCGGTTGTATGGCCCCTATTTGAAGTAGCAGAGAAATTTGTTTGTGAGCCTCTAGTCTTTGCTGAGGAGGAACGTCTGGCATGCCTTTGAAAGGAGGCAAGGTATGGAAATAAAACTTGTAACCTTGGTGTATGATATCCAATACCCATCTGTCTTGAGTAATCAAACTCCAATTTTCCTTGAAGAGTGCCAACCTTCCTCCCAAAGGTGCTGCCAGGCAAGAAGAATCTGGCAGCTGAAAAGGTAGGTCATTGGGCCTGTTTACGAAAGGACTGGCCCCTGCCTTCACCGAAGACTGTGCAGGTGAACTCCCCGTTCTAGGTCTGAAGGAACGCTGAGCTCTGCCCCTACCACGTCTAGATCTACCCCTAGACTGAGAATCATAAGAAGGATACGTCCACCCCTTAGCAGGCCAATTCCTACTAAACTTCGGAGGCTGAACTTGCAAAAAATCTTTAACAGCCTGCATAGACTTAGCCTTGTCCTCCATTTTCTTCAAGACTGACTCCACAGGTGAACCAAACAACACATCAGACTGTAAAGGAGCATCCAAAATCCTTGTCTTAACATGGTCAGATAAATTCTGATCCCTCAGCCAGGCGTGCCTGCGAAGAACTGAACCAGTGGCAGCCACCCTAGACGAGGCCTGTGCAGCATCAAAACCACATTGTAAAGAATGCTTACCCACCTGTTCCGAGACATGTACCAAATCTTGTAATTCTTTACACTCAATGCCTTCCGCCAGAGCATCTACCTTAGACTTCAATTGAGAAAGAAGATAGTTTTGATATTTCAACATGTGAAACTGGCAATTCAAAGCCCTCATAGCTAAGGTGGAAGAAGTATAGACTTTCTTTCCCCATCTATCCAAAGCTCTGGCCTCTTTATCTGGAGGAACCGGATTTTTTACAACAGAGGCCTTGATACCCTTAGGTCCCTGACTAACAGTTTCTGGGTCCACCCTAGGACTCTTATAAAAATATTTATGAGCCTCAGGCACCCTGTAATACCTATCCGGTTTAACTGGAGCAGGAGGCAAAGAATCAGGATTAAGTGAAGCCTCTGCAAACACATCCTCCACAACATCCAGAACAGGTGGTATAGCCAAAGGCCTATGCTGGGGTAAAGCAAAATTCCCTAAGCCTTTTCCTGGAATCAGAGAAGTCCTGACCTTCCCACTTAAAGTGTTCCCTCATGGAATGAAGAGTCTCTGAAAAAGAAAAATCCTCTGGAGGAGAAGCAGAAGGAGTCGAATCATCTGCATCAGAATCAGAATAAGGAGAGTACTCCTGCAAGTCTTCAGTCAAGACACTGAAACATCCAAGCCTGCTCAAAACTCCCCAACTCTGGTTCCACCCTAGGCCTCTTATCAGGAGGGGCAAAGAACCTCTAATCAAAGTAATTAAATCTTCTGCCATTTTAAGCATGTGCTTCTTGGGCACAGATCCTGAAGAACTAGGAGTGACACCAACAGAAGCTAAACCTGGCCTGCCTCTGGGAGAAGCCTTGGAAACAGAAGGAGAGGGCCTAACCACCCTAGGAAGGGAGGGAGTACAGTAACCTGAGAAGCCCTTCAGCCTGACCTGCCTCCTGAGAGGCCACATCCTGCAATATCAAAGTCTCCCCTGGGACTCCAGAGAAGCCTCCGCGGAACCACCGGTTCCACTGATGCCTCTAAAGAACCGGCGTCCGCACGGACGACTCTTCTTGCCTGGGTTTAGCTGCTTTGTCTTTGCGCTTCTTCGAAGAAGCGGGCCGGAGCATCCGACGGCATATTATAACTGCACTGCTTCGAAGACCAACCTGGCACAATCTAACCTTCGCTTAATACTACGCTTATTGAACCTAGCACAAAAGCGACACCCAACAACGTCGTGCTCAGGCCCCAAACAAGGAATACACAAAGTATGATAATCCCTATGCGGTATCTGCTTCCCACAAGAAATACAGTTATTCACTTTTTCTGACATCCGGTAAACCACTGAGGCAAGAAAAAACTAAAATATTCCCCAACGGGGTACTTAGCCAACTTTGACTCGGTCTGAAACTCCGAATTCGAAAAATTTCAGAACGCCGAACGGCACTTGCAACGCTGCTTCTGCATCGGACCATGCGGCAAAAAAGACTGTGGATATGACGTCGGTCATGCGCATTTGTACCCTGACGTTCTGATGTCAGTCTTAAGCACCTTGACCGACGTCAGCCTAATACTTTGATATTCGGGCCGACCGAGGACAGCGGACTACCCAAGTGTAAGGACTGCAGCAATGTGAGATGAAGAACATCTGAAAGCTAGTGTTTATGGTTATGGATATCAAGATACAAGCAGTGAAAATGTTTTTAGTCCCTTTAGTTTTATACACAGGTCAGGTGTATTTTTATCAACCAGAGAAGTTGTGGACAATAATTGATAAAGAAATGAAGGATTTTATCTGGGAGAGTATAAGGGCAAGCTGCAAGTGGGATAAGCTGATCCTTCTAACAGAAAAAGGTGGTTTAGGATTACCTAATTTGAAGTGATATTTTAGAGCTACACATAACACAAGCAGAAAGCAATAAATCAAAGTGAAAAGAGATGATGATGATGAAGTAGGGGTTAAATCAAGAAATAAGTATGGAGTGGGGCTTTGGATGCAGATCCTTGAAGAGAATAACAACAGCCATGCAAAATATTACAGTCATAGAGTGGCAGAAGTATTCTAAAAACTAAGCCAATCCGAGAATGGAGAAAGGATTTTCTGCTTATAGGGATTACTGCAATTAGGGGTACGGGGAATAGTAAGGAAGGGAGCTGGATTTTACTTGTGAAAACTGGTAAAGTAGCCAAGGTATTGGGAATAAAACTACAGAGGGACAGGTAACAGAATGGGAAGAGGCGAAGAAGACATTTAGACTGCAGGCTAGAAAATGCCTTTCCCATCAGGGCTTGATAAAGTATAGACAAAGAGAAAGGGATCAGGGAATCTTAAGTAAAGACTTGCTCTGGAAGAGTTCTTATTTGTATCTAGAACAGAAGCTGCTGTTAGAAAAGAGATCATTAGTATGGCATAATAAATATTTAAGCAATGGGAGGACATATACATGTCTCTAAATATGCAACAAAGTCTACAAGAGATACGATTTTTGCTTGGAAGCATTTGCATATGACTCCAAGGAATTTTTCCTCAGGTAGATAGCAAGTGCTGGAGATGTGATCGGAAAGAAAGAGATAATTGTGAACATATGTTTTTGGAGTGAATTTGTTAGTAGGTTTTTAAAATTCCCTATACAGTACTATGTTAGAAATATTGGGTTAGCAAATAGGTGTAACTAAGGAAATCAAATACGAGATCTGATTTGCCTAGACATAGTAAGGCCTTGTTAAGTTTAATTCTGGCGGCTGCCAAAAAATCAATTATTAGAACATGGAAATCAATGTCTAAATCAACAGTACTCAAAACTGTATGATAAACAGTGTAACCATTGTTTTTAAAACTTCTAACAAAATTCCTAACAGCAAGCAACATACTACTTACACTTCAACTGTCAGTGTGTAAGTTACAGACCAGATATCTCATATATTTTGTCAACACACACTTAGAAAAGAAAAAAAATCAATTTCACTGGTTCCTTACTCTGGCAGCTAAAATATCAAGTTAGAAAAACAATGGCACTACACTAAGACATCCTGTTACTGTAATGCCAGAAATGCTATACTACAAGCTCTCCAGTATTCAGTACTGAACAAAAGTTTTACAGTCATTGTATGTTTCCATTTCTTTATATAACTTTGTAGCACTCATTTGAAATGTTTGGTCTGAACTTCTACGACTAAGGTAGGAAGGAACTAGGAAATATATATTATTTTTATGTTGGACAAAAACACTGCAAGAGAGAACAATTACTTAATCTGTATGGCTGTCCTTTGTGTCAACTTCTTCTGAACAATTTAAATTTCAGGATTTCATCCTACCTCCCATACCAAATGAACAATGGATATTAAATGTTTTAGCTTTCCTAGAAAATGCAATCTTACTTGAAGCTCGTCTTAGTTCAAACCCAATATAAATCTCTATGCAACCTCTTGGCCAACTGGCTAATGCCAGATATAACTTTATCAGAGATAAGGGTACACTATCTGTCCAAGACTTGTCACCATGATATACCCCAGTGTTCTGCTTTGGGACCATTTTATTTGGCTTATACTTCTCTGACATCAGCTCTGACTTTAAAGGCCTTTGGCTGACATGGTTTGCAGATAACTGCAAGCCTGGAGCTATTATCAATCTTCGTGAAAACTCTTCCATAAGTGCCTAACTTTTACAAACTCACAGCATCAGGATCGTGGTCTAAAGCTAAATGGCAAAAAAAAATTAGGACTGTACAGTTTGGAAAAAAGGAAGTCTCACATTTGTGCCACATAAACAACCCCCCCAAAAAAAAAAATACACACAGCCATTACACAGCTAGGCTCCTTTGTAGGTAATGAACTCCCCATTGATGATCACATGTCTACTCTCATTAGCAAAAACTTCTATCTCACCCAAATGATTACTAATCGTGACTCTCAGTCAAAAGAGGTCGGACAGGATTCAAGATGCCTTGCACGGAGTCTAAAAGTCGTGTAAGACTCCATGCAGCCATAGCGATCCAGGAACAGCCCGAAATACCGTGTAAGAGACCAGCTAAAATGTCTCTTACACGGGCAGGGCGTGGATATGCTAATTACCTCACTTGCAGCCGAAAGACATGCAAATGAGGTAAATTAGCAATCCACGATGCTGAAACCAGCCCGCGTAAGAGTCGTGTTAGGTGCAGAAATGTACTCAGTAGACAACTGAGTACGTTTCTGCAAATAACACAATGGAGCCATGTCAGCTCCAGATAAAGTGTGCATATGTGTCAGGCAGCATGCCAATGGCCAAACATGCGGCCATTGGCACGGTAACCCGATGCAAACATGAAATAAAATGTTTGTTTTTTTTCGGCGATCAGCAAGGTTTAAACGCAGCGCAGCCCCGCACAAACGGGCTGCGCTATATAAAACATAAAAATAAAGGTTTGAAACCCACAAATGTGGGTTTTATTCAATGCATGGATTCACAATGCAGGGACTAGCAGACCGAAAACAACATGGCCACCGTTTAGTGGTTGCTAAGGGGGGAAGCTGAGTGTAAGACACGTAACTAAGCATTAGTAGGCAATCCTATGTAAATGAGTGGTAGGATACTGAATCTCACTGTCACATAGCAAATGAGCACATTCCGTGTAGTGTAAGAGTTAGATAAGGGGGAGTAACAGAGTAGGAGATAGGTGACATCACAGGGGGGAATGTTAGAAAGAAATCAAGCTCATTGGAGCAAAGTGGTATGTGAAAGATGTCAGTCAATATATTAGTAGGACCAGAGACTTTTCAACCATAGGACACAGATTTATCACAAAACGCCAACTTTAATGGAAGAAGCTTTCGGGTACTCTACCCTTCATCAGCATACACAAACATATTATAACCACATTTATATAGAGGTTCAATCAATGTCACATGTTTACACCAGCCACTAAAATTACATCAATAAAATTCTTTATATAGAACTATTTGGTTTTAAAAACATGCCATATATTATATTCAGCATTTAAGACAAGATAATGTCAATTTAAACCATAAAACTAAAATGAAGATAAAAACATAAAAAGTGTATATGTTCGAAATATACACTTATATACATTTAGACAGAACAATCTAATGAACCCTTTAGACACCCAATAAGTAATGTTAGCTATAACTTTAAATGTAGAGCAACTTGCAACACATCTCAACTTGTATACCTTGCCACCTGCAATAATTGTGAAAAATTCTATGTAGGTAAGAAAATAAGAAGACTTAGAGATCGTGTTGTTGAACATAAGTCAGAAATTAATAGAAAAATTCAGACTAATGCTCTATATAAGCACATTATGGAAGAAACTATGCATAGATTTAAATTTAGATGCATAGATACGGTTGAGTTGGGTGTAAGGGGTGGGGATTTAAATAATGCTTTGGAAATTAGGGAGTTACAATGGATAATAAGACTGCAGGCTGACGTGAGTCCTGGCCTTAACAACGCCATTAGCATTAAACCAGTGTTAGTAAAACGACAGTATGACAACCTGTGATGAACAGTTCTGTCTAAATGTGCCGGATGTATAAAGCCATGACCAAGCTGGAATCAATGGACATTTGACACCATGTAAAATCTGAATGCTGGTGACCTATGTAGATGACAGGCCTGAACCCCAGCACAGACATAAACAGGACATGCTGTACCGATTGGTCCAAAACCCAGAAGCTCACTCCACTCATGACTAAACTCCCAGTACAGGTTATCCAGGGAGTCCCTCATTGACTGTCATCCAGACGAATCATGATGACTGGATAGGAGATGGTAGGTGTACCCTGGATATCAACTGTATGTCATGGGTAGACAGAGGCACAGCACACTAACCTTGACATATGTCATGGCAAACACCAGTAAATATGTGTGTTGAAGGACAAACACTCTCTGACTAGCATTACAAATGGCCTAGGGCACATAGCCATTGTTTGTCACTGTCCACACAAGTTGTGGAATACATGAACAATGTCGGACAATCTTGTTCTGTGTTGTCCATATCTGAACAAAAAGCAACATGGTCATATCTGCACAACTGGCCCTCAACCAGTCTGGTGTGCTCACTATAAATATTACAAGCAGTGATAGGACTGAAACCGATGATACTGTCCACCAGAGTGAAAGTACTGAACCAGTACACTATACGACAATACACTGTCTGGTCAGTATGAAAGGATGTTGACAACTGTATGCAAACTATCCCATGGCAACCCTGCTCAGTGTATGTGGGGGGGGGGGGAGTAGTGTGTGTGCAATTCTATTTGTAAGAGAAATGTCCCTTTTGGCAACTAGTACAACACACCACATGCTGCATATTCCACTGTCTAAACACTGATGATGTCAGCACCCTTTAAGTACAGCAGGAGAAAACAAGCCTCTCAGTAATGCAAATAGCGCGCTCTGCTACTGCGTCCCTCGCAAGTGTCATACCATAGTTAGGTAAGGTTTTGAATCCTGCAAGTACTCAGTGTATGTGGGGGGAGAGTAGTGTGTGTGCAATTCTATGTGTAAGAGAAATGTCCCTTTTGGCAACTAGTACAACACACCACATGCTGCATATTCCACTGTCTAAACACTGATGATGTCAGCACCCTATAAGTATAGCAGGAGAAAGCAATCCTCCCAGTAATGCAAGTAGTGCGCTCTGCTACTGCGTCTCTCATAACTGTCATAACATAGTTAGGTAGGGGTTTGAATCCTGCAAGTGCTCAGTGTATGTAGTAGTGTGTGCAATTCTATGTGTAAGAAAAATGTCCCTTTTGGCAACTAGTACAACACACCACATGCTGCATATTCCACTGTCTAAACACTGATGATGTCAGCACCCTATAAGTACAGCAGGAGAAAGCAAACCTCCCAGTAATGCAAATAGTGCGCTCTGCTACTGCGTCTCTCACAAGTGTCATAACATAGTTAGATAGGGGTTTGAATCCTGCAAGTGCTCAGTGTATGTGGGGGGGGGAGTAGTGTGTGTGCAATTCTATGTGTAAGAGAAATGTCCCTTTTGGCAACTAGTACAACACACCACATGCTGCATATTCCACTGTCTAAACACTGATGATGTCAGCACCCTTTAAGTACAGCAGGAGAAAACAAGCCTCTCAGTAATGCAAATAGCGCGCTCTGCTACTGCGTCCCTCGCAAGTGTCATACCATAGTTAGGTAAGGTTTTGAATCCTGCAAGTACTCAGTGTATGTGGGGGGAGAGTAGTGTGTGTGCAATTCTATGTGTAAGAGAAATGTCCATTTTGGCAACTAGTACAACACACCACATGCTGCATATTCCACTGTCTAAACACTGATGATGTCAGCACCCTATAAGTATAGCAGGAGAAAACAATCCTCCCAGTAATGCAAGTAGTGCGCTCTGCTACTGTGTCTCTCATAACTGTCATAACATAGTTAGGTAGGGGTTTGAATCCTGCAAGTGCTCAGTGTATGTGGGGGGGAGTAGTGTGTGTGCAATTCTATGTGTAAGAAAAATGTCCCTTTTGGCAACTAGTACAACACACCACATGCTGCATATTCCACTGTCTAAACACTGATGATGTCAGCACCCTATAAGTACAGCAGGAGAAAGCAAACCTCCCAGTAATGCAAATAGTGCGCTCTGCTACTGCGTCTCTCACAAGTGTCATAACATAGTTAGATAGGGGTTTGAATCCTGCAAGTGCTCAGTGTATGTGGGGGAGTAGTGTGTGTGCAATTCTATGTGTAAGAGAAATGTCCCTTTTGGCAACTAGTACAACACACCACATGCTGCATATTCCACTGTCTAAACACTGATGATGTCAGCACCCTATAAGTACAGCAGGAGAAAGCAAACCTCCCAGTAATTTAAATAGTGCGCTCTGCTACTGCGTCTCTCACAAGTGTCATGATATAGTTAAATAGGGGTTTGAATCCTGCAAGTGCTTAGTGTATGTGTGGCGGAGTAGTGTGTGTTCAATTCTATGAGTAAGAGAAATGTCCTTTTTGGCAACTAGTACAACACACCACATGCTGCATATTCCACTGTCTAAACACTGATGATGTCAGCACCCTATAAGTACAGCAGGAGAAAGCAAACCTCCCAGTAATGCAAATAGTGCTCTGCTACTGCGTCTCTCACAAGTGTCATAACATAGTTAGATAGGGGTTTGAATCCTGCAAGTGCTCAGTGTATGTGGGGGAGTAGTGTGTGTGCAATTCTATGTGTAAGAGAAATGTCCCTTTTGGCAACTAGTACAACACACCACATGCTGCATATTCCACTGTCTAAACACTGATGATGTCAGCACCCTATAAGTACAGCAGGAGAAAGCAAACCTCTCAGTAATGCAAATAGTGCGCTCTGCTACTGCGTCTCTCACAAGTGTCATAACATAGTTAGATAGGGGTTTGAATCCTGCAAGTGCTCAGTGTATGTGGGGGGGGGAGTAGTGTGTGTGCAATTCTATTTGTAAGAGAAATGTCCCTTTTGGCAACTAGTACAACACACCACATGCTGCATATTCCACTGTCTAAACACTGATGATGTCAGCACCCTATAAGTACAGCAGGGGAAAGCAAGCCCACCAGTAATGCAAATAGCGTGCTCTGCTACTGCGTCTCTCACAAGTGTAATAACACAGTTAGATAGGGGTTTGTATCCTACAAACGCCATGTGTGTTTTTGTCACACAGTTTGTCCATGTGTGTGGGGTGTTGTTCCCAATATTGCACGACATAAGATTATATCAGTAATGTCAATGCACACATGATGTATGTGTGTGCCACATACACATATGTACCTGTGACCTTCAATAGTTCCCATTTCTGAAGTCTGCTTCATGTGAATACATGGAATTTGCATTATACAACTGTATGACTGTGGTGTTCTGTGCAGGGGCTGCATGTGGTATGTGAATATACAATGTGAGTTGTATATGGTGTCATCCTACCAGCGAGGGATATATGTCTGGTCTGGAGCATATAGTCCACATGTTGTTGATGAACACGTGCAGCATGTTTTCACCTCTTGTGGGAGTGGTAACAAGTTGTTCCATAGCAATTCAGTGAATAAATGCTAGGAACCTTTCAGCTAGGGTCTTGGATCTAGAGTAATGCTCGCACTCTATGTTTGGGTAGTTGCAGTCCACCCATATAATGGTGTTTGTAGAGACCGTCATATTCCCAGTGTTGTCAGGAAGGCCTAGTGGGTTTCCTGTGTATGGGAGGGTGGTGTGTGCCAGGCTATGAACCTGAAGGCAGTCTAACCCACTGTTAGTTGCACATGGATAGGCTCTGATGCTTTGTGCTGTGCCACCAACCTGGAGGTGTGTGTATCTGTGGTGCCTTTGGATACATACCCCCTGTTCTGGTTTGGTGCATGTTTAGGGGATGACAAGCATGGTATGAGGTATGACCTGGCAGTGATGGGGTGCACCTGGGAGCCTTGTACCAGGTGTCTGTTACTGCACAGATATTGCTGTTCTTCATGCTAAGGACAGTTTCCATTGCATGCATCTTGAGGTTTACACTGCTGGCGTTGAGAAGCATTACTATTAGTGTCCTATCCCATGTGATACCTGTGTAGGTGGCTATGTAATTTGAGCCTTGCATAAAAAGGCACTATGTCTGTAGCAAGAGCCTCTGCCAATATACAACGGCCCATGGGTGACAGGTGCAAGCTGTCCCTAGCAAAGCAATGTGGCTTGTCTAGCATGTAATCCCATGCTGACAGGCATTGGATCCCCTTTGAATGTCACCGAAACATAAGGCAATTGTAGAAATTGATCATCCTGTCTACATATTGTGGCAGCATTCTTGGTGAGGGTAAGATGCTACTCAAGGTCAGGGTCATACCAGCCTGTGCCACATGCTCAGAGAGGCCCTCTATGTCCCCTATCATGTAGTCCAGGGAGGTACGTCACAGGTCATTCACACTGGCACGGACAATGACTGAGCCATATTTGTACATGCCTTGGGGTGACCTGTATGCTTGTGTTATGATGTGGTGGATCATAGTGCCCGACGGGCATCTCACCGTGACCTTCTCCTTGTTCAGCCTGGTGAGCAGGACCTCAGTGTACCTGACGATAGAGGTACCTATTACAACTGTAGCAGGTGTGTTGTTAAGCCGTATGGGCTGTGACTGTTTGGCACACAGGCTTTGTGAGCTATGTGTTGCACGTGCTCTGTTCTGGCATAACATTTGCTTGTGTGTCTGCTTCACAGGTGTCTGCTGCTCAGGCAGGATGCTATTCTGAGACTCCAATAATGTTCCTGTGTGTTTCTGTGTTTGGATTGCTGTTGTGGCAGGTCTATGTGAGACTGGTATTGTATTCACTGTAGTATCCCACTCCACCTGACAGGGTATGCCAGTACTGAGTTAAGAGAGCTTAGCCCCCAGTTTGGCTATGTGGTTGCATCTCTCACATGTTTTGTAAGTTTATGGGAAGGGGAGAGGGTTGTCTGTGTACATGAGGCAGCTGTAACATTGCCACATGACTCACAGATTCACCAACTGGACCAGAGAGGAGATTGACAAGTGACCTTTGCACATGCTACCATAGTATTGTGAATCCCATAATAATTAACAACACATAGGGCCAATGGGGAACAAGATACTCAAGGTGAGTATGTGAGGGTGTAGTGCTCCTGATTTGTTAGTGCTGGCATATATAAATGCTTTCATGAGCAAATGCCAGGTAAGTCATATGCAATGTGTTACAGGCAACTTACATGCAAACAGGACAAACAGTGACGTTCTGTCAAGTGAGACATGGACATCAGTACAGTAAGCAATAGTGATGTCACTAGGGATCCACAGAGGCGCTGTAAATCTGCATTGCAGGTGGAATCAGTGTTTCAGGGACATAACAAGCAAACATGCATACAAACAAAGCTACAGTCAGCAGGCCTGGATCTAGACTATGCTACAACAAACAAGGTGTACGACTTCCAGTAGGTAACAGTGCATATATGCAGGCACTATAAGCCTGTACCCAGAAATTCACAGGTCAGACGGGCTGGGTCCAGCCCCACCTCCCACAAGTGTACAGACCATGTACCTTCGTAATGTAGAATAACTGGCCTGAAACCCAAGTGCTCATACCTGAACTAATACACATTTTGAATAACAGACACTGAGCCCTCACTCAGCAGTTCCAAACTTAGTAGGATGTATGCTACCTGTCCTGGCACCACAGTATCCTTGACATGTATGGAGACTCTCCCTCCTCTCATAGTTAGTTCTGTGTTTTGGGGCTGTCATGCATGGTATGAGGTGTGACCTTGTAGTGCTAGGGTGCTCTTGTGAGTCTTGAACCTGTTGTGTATTACTGCACAGATATCAACATCCTCAAACATCGTCATTGCAGATTCGAGTGTGGACAGTATGCAACTTGCAGTTGACATGTCCATCATTGAGTATCAATACTTACATTTTCTTATCCCCTATGCTACCTATGTAGGTGGCCTTCTGTTGACAGCCTCACCACCAGTATGCAAAGATGTGCAGACATTACACTATGGTAATTACTATGGGTGTACAAAACAATACAATGACATTCATACTGTAACTGCATCAGGCATGCTGGGATATACCCACAATGATATCATTACACTGTACTGTTGACAACATGATACTATTACTACACTTCTATGTAGTCACCGTGTGCATCAGCACCATGTTAACCTGTTCCTGCACCAATGTTACAGATTGCAGGAGGTGGCACAGTTTCATCATATGCACAGGGTGTGTACTTGGTATGCCTGAGTCTGCCACTGATACAACCAATTGACATGTGTGTGTGTCTGCATGTGTGTGTGTGTGTGTGTGTGTGTGTGTGTGTGTGTGTGTGTGTGTGTTGGTGAGGGACGGCAGTACAAGATGGGGCAATGTTGATGCAGTGTGTGCGTGTATGCGGTAGCCCTAGGTGTTATCAATTCGCATGTTTGTATGCATGCACACAGTTCCACCTCATGGCTGCCATATACAGGTGTTTGTGGACAGCCACAGACTGTACCTGCCAGGTCATACAGATCACTGTCTCTGGCCACGGACACGGTACCTGTGCCTGGCAGGGGTGCTACGGACCGTATCAGGTACTAAGCCAGACTGGGTACTGTCATCAGAAGCAGGTGGTTGGTGACCTGAGACAGGTCCCTGTTGGGACTGTCCAGAGCCATGTGCATGTGGTCTCCTGGGGCGGTCTGATGACAGCACAGACCCAGCATTGCTGGGGCTGCTGCTGGCACTATGGGAGCGGCCGCGGGCCTGTTGTCGTCCACGACAGCTGCCAGCTGCTGCTGTTGTTGGCATACGCCCACGTCGACGCCTCAACCGTCCACCATTGTCCTGGCTCATGGGCATGTAGTTGTGGAACAGATCTAATGTGTCCCCCCAACGTCTGTCAATGACCTCGGTGAAATTAAGGATGGCAGCCGCAACATCATGCATACTGTCATTCACAGCTGTGCGACATGCTCTCAGCTCCCTCAGACCCTGTCTGGTGTACCGTTCCATACGTGAATGGGCCTGCATTACAGCCTGAAACATAGCTGAGGCTGAAAGACCTCTGTGGGCACATCTGACAGGGGCGGTACGCCCACGGATGCTCCCACAAGAACCCCTGGACATCTGCCTGTGTGGTACCATGTCAGGACCCTGGCCATGGCTGTTGTGTGGGGATGCATGTGCCACCGATACCACATTACCCTTGTCAATGCCCACTGTATCCTGTCCATCACCTAGGGACATTGTTGACAAAGGATGTATTGGCAGGATGTCTGTACACATTCATGGGGTCAACAGCTGTGTACTGTCAATTGGCTGACCAACGACGGACCTTGGTACACCTCCCTGTGCCATTACACAGGTATCATCATTATCACTATCCACGGCAGCTGATTCAGGTTCCCTGCTGCACAACACCAGAGCAGCACCAGAACCTGTGGGAGTAAGACAGGAAACACAGTTTACAATGTGTACACAATGTCACCACTGATACACACAGGCACACATGCACACATGCACACATGCGCACATGCACACATGCACATGTGCACATGCACACATGCACACAGGTGCACATGCACACATGCACACTCCTCAGTATATGAGATATCAACACACAGACACAAACACACCTGCAATCAAACACATAGCACTACTGCTTCAGCCTATTATTACTATTAGTATCAAGAGTATTGAAGGTATTGTTATTACACACTCACCAGCATGGATAGGCTGCCTTGCTGTTACACCAGAGGGACCTGCAGAAATGAGACATTTATTGTCAGTGGGCACAACTGTGCCATTGATACTGTGAGTATGATACAGTTCAGTAGTACAACAGTTGGCTTCCACAGGTCTACTGCTGATATTGAGAATATCACTCTTGCACAATAATTACCAAGATAACAGCTACAAACCGAGGACACACCTCACACATGCATAAACTAACAGTGTACAGAACAGTCAACTATACATATGGCATGTTACCTGCACGCTCTGAGTCCTGCTGCTGGGTGGCTCCAGCCTCCATCATTACGCATGTATGCTGCTGCTGTTGTTGCTGTTGGGCTGCAGCCACAAAACTTAGGAGTAGTCCCTCCAGTCTGGTGAGGGGGAGATGTAAAGCCGCCCCACCACCTGTAGCAAGCTGTTGCCTGTGGATATCCGACGCACGCTGACGGACATTTCTAATTAAATCACTGCAGTGATGGCGTACCTGCTCATATGTCCGGTTATGTGTGCCTATGTAATTTACCCGACGGACCAGGTCTTGCCACAGTGCAGCCCTCTCCTGCTGGTTCTGGCTGGTGCGGGAAAAGAGTATTGCGAAATCCTGCACCAGGCTCTGGTGTATCTCCTCATCCTCCGCAGCGGAGTACACAGGGTTTCGCTGGTGAACCATAGCTCTGAAAAGGAAAAGAAAAATATTTCAGCAATATATGTCAGCAAAATATGGCACACATAATACACATAATACTCGACTGTAGTGATATAATATAACCCCCATATATAGCATCTGTCTGTCTATTGGGGGATACACATGTAAATGACCAGATATCAGTGCTCAGCCGACAACTGTGCAACAGTACCTGGCACACTCCATACGACAGACTAGTATACTCCAGCAGTCAGCACACTGGTTCAGGTCCAATGCACAACTTCACACTGGGGGTTTGTATCACGGTACTGTATGGGGAACATTATCAACCCATGCACTGCATGCAATGCACGTTACATATTTCACTGGTAATGCACACTACTCTTACTTGCCATAACCCTACCTACACCACAGTCACATATAGGGTAAGACAGCACAACATATGGCAATGTAGTATGTTTTGATCACAATACCTCACACATCTGTCTCTGGCCTCACACCAAGGACACACACTACCATGAGAGACAGACAGTCATGGTAAGCAATCACACCAGTACATAACATGCACCCAGTCACTGGCACACTCATTCCACCTCACATATTTGGTTTGCAATGGGTTCGTGGGTGTGCATTGCGTCTTAGCTAGGTAGTATGCTATTGGCCCTGGGCCTACAGCAGCATACTGTTATGCTACCCTGCCCCTTGTGACACATGTAATGTGATCGTACCTGCTCCTGTCAAACAGTTACACAGGGTGACTCATATGGCATATTACCTATCTGCATAACATTCAGAAAGGGTATGTCTGACATCTACTCATGGGGAGCCTTGCTTCTTAATGCTGTGTGGTTTACTCCAGGGTATGTCTTATCTGTGGGTAGGGACCTGTACCTCCACCATGTGCTGTTTACTGCGGTGACAAGGACGACAGACATAGGTAATTTTGGTTGTGGATGTTGTGAGGTGTTACCATGGTTGTTGGACAACTGTCATGGGTGTGACTTAACTATGTATATCCAGCAGTGGTAACCTCTATGTAGTTAGTCTGGGTGCGCTCTGTGGTCTTGTCAGTCACTCTGCATAGGTAATGTGTTTGAGTGCATTGACACAATTACTTACGTATGACTGTGTCCTTCTCCATATCTGTAGCTGTCATGGGAGGTACATACCGTGTAGGACATTGTGGGGTGTAGAGGGGTACAGTGACCTACATGTCCATAGCTGACACACCATGTCTGCTGACACATACCATGTACAGGTATTACAGGACTAGTGTGCCACTGTGTATATACATGGGGAGCCTACTGTACACTTGTTGCCCCTGTTCCCCCCTGACACATGCAGTGGTGGGCAGGCATGCACATATGTGGTGGTTACTGGTGTCAGCGTTTTGGAATGGGGTATGGTACTCCAGTATCCACACTGGTGTTCACCCCATGCCTTTGTCACCGGGCACCTGTTGCAATACATCTGCACACATGTGCCTCACTCAGTATATATATATATATATATATATATATATATATATATATATATATATATATACAGATATATAGATATAGCTACGGGGAGAGAGAGAGAGAGAGACAGAGGGAGAGAGAGAGTGAGAGGGGGTGGGACAGAGAGAGAGAGAGATAGTCATATACAGACATATCTGTAGACAGTCAGATCTGTCTGTATATGGATATGTATCTACATATATCTATATATGTATGTGTGCATTACACTTATTTTTATTTATTTATTTTACATTTATTTTACATTTGTTAACCGGGCTGGTCTAGCTGGATATATTTCCATTTTCAGTAGAGGCCCGGGGAGAAAAGCTCCAACAAGATAACAGAAAGAGGAACAAAAAAAATTAACAATTAACAATTAAAATGTAATTCCATGCTTAAAAAAAGGAAAAAAAATATATACATGCTAAAAGTATTTACACTTAGAAAGGCATCGGTAAATAATATATATTCATAAAGAGCAGTGCAAGAAAGTAGCACAGTAAGTTAACATAAGGAAGTTTTCACTTCTTATAGAATATTATTCAACTGTATATAGAGTAGAGTTTAAAACAGTGCAAGACCTGCAAGCTTAATAATTTAAAAGTTTTGAAGTTTGTAAGGAAATGAGAAGTAAAGTACAGAGGTGGGAGAGGGTGGAGAGGGTAGTTAGTCAGGGTTGCTACAGGGGCATAACCAGTGAATTTTGGGGTGTTTTTTACGTTTTTGTTTAAAGAGAGGCAAGGATGTTATTAGGGTTAGTTCAGTAGGTTCCAGTTCTTTCCAGCTATGTTAGTAAAAAGGGAGTCACCAGCCATGTTATTAGATTTTATTATGGTTGCGACGAGTTTGCCAGAAGAACGTAGGGAGTTCAGATTTTTATAGGGGATAAGGAGATTGGAGAGTATAGTACATATATCTGTATGTACATATTCTATCTATCTATATATGTCTATGTATTTCTACATCCCTCTCTATCTATGTATACATATATGCATATTATATATATATATATATATATATATATATATATATATATATACATACATATCTCGATATACATACGTATACACATGATAGATATATATATATATATATATATATAATCCTTTTTATTTACACATATGGATACACACACTAACGTAGTGATGAACATCCATTACTGTACAACCTACATTGTACATTGCACTACAACCTACATTGATATGTGCACATAGCTACCTTCACATACATATGTATGTACAGCCTTCAGTGACAGTTGCAGTATGTCCCCTGCCCTATGCACATCTTCATATACATAGATACAGACCAATAACACATATGGAGGGTTCACAGTATGTAGACTATTATATTAGTACTTTACATTACTTGTGTTTGTTACAACTGTTTGCGTTGGCTTTCTGATAGTTGGCCTGCTGACAACTTCTTTGTTTTGTTGTTATATATATTTTTTTCTTTCTTTCTTTCCTTTCTCTTTCTCTCTCTCTCTCTGTCTCTACCTCCAGAGGGTGCAATGAAAGTATCGCATGTGTGGACTGGGAGTACAGGATGCTTTTGTAGGTATCTGCACATGTCCATGTGATGGCCTCTGCACCAATTGTTAGCCAGCATTTACTAATTGCATGCAGCCTGTTGTGTAGTGATTGCAGTTCTCACTGTGATTTCAGGACAGTGCTATAAAAAGGTTTGTTAGGTAGGCGTAGCCCTTTCAGATTATCAGAGTGGGGACCATGCTGGTATGCTGTGGAGACTGTTCTGTGAGTGCAAGGGTTGGTATGTCTCTCATATTTCAGGCTTTGTTGTAGACACTGCAATGCATGTTGTACTGTAACCTGAGTATTCCTTCCTCCAGTTTCCTCTTCTCAGTGTGTATGTAAACTGACACCTACGACTAGTAATACTGTGTATATGGGTGTGTGTGCTTTCCTGTGGGAATTGTGGTGTAACTGGTGTATAGCAGTGGCTCTTGCAATCTGTTGCTATGGCTTCAATAGTTGCCCTTTACATTCACTCCTTGTATGCCTGCTAGTTGTCTTTCCTGTAATGTGTTGCTATGGCTTTCCTATTTTCCATTTACATTCACAGCTTGTAATGCTTGCTATATCTGTTTGAGCAGCAATTCCCTATGTGCTTGTTGTGGTAGGGTGGTACTGCATGCAGTGTGGTGTGGCCATGGTGTGGGCCTTGACACGTAGAAGTGTATTTGATCATGCTGCTGAGCAGGCCTCAGATACTCTCAGGTGCATCTTTTATCAGCCTCATGGAATGGTACATATCAGTGGGATACACCCATGAAATATTCTGATATTCTGCAGTTGTGACTGTGGGTTATTTTGAGCATATTTATTACTACACCATTTGTGACGTGCAAGTGGTGCATACTTTCAGTAATTCTTAGTTACCATTGCATGTGTTGCAACACCTTTCTGCCTACTGTTAGTACATTTCACAGGGAGTCAGTGGGGCACAGTTGACATTTGTTATCAAATCAGTGAGATCCCTGTAACTCAGACACAGTTGCTATGTCTGGGCTCTTAACTATTCAACTATGGCAGTGTTTATCCTGCTCTGAGTATGTGTGTGGCTTGCCAGGTGCTACTGTGACAGTATTACCTACTAGCTACCAACCAGCATGGCTGTTTCTCTTCACACAGTAATATTTTACAAATCCACTAGATTTGACAGTAAATATACATGACATGCTTTGTGTACTAGACTTCCTATATTCCCTTTACATTACTTCCTACTATTTCATGATATATTTCTTTCAGCACAATGTTCTTGTATAGCAGTCATGGCCTAGTGGTAAGTCATGCAGACTACTGTTTCCAAGGTCCTGGGTTCGAGACTGACAGAGGAATTTTATTTTGCTGCTGAGCAAACTACAGGCCTTGTCATTCAGAGTGACTAAGGCACTTTTAAGCAGTTGTAAGCGGGTTAGCGCTGGTTTGCACAGAGCTCACGCATGCACACTGTTGCTTAGCTTCGTGCACACACGCTTAGCTAAGCGCACAGAAGCGCACTCCCGCTTACAACTGCTTAAAAGTGCTTACTCTCGCGCACACCCACTCGAATTTCTTTAAAAGAAAAGAAAATGGGGAGGTAGGAAAGTGGTGAAAAAGGGGGCACAAAGATGGTAGTACAGTAGGAAAACAAGCTCGGGATTTGCAGGAGGGATGTAGGATAGACCCATAAGTGTCCATTTCTTTATCAGCAACAGCTGTGCATATGTGTGTAATTTGGTGTGAAATTTGAAACCTTCCACCCCTGAGAGAAGGGTGAGGACAACAATATTTGTTGTACAGCCAATTGTAATTGCCAGTTTACATGTCCAGCAGACATGTCTGCGAAATGGGCAGCTATGTATGGGGCGTCATTTTTTGCGGGAACAGAGTGCCCTTTTTTTTTTTTTTTTTTTTTTTTTTTTCAGGTGAAAGTGGAATTCAGGTACAGGAAGTAGGTATAGCTGGGGAGGTGGGTAGGGGAGGTTAACAGACAAGACAAACAAGACGCATACAGGGGTGGTGTATGCCACATGTGGGGGGGAAACACAATTGACGAGGACGGATGTTTGGATATCTCGAGCCCATGAGCCCACAGATGGCAACAGTAGAACTGAGATCCCCACCCATGGGCAGTTGCCACTGTGCCTTCACTGCCCAGGATGGGGCTGTGCTGGGGGCTGTGTAGGACGGGCAGCAGGCACGCCCGTGAGTTGTGCCACCCGTGCCTTAAGCTGGCGTAGGGGCTCAAGCACAGAATGCCTGATCTCCCTAAGCACCACAGTCCGGACACTACGGAGGGTGAGTGGACGGTCGCCTCCGGCCACGCTTGCAGAGGGGGGACGAGCCCCATCCCCTACAGCGCTTCCACCCGCAGGTGGCACAGGGCCACCGGAGGAGGGTCCGGCCTGGGCACTACTGCCAGGTGCACTTGCCAGCTGAGGTGGGAAAGGTAGGTCCACTGGAACCCGCCTTCCCTGTCATCCTATGTTTTGAATTAGTTTATGACAGTTTGGGTTAGTAATGTACAATACCATTCACAATTAGTTGTAACAGCATGCATTACTATTCCCATTAACCAAACACCCATAAATTCAGGACATTGAACAGCAAGCATAACACATGCATAATTTGAACAACAGTATACAATCCAACAGCATGCAGGTTTGATTGATGGCAACAGGCCATCAGGTTTGGATGCATGAACAGGGCACATGCATCAACGTACATGCAAATATGTATGAACCAACAGGACAAATGTCCAGGGGAATTAATTGTGAATACACATACCCATTTCATGTGGAATGGATTATTTGTGGTTATACAGTAGGGTGAAGAAATATTTCATTAACAACTTCAAATACCTATACATATGCTGTACATTTCTACTAGCTGCAGATATATACACCCTACAGGTCTGACTACAGTTTCCTATGTGTAAACGTACGCATGTTGGTGATGGGAATGTTACTGCTACATTAATATACATTGCATTTTTATTCATACACATTCATATCTGGCTTTGTTCAGCTACAGCATCCTGCTACATTTGATTTATATGGCTCTAGACAACTGTGGATGTTTGGTATTTCATACAACCATAATATCTGCATATTGCAAAGGTACAGCAACATATCCAAATTGTGGGACACACATTTCAGCTTCTGTACTTTATTGCACACATTTCACTCTTTGGTTGTGCCTGTCACATTCATTTCATTCTGTACTGACTGCAGTATACTTTATTCAGGAGTTATTACAACTTTATTGGTGGATTCATATCTCTTTCTCACACTCTCACTTGTTTTATTTTTACAATTCAGGATAGTACTTAATTCTAGGCTTTATTGACATGTTTTACTTGGTTACAACAATCCTTTCCAACAGTCTCACTTGTGTCATGTTTCAGATTTTAAACAGGGATATATTTCAAACATGTGTTGTACTCAGCTTGTGTAGCTGTAATTTACAGCTTGCTGCAGGTTATGTACTATTACATTACAGGTGGAACATCTTTATTTCAGACTTGTTTCATTTTTATTTTTGGATTACAGGCTGCATCACACTTATGTAATCACACAGTACTACCAGAATCTCTCTTACACTGTTACTTGCACTTTTTATTAATAAGTGACTACACTGCACTCTTTTGCAAGCTGTCATACTTATATTTTTTAACAGTTACAGGGAGAGAATTACTAACCTGCCTGGTGGCGCAACCGCACAAGCCTATCGACGATTCATGGAACGGACACCTGCAGCTGTAATATAAATGCAGTAATATTGGAATACACATCTCCATAATATCAGCTAGGTTAATTTCTTACATAAATAATTACATATAACTTACTCAGTAGTGGGGCGTTGGGCATTTGCCGGGCCTCCTGGATCCAACAGTTCAGTTGGTCCTGCTTCCGTCTCTTCAGGTCCGCATGGTGGTGACAGACCTGTTCACCAGTCCTTGGTATTCCTGTGGCACTGGTGAGATCATGTGCCAACCGGTCCCACGCCTCAGCCTTGTATGCTCCCCACAGGACCTGGCCCTGCATGAGTTAGGCCTCATGATCATGGACGAGGAGCCAAACCATATATTTGGACTCCTCAATGCCCCACCTCTGTGCTCGGAAGCAATTATCCTCTCCTACACCTGCCATCCTGACTGCAAATCGATTCCACAATCAGTTATGCTGTGTATTCCCGCCTATGGGGCTTATATATGCCGTTTTTCCAGCACTTATCTGTGATTGGCCATTTTGGAAATGTATCAGCTTCACCAAACCTGCTTTGTCATGCTTCTCTTTCCATTCATTCCTATATATATGCTAATACTGCATTTCTAAGAGCAACTGTCATGGCTTAGTGGTTCAGTACTTTGACTATAGTGCATGGTATCCTGAGTTCGAGCCTGGCCATTGCTTTGTTTTTTTTTTATGACTGTCTACACAAGCTAGGAGGTGTGTCTGTGTAAAGGCAGTTTTGATACAGCTTGCGCAACGTTGCCCGCCGGTTATCTTGTTGGCGCGGTGCGCAGCTCCGCGCAAACGGGTCACGCTGGTTTACGCGTCATTTTGCTGTCAGCACGCATATTACGCTCAGCTCAACTACGGGCACACAGTTTCAGCATGTTACAACACTGCTCAACCCCGGGCATTCATTTTACACCTGTTAAACCACTGCTCACCTACGGGCAGATATACTCAGCTTGTTAGAGTGTAGCTCAGTTATACGCTCTTCTGATATTTTATTTTTTTTTTATTATCTCACATTTCTTCAAAATACATGGCCCATTTCATTACATTTCACATAAAATATAATTTTATATATGTACATATATGTCAGGGAATTGTTTCGTGCTTATTTCACTAGAAATAAAAATTGATGTTGTGGGGGCTCGAACCATGACTGCCTCGTCTTCTGCCGACGTCTCTACCGCTACGCTATTGCTTCTTGGCTTACTTTGCATATCTAGATCTTATATGCTTTTCCACTGACTGCTAACTGTGGCTAAGCGACGGGCACGCCCGCGCAAACGAGCGCAATTACGGGCAAACATCTTTAGAACTTATAAAAAAATATATAACATGTTCATTCTTACTTTTTATGTTTATAGTCTGTGGGGCCATGTGTTGTGTTGTGTTTGTTGACATTTACGCGGACTCTCTCGTGGGGGTTTACTTTCGGGACTGTTCCTCTTCTGGGGGTGTGTCCGTTTGCAGGACTTGCCCTGCGGACACGCCCCCTACTTTCTTACACGGACCGTGTTAGCCTTGGGTGTGAGTCAGCATGCCCTCATGAATATGCATGGCATGCTGACGTCACACCGTTTAACTGCAGCCTCCATGTAAGACTTGTAACTCTTACACGGAAGCTTCGTGAATCCTGCCCGTCATCTTTCTCTTTTACCTGTCTACTCATCCCACATCAGGTACATACTAGAATTCAATGCCTTCCAGCTTACACATGTGCAAACACCTATCCCAACTTGAGAAAAAAAGACAGCAGTCCCTGACTAAAAAATCTCAGATATGAGTCCTCTATGTTTTCAAGAGTGTCACTCTCTATACAGTGATCTATGCTTGGCCTACAAAGTTTTAAATGACATAATCCTGCTTGAATCTACTATACATCTGTCACACAAACAGTAACATGAATACAAGGTCAAGGGATATAAATCTACACAGCAACATTAATAAATAAATAAATAAACAAATAAATAAGACTGACAGATAACTCTCCCAAAGATTTTTCATCCTCTGGCAAAACCTCCTTCCTTTTTTCAAGATGTTTCTTGAATTTTCATATATTAAGAACAATCATTTTAAAAATAAAAAAAGAATTTACACAAGTTTCTACATCAGTGTGCAAAACTAAAATTCATTAAGCAGACATAAACTGATGAAAGAGCATGGACTAATAATTCTCAATAAGTTCAATTTTAATCTCATAATTATATTATGTGGTTATTTTGTTTGTTTTCACACTAATATAGACATTTATGTAACACAACAGTGTCACTATTTATAAATTCTAGAAATAAAGACGTAATCTTATTTTCCAGTTGTTTGTAGGTTTTTGGCTATAGTCACTAAGCTCCATAGAAAAGGGACTTGAGCTCTGGATACACAATGAACAACACTAAACATTTAGTTAATATGAATTCATCAGACCAAAGTGTTTGCAGTAAAAAGAAGTTATCTACTCACCATAATATTCCATGTTGGTAGCCCATCTCAGCCTTCATTTTTACATATGGGGTCAGCTCCGACTCAGCCGATTTTCAAGCTCGAAGACTTCTGGTTGGCTCGTGGCTAAGCAGGTATCTCATGGTGCACCAGTGCAATCCCCAGATCTTGTTTGCTGCTCACTAGCAATAGAAAGAGCTAGAAAGAAACCCTTGACCAAAAAAACAATACTAAAGGGTTGCCAACCCAGAAATTTATAATATTACCTCCAGATCTTCCAGGATGGGGGCAGGAGGGAGGGTTGGTAAAAGTGAAGGGTGAGATGGACTATCAACAAAGAATGTTATGGTGAGTACATAACTTCTTTATGTTAGGTAGTCCAATCTCACCTTCATTTTTACATATGAGACAGTGTCCCTAGCGCCTGATTCTTGGGTGGCTCATTGGAAGATACTCCTGAGCACCATACAGCCAAACGATGCTCTACCCCTAGAAGCCAAATCCAACTTATAATGAGTAATAAAGGTATGAGGAGTAGCCCACGTAGCTGCTGCGCAGACATGATCACTTGGTACCCTGGCTTGGAAGGCTGCAGAGGTAGACAGAGACCTGGCAGAGTGAGCTTTGATCCTGTGGGGTAAAGGTCTGCCCTCAGAGCTGTAGATGAAGGCTATGCAACTCGAAATCCAGTTAGACAATGTCACCTTAGAAACTGGCAAACCCAATCTGGAATCAGAAAAGGAAACGACCAACTGGTCTGACTTCCGAAATTCTTTGGTCCATTGCAAATAGAAACGCAGCTGTCTGTGAACATCCATCTGGTGAAAGTGGTATTCCGCTGCATTGCTATGATTGGGAAAGAAGACTGGAAGTTCAATGGACTGGTTCAATGTGGCAGAAGAACAAACTGTGGGGACAAATGAAGGGTTGGTACGTAAAGAAACCCTGTCTTTATGAAAAACTAAATAAGGTGGTTTAATAGACAGGGCATGTAGCTCAGAAACATGTCTGGTGATATGATAGCTACCAAAAACAGTCTTCCAAGACAAATACTTTAAGGAAGCTGAGTGAGATGGTTCAAAAGGAGGGGATGTTAGTTTGGACAACACAAAATTTAAGTCCCAAGAAGCCACAGGTTCCTGTAAAGGTGGTCTCAGCAAGGTGGCTCCTCTCAAGAAGGTTTTACATAACTTATGCGACATAAGGTTAACATTTGGAGATCCCAAATAAAAATGTGAAATAGCCGCCAAATTGTACTTTGATGATGGCTGCGGCAGATCCCTGCTGAAAAAGCTATGAAAGGAATTCCAGAATTAAGGGAACGGGAGCAGTGTAAGGATCCACATTCATCTTTTGTGCCCAAATAGAAAACATTTTCCACTTACTGCCATACAGCTTTCTGGTTGATGGCTTGTGTGAGGATAAAAGAATATGGGACACTGACGATGAAACATCATGAAGCCTGACTAGAGATGGAACTGGATCAGCCAAGCTGTCAATTTGAGGGTGTGGAGAGAGGGGTGTAGCAAACCCGACATGTGGGTCAGTAGATCTGGAACTGGGTCCAGGATCCAAGGATCGTCCAGGAGAAGGGGCTCGAGGAAAGGAAACCAGATCTGACGAGGCCAGTAAGGAGTAATGAGGATCAACTTGCTTCCCAGTCAGTTGGCTTTCTGTATCACTTTGGGGATTAGAGGAAAAGGAGGGAAGGCATAGAGAAGTCCCGTGGGCCAATCGTGTACCAGAGCATCTCTGGGAGCTTCCCCCGGAGGGGGAATTAAGGAAAAATAACTGCTGTATTTGGCATTGACTGGACTGGCAAAAAGGTCGCAGCAAGGTTGTCCCCATTTTAAGAAAATCTGTTCCACTATTTCCCATTTCAGAGACCACTCGTGGGGCAGCAGGACTGCCCGGCTCAGCTTGTCGGCTATCAAGTTGGTTGTCCCCCGAATGTGCATTGCCACCAGAAAGCACTGGGAAGATATCACTCATTCCCAAACTCGCATGGCTTCTCGACAGAGTGGGTAAGATCTGGTACTGCCCTGTTTGTTGATATACCACACAACTGACATGTTGTCCGACTGTATCGCAATCATCCCTGGAGGAAGAAGGTCCTGAAGTGCTAGCAACACCAAAAGCACCGCTCTCATTTCCAGAGCATTGATATGCAGATGAGCCTCATGTGCTTGCCATGTGCCGTGGACCGTCCTGCCCAGATAATGCCCCCCCACCTGACCTGGGAGGCATCCATGGTCACAGTGGCAACGGGTTGGGCAAGCACAAAGGGAGCTCCTGTGAACAGATTGTTGGGGGCTATCTACCAACGAAGGTCCTTTTTGATGATTCTGTCAGCAGAATAGAGTGATTGAGCGGTAGGTATTGGAACGACCACTGGGAGAATAGGAGCCATTGAAGGATTCTCATATGCCACCTGGCTAGAGGTATTAACAGAATGGTTGAGGCCATCGTTCCAAGAAGTTGAAGAATTCACTTTGCTTTGACCTTCCAAAGTGGGAGTAGTCGCTGAACTTATGAGATGAGGTTTTGTGCTCTTTCGGCGGGAAGATGAACTATCATATCCACTGTGTCTACCTCTGCGCCTATAAAAATCACAGATTGTGTGGGTAGTAATGCAGATTTTTCCCAATTTATGGAGATCCCTAGTTGAGCACAAAGCTGGATGGTGATGTCCCTGTTTTGGAGAAATAGATGCCTGGTGGAGGCGGTCAGGAGACAGTCGTCCAAATACAAAAACACCTGGAATCCCTGACGTCTCAGGTGAGCTGTCACTACCGCCATGCATTTGGTGAACACCCTGGGGGCTGTGGTGAGACCAAAGGGCAGAGCACGAAACTGATAATGGCTGGCTCCCAGCCGGAAGTGCAGATACCTCCTTGACGCCTTGTCCATTTTTATATGATAGTAGGCGTCTTGGAGATCTAGAGAGCACATCCAATAGTCTTTCCCTAACAACGGGAGTATCAACTGCAGTGTTACCATCTGAAACTTGTCCTTTTTCACGGATTTGTTTTATCTGCTGAGGTCCAATATTGGCCTTCATTCTCCGGTTCGTTCTGGGACTAAAAAGAACCTGGAGTAAGTTCCGGATCCTATCTGTTCTGCTGGCACGAGCTGGATGACTCTTTTTGAGAGCAACTTGTTGATCTCCACAGTTGCCTGATCCCTGTGATTGGGTGGAACATCTGGGATCTTCTTGGGAACAAACGGTGGAAGGGAAAAGGGTATGATATATATCCCCTGGTAACAACTCTTTGTACCCACTTGTCTTGGGTTAAATTTAGCCAGGCTTTTGGATACAAAGAGATGCAACCCTCGACTGGCCCGAGAGAAACGCAGTCAGGCCCCACATCAGGAGCGCTGATAAGGCCGCCCTCGAAAGGAACCACTGCCTTGCTGATATTGCGGACTTACCTGCCTCTAGGGTGACCTCTACCATTTCCTCCTCCTCTGCTTCTGAAGGAGGATTCACTCTGTGTATCTGGAAAGGCCCTCTGGGACTTTTTGAACCACATCTTACCTCCCCTTTGACCTTTGGGGTATGTTTGAGAGGGGAGGGTAAAACGGACTCCCATGGCAGAGAGAGTCTTTCCTTCCTGTTCACACTGAGTGAGTGTATCTTTCACCTTGGAACCAAACAAGGAGGAACCATCAAATGGGGCATTGGTGAAGGTGGACTTGAACGGCTCCACAAAATTACACAAGCACATCCAGGAGTGGCACCTAAGGGCAACTCCTGAACCCGCTGCTCTGCTCGCTCCATCAGCCACATGAGATATGAGCTGCATGGAGGAGTTGACTATGGAATTTAGGGTGGACAACTGAGTAGAGATCCTATCCGGGACACCCTGAGGACAAGCACCCTGTATGGAATCTCCTAACTCTCTGAGGAGATCCCTCTGCAACCTCGTGAAATGGGTTAGATAGCTCAGGGATCGAAGTGTAAAGGCCACTGAACTAAATACGCGCTTCCCAAATCTGTCCATCTGTCAAGACTCCTTGTTTGGCGGATGTGCAGAGGAAGAAGTGTCCGCCAACTTCTTCTTTTTGGCTGCCGCCACCACCATGGCATCTACGGGAATGCCCTCACACAAGAATTCTTTTCCAGGAGTGGCAGACTGGAACTTATTTGGTCTTCTAGGTACTGGCTCCACGGTATTGGGAGTATCCCACACCTTCCGACTAACCAGATCCATTAGCTCGTTGAAAGGTGGAGAAACCCAAGAGGCAAAGGGTCGAGACCCGAAAGCCTTCAGGTACACTGACTCCTCATCCGAGGGGTTAACAGTGGGCCAGTTGCACCTCTGTTTAAGGATCTCTAGAATGTCCACAAAGAAGACATCATCAGAGGATGACTTAGGGGACCCCTCTGACTCATCGAGGTCAGTGGCCGATGTCAGAGACTCATCCTGGGAGTCAATATGCTTCCTCTTGCATACTTTCTTCTGCAGAGGCTCCTCAAAAGGACCTTCTGGGGATGCCCCAGAAGAATGGGGGCCACCAGCCAGTGGCTCCTGAGGCTGTGGGTCTCTTCTGTCTCTGGAGAGAGTAGGGACTGAGACCGAAGTGGGAGCCCTGGGGGGAAGACTGCTTGACAAACTGGCAGGGGCTGTAGATTGTAACAGCACACTCCTCATCACCTCAAAAGCAGATCTCTCCGGCTCCAAAGACTGTCCCTGCTCTGAAGAGACAAAGGACGGTGCCGGGGCCAGAGCTATCAGCTCCGAGATAGATGCAGAGTCCGAGCTTACCATGGCGGGCACACCGAGAGGAAGGCTCAGAACCGATGAAGATCGATTCAAAACCTCCCCCTCAGCACCGACAGAAGAGCTTTGGTCCCTGGACACGACGGATGGAGCCGAACGTGTCGGAGCCGAACTCGGCTCCAATGCAACAGCAAGGGCAGCTGGAACCGAGGGTTCCTCTGTTGGTAGCAAGCACTCCGGCTCCGAAAACCCAACATGGCTCGGAGGAGGAATCACGGCTGGAGACAAAACTGTTTTGAGTGGCTCCAGGGCCGACTGGGTCGGAGCCAACAAAAATTTTAGGCAGGGCAGATAACTTGAGGAGTCTCAGTACTACCCTCTCCACATCTTCTTCCGAAAGACTCCTGGAAGACCAGGAAGATAAGGATGGGGATCTAGACCTAGCAGGCACTGGAGATTTGATCATCATCAAGACCGGTCGGGACTCTACAGACCGGCTCCAAGAAGCAGAGTCAACTATCTGCAAGGATTCAGCAGTCGGCACCGAAGTATCTGTGACCGACTCCGAAACCACAGTGTTCTCCTTCGACTCCGAAGACTGAGGAGTCAAGGAGGCAGGTTTTATTAATTTGGCAGGTTTCTCCAAAACAGTAGCCGGTGCCGGAGAAGGCCTTTTTGAACCTTTAGTTTTTGAATCAGATCTTGACTTGGACGACTTAATCGTGGAAGCAGAAGAACCAGACAAAGCTTCCTTGAAGGTTGGCTTCAAAAGAGTATCAGTTTGTTCTTTCTTTCATGCAACACTCTAGGAGAGAAAGCATGATAAAACAAACATGATTCTTGGATGGATGGCTCCCAAACAGTAGACACAGCTACTGTGGCCATCGGCCAAAGACATTTTCTGGGAGCACTTCATACATTTTTTAAACCCAGAGGGTTTGTGCTCCTTGCTATCCTTAGACATTGCAACCCACAATCAATCAAAGGAAAAAAGAGAAAGAAAATGACTGAGGACTAGGTCCTCTAAGTAAAACGGGCCTAGCACTACAGACGAATTACATGAGGACTAGGTCCTCTAAGTTAAACGGGCCTAACCTGGTAGAAAACTAGATTTCCCACCAAACACTAGACAGATTTAGTCACACAGGAGAATGTTTTAAATACAATACAGTGGAAGCAACATGAGGATTAGGTCCTCTAATTAAACGGGCCTAGCCCTGTGAAGAACCGGGTCTTCTAATTCAAACAGACCAGGAAGGCACAAACACACACACACACACACACACACACACACACACACACACACACACACACACACATGCTCAAGGGTAGCAATTAACAAGTGTAAGAAATTAAGACTTTAGCGGGTCCCCGCTCAAGACCACCAGTCAACAATAATCGCTTGACAGGAAATAATCAATAGGAGCCCATACTGATTAAAAATGGCAAACTCGCCGAACTAATTCTGTAGACACGAAAAAACAAGTATGTCTAACTACTGAATACAGGAGACTACTATACTAGTCACACAAGGCCACAAGGCAACTTAGGTAAATCCTAACTGTAAATAACAGGAAAAAAAAGACGAAGCCGCCAAAACTAACGGTTTAGGAGAAGCGCAAATGCACCTAACTACTGGTACACAGGATACCATGAAAAAGGTCACACAACAACCACACAACAATAAAGATAAGTCCTATAATGTATATATTCAATAATTAAGCAAAAGATACTAGAATAATGAAAATTTTCACAAACTTAGCCAGAGCCAAGAGAAGCACATCCGAACTCGTTGATGTGGCAAACGAGATCTGGGGACTGCACTGGTGCACAATGGGATACCTGCTTAGGCACGAGCCAACCAGAAGTCTTTGAGCTTGAAAATCGAAAATCGGCCGAGTCGGAGCCGAGGGTCGGCTCCAAACCCATAGGCAAAAATGAAGGTGAGATTGGACTACCTAACATATATTGTTTTTTGTTAATCCCAAAAAAAGGTAGTTCAACTTTGCAGTAATAAAAAAAGACTATATTGCCAATCTCCAAAATAAAGACAAGTTTTGGATATTAAGATCATTGTTTATCCACTGTAGTTAAATATGAGCCACTCATTTGAACAGCATAAGCCTAATAATTATCTTTGATAGACAATATATATAATTTTTAAAGAAAAACGTATATAATTTTTCATTGTTTTCAATATTATGGATAAATATGATCTATTTTACTATTGAAGACTGTTTAGAAATTTAGGTGGCTGACATCAAGTCAGCTTATGAGAATAAGAACTGACTTACTGATTTGTGCTAAGCGTTAGTTTTCCATACCCATTAAACAGTGCATGCTAAATAATTTTAGTTTCTCTTTTCATTTGATATTACACAAGCAAATCATTAATTTCTAAGATTAGCATTTTTGAATGTACAGTTTATCTATAAATTCTAGTTTAAATGTCATGGGAAATAATAAAATTCTGGTTTAAATGTCATGGGGAATAACGTGAAACACCAAGTTTTTATCTCTAGGTATTAATAAATAACATTTCAAAATGTTTTGATATGTTGTTTATACAGGCAGAATCTGTGGGATTATCCATTATGTTTAATTAAACATTTCTTTAATGGCCACTTCATATTATAAATAACGATTTGTAAATGTATAATGATATTTTTTCTTTATTTAACCAAATGGTTCCATGCAGTTTTTTCCTAACTGGCTGAATAATCAGAAGTAAATTATAAAGCTCATATTTTAATAAATAAATGTATACATGAATCTATGGCATAAGTTTCTATATCAGGAAACCCTAATGCATCATATTTCTGTTCTCTCACATGATGTTCCAAAGCTACTCTAGGTTTCTTGGGTGCCATAAGACTTCAAACAAATGTCTTTAAACAGTTTAATGTGTTCTTTATAAAGAAAGTACAGTTATGTAAGTAAACTTACCATTAGAGGAGATGTTCTAATAAACAATTGTTGCAGTAGACTCCTAAGCTGTATGTGTTCAACCCCTGTGGTAGACCAGTTTTCAAGGCTTGACACCTTCCATATCTTCCAAGTGCCAGGCCAGCTGAAGCAAAAAGTTCAGTTGCATAAATCCTACTTACTTGGAACAGCTAATGTTCATAGAACACACTGCCTCTATCTGGCAGTGTATCAAAACTCAGAGCAACTCCCACTACTTGTCTGTGAGTGTGAAAATCCAATCACCTTCTAAGACCAGTACTGATCCTCAAACCCACAGAGAGAACCCCTGCAGTCTTCTAGGGTCCAGCATGTAAAGCAGATGAGAACTCAAGCTTTGCGAACTCGTACTGTTCCAAAACAAAAGCTACACACAAAACAAAAAGGCTGCTTAATACAACTCAATGGCAACTCCAACAACAAACTATATACATCCAGCAAAAGGGGGGATGATGGAAGGCTACTGCTAGTAAGGCACTGTACTACGAACATCTACTGCAACAAGTAAGTAGGACTTGTGCAACTGCTCTATGTATTAACAAACACACTGCCTTACTGGCATTTCGTTGGTACAGCCCTGCTACGCTCCATTTGGCAGTGTATAAAAAAACAAATGTTATGTACTTACCATAACGTTCCATCTGTGTTGTACATTTTCATTCTTCCTCATCCACTGGGTTCAGATCTGATCCTCAGATCTGACTTGGCTATTGCTACAGCTCGTGGCCAACTGAAAGTCTCAAGCTCCTCCCTACCCATAATGCACCAATCCCTAACATACTTCAGATCTTGTTTGCTAGATGACTTAAGTAAGAAATATTAGAATAATGTTCCTGACAAGGGAAACCATTATCTGGAGCACCATACAGGATACTGTGGTGTCTTTGTAACATCTCATTCTTCCAGAAGTCCATGATGACAAAGGTTGGGGGTTAGTAGGTGGGGAGTTGAGGAAGAATGAAAATGAACAACACAGCATAACTTCTTTATCTGATGTTGACAATTTTCATTCATTCCTCAACCATTTGGACAGAGGCCCCTACCGAAATCCTGAGTGAACTCTAAGGAAGGATGTTTCTGAGCATGGTTGAACTAAAGGCTACTCTTTCCCATTGAGACCACATCCAATTTGTAATGAGTAATAAAAGTATGAGGATTAGCCCAAGTAGCAGTTGCACAAATGTCATCCATGCAATGACTGGGTAAAAATACTAACAAGGTTGCCATAGATCTAGTAGAGTGAGCTCTTAGTTTTTGATAATGAAATGCCACAATTTATTATAGACAAAGGATATGCAGTCAGTAATCCATCTTGCCAATGTTACCTTTGTAACAAATTTGCCTAGTTTGTTGTCTGCAAAGGCTATAACTGATCTGACTTTCTAATCTCTTTTATTCTGTGTAAGTAGAACCGTAACTGTTTATGAACATCCAGCAAATGTAACATACATTCACTTTTGTTTTCAAATTTTGTATGCCAGGTGAGCCCCCCAGGCATAGTCTGATGCATCTGTTGTTAGGGTTTGGGCGGCAGGGGGTGGTGTGAAAGGTAGTCCCTTGTTTTGGTGGCAGGCCTCTGCCCACCAAAGGAACTCTAGGTGTAGGCAAGGCAGGATAGGAATAATTGTTTCTAGGCTGTGAGAATGTTGACTCCATTAGTTTTTTAGATACCACTGTAGTTTCCTCATATGCAGTCTTGCATATGGAATTAGAAAAATGCAGGAGGTCATGAACCCCAAGGCTTGCAGTATTTGTCTTGCAGATAGCAGGGTTTTTGTGGCCACTTGTTTGAAGTAGGTTGTCAAATGAGTTTGCTTTTCTGGCGTGAGGTAAGCCATCTGGAAAGTTGTATTCAAGCTTGCTCCCAGGAATGTAATTTGTTGACAGGCTACCAGTTGTGATTTCTTTTCGTTTATGGTGTACCCCAGACAAGTTAGAACCCTTTTTACAAACGCCAGATGATTCAAAAGTATGTCCTGGCTTTCTGACTGAATTAGACAATCATCCAGATACGGGTATATTTGAATATTTCTTTGTCTGCAAAATGCAATCACTGGAGCAATGCACTTTATGAATACCCTGGGTGCAGTAGATAAGCCAAAGGGCAGTGCAGAGAACTGATAGTGCATGTAGCCTGCTTTGAAGTGTACGCATTTTCTGCAAGATTCCCTGATTGGGATGTGCAGGTTTGCTTCTTTTAGATCTAGTGTTGCCAACCAGGCATCTTTGCCTAGCATAGGAAGTAATTGAAGAGTCAGCACCTTAAATTTTGGAATCTCCAGAAAGGTGTTTAGAGTAGACAGGTCCAGGATAGGACGCCATGAATTGTCTTTTCTGGGTACCAGGAAAAGTCTCGAGTAGAAACCTTGTCCCTTTTCCTCTTCTGGTACCAGTTTAATAATCCCCATGCTTAAGAGAGAAAGTACTTGTTTTTGGGCCTCTGTCCACTGATTTGGGGGTAGGTCCGGCCACCCGCTTGGAGTTGGCAACGTGTGGAAGTGAAATCTGCATCCCTGGGACACTATATTTAAAACCCATTTGTCCTGGGTAATGAGTTCCCAAGTCTTTGCATGAAGAGCAATCTTTCCCCCCAAAGGGGCAGTCAGTTGATAAGTGCTTGGAAATTTTAAAAGGAAGTCATTAAGACAGTTTACCATAGGGGGAGTCTTATTATTCCCAGATTTGGAAGTGGAGGCCTGCCACTGCTTAGTTCTGTGTGTCCCCCCTGAGACTGAAACCTGGGGTTTTTGCTGTGTCTGGGTTTGGTTTGAGAAAACCTGGAAGGGGCTGGAAAGGACCAATTCTTAGAAGGCCAGTGTCTGCTAAATCTAGGAGGCTGAACTTGTAAAAAATCTTTAACAGTTTGCATAGATTTAGCTTTATCTTCCATCTTTTTAAGAACTTCTTCAACCTTGTTGCCAAACAGGCGGTCCTGATTTAAAGGAGCACCCAACAATTTAGCTTTAACATGGTCAGGCTAAGATTGCTCCTTAAGCCAAGCATGCCTTCTAAGCACAGACCCAGTAACAGCAACCCTGCAAGAGGCCTCTAAATAATAAACCACATTGCAAAGTATGTTTTCCAACTTGTTCAGCAGAATGCATTAAATCCTGTAAGTCTTTACTTTCCACACAGTCAAGAATCAACATAATTTTCTGTTTAAATAGTCCAATAACATGTTGCTGATATTTTTACATATGAAATTGGCAGTTTAAAGCTCTAATTGCCAAGGTTGCTGAAGTATAAACTTTTTTACCCCATCTATCTAGCGCCTTGGAGTCTCTATCAGAAGGGGTAGGATTTTTAGCAGTAGAAGCCTTAATGCCCTTGGGCCCCTGTGAAATAGTCTCTGGATCTGCAATAGGATTTCTGAAAAGGAACTTATGGGACTCAGGGACCCTGGAGTATCCGTCAGGTTTACTGGGAGCAGGAGGCAGGGAATCAGGGGCCAAACTGGATTCCGAGAAAGCATCATCAACAATGTCTAGTACAGGAAGAATAGCCAAAGGCCTATGCTGAAGTAGGAGAAGGAAATCCCTAAGCCTCTTTTTTGAATCAGAAAATTCCTGGCTTTCCCAGTGAAAATGCTCCCTCAGAGTATGTAAGGTTTCCCCAAAAGAAAAATCCTCCGGAGGGGAAGCAGAGGGAATAGAGTCCACTGCATCAGAATCCTCATAAGTAGGTAAGGACAAATCCAGGTCATCAGAAGAATCAGAAAAAACAGAATCCTGCTCAGAAGATTCATAATCCAGCTCAGCCCTAGGCCTCTTAGAGGGGGTTTGACAACCCCTGATTAGAGTTATTAGATCTTCAGCCATTTTTATCATTTTTTGTTAAGGCATTAAGGCCTGAGCATGTGGCCTGGGCATCGGTTTTTTAGACATGGATCGAGATTTAGGCCTTATTAATGAAGAAGGAGTCGATGCAAGTCCGTAGGCCTGCACAGCGGCTCTGGACCCATCCAAGGTAGAGGCTTCTGCAGGTTCCATAGTTGAAGTATCTCGCGGCATACCGGACTCCGAATGGGTCTCAGTAGAGGCCTGTGAATCAGAAGTAGCGGGTATCAGGGGCTGCGAAAGCGCCTCACTGAGTACCGGCGAACTGGCGACTGGCTTAGGAGAAGCATCGTCAGCAGTTTTGGATCTCGGCAGCTTGTCTCTGTCTTTATCTTTGCGTTTTTTTTTTTAATTTCGGTAGTCGGATGACTAACTAATGACATTTCTGGATAATTAAACCAAGAACTGAAATATTTAAAGGCAAAAATATACTGATGATGGATAGTGCACTGATTAAATAAAGCAAAACACCGACAACAAGGTATGTTGTGGTCAGGGCCTAGGCAAGGAATACAGTACGAATGAAAGTCTTTATGAGGTATTTGCTTTCCACATGTAATGCAATTATTAACTTTTACTGACATCGGGAAGGAGCAAGAAAAAGTTTCCCCAATGGGATACTTAGCTTTTAGTTGAAAACTTCGGTTCTGAAACTCGAAAATGAAAATTTCAGGAGTCGGACTACTGGCACTTCTGAACTGCTTCTGCTTCAGACACCGCACGGCAAGAAAGACTGATGTAATGGCGTCGGCTGCATGTTTTATACCCCTGACGACCTGATGTCATGGAAGAAGGGACAGCAACCGATGCAGGACCCAAGACTTTGTTAATCAGGCCGACTAAGGGCAACCTGCAAGCAGATTACCCAAATGTAATGACTGCAACAGTGAAACAAGAAGAACATCTAAACCTGTTGAGGCCAGTAAGGTGCAATGAGGATGACTTTGCTCTTTAACCTTGCAGCTTTCTGTAGAAACTTGGGAATCAAGGGAGTTGGTGGATAAGCCCAGAGAAGACTGGAGGGCTAATAATGGAGAAGAACATCCCTTGGTGATTCCCCCAGTGGGGGGATCAGGGCAAAAAAGCTGCTGCACTTGTTGTTTACGGGAGACACAAAAAGATCACAGCAAGGCTCTCCCCACTTATAGAAAATTGCTTCCATCACTTTTCTGTTGAGAGACCACTTGTGAGGTAGTAGAATGAACCTGCTCAATTTGTCTGCTATCACACTGGACTTCCACAGAATATGTGCTGCCTTCAGAAAGCAGTTGGATGAGATTGCACACTGCCACACTCTGAGCGCTTCCAGAAACAAAGAGTAATATCAGGTTCCTCCTTGTTTGTTGATGTACCAAACTACTGACATTTTGTCTGTTTGAATCGCAATTGTCCCCAGAGGTAGAGCATCCTGAGAAGCTTGCAACACTAAAAGAACTGCTCTCATCTGCAGGACATTTATATGCAAATTGGCTTCTTTGGGAGACCAAGTGCTTTGGACTGTTTTCCCCAGGAACTGCCCACCCACCCAATATGGGATGTGTCTGTGATCACTATGGCCTTGGGCTGAGGCAGAATGAATGGACAGCATTGTACAGACTGAGTTGACCTCATCCACCACCCAAGTTATTTCTTGCATGTCTTTGTAATCCTTATTTGATAAAGACTTGACCCGTGGGATGCTAGCATCCACTAAAGAATTCTAATATATCACCTTTCCAGGGGAATAAGAATTATGGCCACTGACATTGACCTGAGGCTTGAAAAATCAATCAGGCTGAAATTTTGGTGTTGTGAATAATTATTGCAACCTGGTATCTTAACATCTGGACTCAGTTTGGGGGAAGTGAGGCTATTACAGATACTGTACTGAAATTTGCTACTATGAATTTCAGTGTTTGAGATGGGTGCAACTGAAATTTGTTGTAATTTATTGTAATTCACAGAAGGGAGCAAGTTTGGAGTACCTAGCCTCTTGCTAATATGAGCAGATGCCTGACTGAAGTGGTAAAGAGCCGGATGTTTAAATACTGAAACACCCAGAAACCCTGCAGTCTCAATTGAGCTACCACCACTGCCGTGCATTTGGTGAACACCCTGAGGGCTGTGGTGTGACCAAAGGGCAGGGCCTGGAACTGGTAATGACTGACTCCCAGACAGAAGCATAAGTGCCTTCTAGATCACCTATTCATTTTTATGTGATAGGCCTTCAAGATGCACACTGTCAAGCACATCCAATCATCCTTGCCTTAAAATGGCAGGATGGACTGAACTGTGACTATCTGAAACTTTGAATGTTAGACTGATTTGTTCAAGTTGCTTAGATCCAGAATTGGTCTCCAGTCCCTTGTTTTCTTTGGCACTAAAAAGAATCTTGAATAAGTTCTGGATTCTATCTGGTATGGCGGGACCTCTTGGATGACTCCTTTTCTAGCAGCTTTTGTACTTCTAGTGCTGCTATTTTCCTCTGACTGGGTGGAACATCAGGAAACTTTTGTCAGGATGGAAATGGAAGGGAAAAATGAATTATATAACCTCTAGAAATCTTCTGCACCCAAGTGTCTTTTGTGATATCTAGCCATGCCTTCTGGTGCATGGATAAACGACCCCTGTTTATCTCCAGAGGGGGACAATCAGGCCTCCTTTCCAGAGCGATGATACGGTCTGTCAGAGAATGCATCTCTAAACCCTTGATTTTGCATGCCATGCTACATGAGTGAAGTCTTCCATTAGTGTTCACCCTCTGCCTCTGGGGGAAATGTCTCCACGTGGATCTTGGAAAGGACCCTGAGATTTGCTGAACCACATTTCTCATCTCCCTTGTTGATTCCTAGAGAAGGCTCTTTGAGGGGTCGAAAAACATACTCCTTCAACACAGAGGGTCTTTCCATCTTTTTCACACCTGGGGTGTGTGTCCTTCACCTTGGTGCCAAATAAGGAAGATTTGTCAAAAGGAGCATTGACAAAAAAAGACCTGAAAGGCTATGCAAAGTCAGACAAGCACATCCAGGCACATCTCCTTTTTGAGATGCCTGAAACCACCGCCCTTGAGGTACCCTCAGCTGCATGACAGATAAGCCTCAAGGATGAATTACGGATGGACTGAAGGGTTGCCAAATGTGAGGCTACTGAAGTTTCAGTCTCTGCAGCAGTGTTCCCCGAAAGAGTACTCGATAGCTGCTTTATCAAATCTCTTTGCTTGCAACCTACTGAAATGTGCCAAATAGTTCAATGACCTAACAGCAAAGGCCACTAAAGCATAGACGTGCTTCCAAAATCCGTCCAAAGGCCTGGACTCTCTATAACAGGGATGGGCAGCTGCTTTTTTGTGGCTGCCACCATGACCAATGCATCCACTGGTACTCCCTTGCTTCAGTATTCCCTTCCTGTCGCAGGTGCCAGAATTCAGTCTGGTCTCTTGGGGATAGATTTAACCATGTCACGTTCCTTCTATGCCCACTGAGAGATCATCAATGGGCTCATCAGCAGTCGGAGTCACCCAGGAGGTAGATGGGCCAGATCCAAATGCCTCCAGAGCAATGATGCCTCCAGAGAAGAATTTTGGGAGGGCCAACCACCCCGTTGTTTGAGGATCTCTAGAATGTCTCCAAATGAGATGTCTTCGGGTGGTGATCTGGGGGATGCTCTCTTCATCGAAATTTTCCTTTAGCACTTTTTCTTCTGGGGAATCTCCTCAGTGGGATGTACTGGGGAAGTGTCAAAAGACGAACCAGCACAAGGGGAAAAGTGCTAAAACATATTTTATTCGTGGCAAAGTTTATTCCATATACTCCTTGTGTTGCAAACCGGTTTCGGCTATCTTTTAGCCTTCTTCAGTGCAAAAAGAGAAAATAGTGATTTAACAGCACATCCTGGTCAATCCTTATATACCAAATAATTTAAAGGTGTATATACACCAAAAACTTATCACATTTGTTGGGAATAAGTCATAGACCTCTGAGCTTGTCTTGGTCTTCAAAAATGATACCATCAAACTTAAATATAATTATAATACTACGATTATAATATTATTATAATATAATGTAAGCACGTATTACAAAAGTTGCATGAAACAAGAAGCTGACAAAGATTACTCCATTTCATTTAGACCAGGTTTAAACAAAGCCCCTAACCTGGTAATCCATGAGGATTCCATATCATTTAATTTATCATGCCAGCCTGCTTTAGAATTTCTATGCAAACCAATTTTGTCAATAATCACAAATTTAAATTGTGCCGTTTGGTGAGTTATGGTATGTTTGTATAGGGCTTTGGAAATGTTTCCATTTCTAATGGCACTGAGATGTTCACTTATCCTGTGTCTCAGTGGTCTTGATGTTTGACCCACATAGAAGGAGGAACATGTACAAGTGGCCAGATAGATCACCCAGTCAGTACTGCAGTTGCCAAAAATTCACTTTTACCAGCTCGAGGCAGCCCCATATCCCATGATGCAAGGCGGTAAGTACCCAGATCTCGTTTGATGACAATAGGCAATAGCACCTAGCATAAATAACTTCCAAAAGGAAGAAAGAAGGAGAGAAAAAAGCCTGAAGGATGGTAGGAGGACCAGTACTGTCTGGTCTCCAGAAGCATACTTCCCTGTAGAGTGAAAGGTCTGTCCAGGCCTGGGGGAAGGAGGGAGGGTCGCAAGAAAGAAGGCGAGAGAAGACAACTAACATGGAACGTTATGGTAGGTACATAACTTCTCAATGTTAAGTTGTCAATCTCGCCTTCATTCTTGCTTGATGGGACCGCCTCCCTAGCACCTCTATCCTGGGTGGCTCAATGGAACAGACTCTTGAGAACTGTAGAGCCAAAACTGGCTCTGTCCCTGGAGGCCAAATCCAATTTGTAATGGGAAACAAATGTATGAGGAGTGGCCCAAGTGGCTGCTGCACAAATAGTGTCTAATGGAAGTCTAGCTTGAAAAGCTGTGGAAGTGGCTAAGCTTCTGGTTGAATGCGCTTTAGGTTTCGAGCACAGCTGTTTTGGCCTGAGCTGATAAATTTCAGAGATGACAGAAGAAAGCCATCTAGACAAGGTCACTTTTGAGACAGGAAGGCCTTTCTTGTTATCAGCATAAGAAACAAAGAGTTGATCGGATTTCCTGAATTGTTTTGTTCTGTCCAAATAATATCTGAGTTGGCGGTGGACATCAAGATAATGTAATTTTTGTTCCGATCCGTTTGAATAGTTTGGGAAAAATACAGGAAGATCAATAGCCTGATTCAAATTAGTCTTTGAGGCGACCTTAGGCAAAAAGGTCGGATTAGTTCTCAATGATACTCTGTCTTTGTGGAAGACTAAATAGGGGGGGCGAACAGATAGAGCATGAAGTTCAGACACCCTCCTAGCCGATGTAATAGCAACCAGGAATAAAGTTTTCCATGAAAGAAATTTCAGGGAACATGAAACAGCTGGCTCGAAGGGAGGAAGGATCAAGGATGTCAGCACCAAATTTAGGTCCCATTGAGGAGGAGGACTCCTGACTGGAGGTTTCAGGAGAAAAATTCCTTTCAAGAAGGCTCTACAAAGCCTGTGGGACATAATGTTGTGATCTGCGAACCCGACATGAAAGTTCGAGATAGCAGCCAACTGAACTTTGACCGTGGAAGAAGAGGAGCCCGCGTGAAAGATTTCCGCTAAGAAATCCAAAACTGCTTGTACTGGAGCAGTAAAGGGATCAATATTTTTGGCTTTTGCCCAATAAGAAAAACGTTTCCATTTGCTAGTATAAATCCTCCTAGTAGAGGATTTTAAGGAAGCTACTATGATGTCTCTAACAGGATTAGAGATCATAGGAAGCCTGGCTAAGGAAGGAAGTGGAGCAACCATGCTGTGAGGTTGAGAGAGGGGATAGACTGGTGCAGCTGACCCGATTGGTGAATCAGAAGGTCTGGCACTGGGTCCAGATGCCACGGCTGCACCAAAAGTTGACGATGGAGGAACGGAAACCAAATTTGTCGGGGCCAATAAGGAGCAATGAGAATCATTTTGGCTCTCAAAACGGTGGCTTTCTGGATTACTTGTGGAATCAGAGGAAAGGGAGGAAAGGCTTAAAGAAGTCCCTGGGGCCAATCCTGGGTCAGAGCGTCTCTGGGGGGATGGCCTGGAAGTGGGAAGAGAGAGAAGAAGTCTGGGCATTTGCTGTTTTGGGGAGTAGCAAAAAGATCGCAACATGGGCGGCCCCATTCTAGAAAAATCTCCTCCACTATAGATTGTTTGAGAGACCACTCGTGAGGCATGAGAATAGCTCTGCTCAATCTGTCCGCTAAAATGTTGGTTTTGCCAGGGATATGCGTTGCTACCAGAAACCGATGAGAGGAGATCGCCCATTGCCAAAGTCTGAGCGCTTCTCGACACAAGGGGTAGGACTTGGTTCCGCCCTGTTTGTTGATATACCATACTACAGACATGTCTGTGTGGACTGCAATTGTCCCCAAGGGAAGAAAGTCGTTGAGGGCTTGCAACGTTAAAAGCACTGCTCTCATCTCTAGGACATTTATGTGCAGGTGGTACTTGAACGGTTGCCACGTCCCATGAACCATCCTGCCCTGATAATGCCCCCCCCACCCGATCAGGGAGGCATCCGTAGTGACAGTGGCTACCGGAGCTGGGGGAACAAAGGGTCTGCCTTGGTGAATCTGGGGAGAAGTAATCCACCAAGAAAGATGATTCTTGCAAATCTGTGTCACCAGTATTTGGTGACGCATCGGAAGTTGTTGGTAAGACCACTGAGTGAACAACATCCACTGAAGAAGGCGCATATAGAAGCGGGCCAGGGGAAGAAGGGTAATGGCCGCAGCCATGAGGCCCAACACCTTTAGAACCATTCTGGCTTGTACTTTCTTGCTGGCCAGGATGATTCTCACGTGACTTTGTATATCTGAGATTCTTTGGTCTGTGAGGGTAGCTGACATCCAAACAGTGTTTAAGTTTGCGCCTATGAAAGTAATAGACTGGCAGGGCAATAAGGAGGATTTTCCGTAGTTGATCGAGATGCCCAATTGAGTGCAAAGATTTATTGTGTAATCCCTGGCTTGAAGAAGCTGATGCCTGGTGGTGGCTGAAAGGAGCCAGTCGTCGAGATACGGAAACACTTGGAATCCTTGACGTCTCAGGTGAGCCGTGACCACTGCCATACATTTGGTGAACACTCTGCGGGCTGTAGTGAGACCAAAGGGCAGGGCTCTGAATTGGAAATGACTGGACCCCAGCCGAAAGTGGAGAAACCTTCTGGAGCGTCTGTGAATTTTTATGTGATAGTACGCATCCTGAAGATCTATTGAGCACATCCAGCTGTCCTTCTGTAAGAAGGGCAGAATTGACTGAAGTGTGACCATTCAGAATCTTGTCTTTCTCATAGACTTGTTGAGTCTGCTGAGATCCAATATTGGTCTCCAGTCTCCCGTCTTTTTGGGGACCAAAAAGAACCTTGAGTAGATTCCGGGCTCTGAATGGTCTGTTGTAACTGGCTGAATGGCTCTTTTTTGTAGAAGTTTTAATACTTCTAACTCTGCAATTTCCCTTAGACCGGGTGGTACATCTGGAAGGGAATTTGAGTGAGAGAAGGGAGTTTCCTCGAAAGGAATTTTGTAACCCTCGGATATGATCGACTGTACCCATCTGTCTTGAGTTAGGAAAGCCAGGCTTCTGGGTACAGCGATATCTTCCCGACTGCCTCCAAGGATGGACAGTCGGGCAACATCTCAGGGATGCTGAAAGGGCTTAGCAGAGAGAGGCTCTCTGCTTCCCTGGTTTTGTGGACCCCTCTTCCTCTAGAGCGGCGTCTGTTATTGTTACCCCTCTGCCTCTAGGGGTAAACTGACCACGTGTATCCGTGTGACTCCTTGGGATTTGCGGAACCACATTTTGCCACCCTTCTGTCCTTTAGGGTAAGGTCTAGAAGGGGTGGAAAACGGACCCTACGGCAGAAAGAGTCTTGCCGTCCTGCTCACACCTGGTCAATGTTTCCTTCACTTGAGGGCCAAACAAAGCTGACCCATCAAAGGGAGAGTTTGTGAAGGACGCCTTAAAGGGATCTGCAAAATTACAGAGCCGCATCCAGGTTTGGCGTCTAAGAGCCACACCTGTACCTGCGGCCCTACTCGCTCCATCTGCTGCATCTGATATCAGTCGCATGGAGGAGTTAGCAATAGAATTAAGGGTTCCTAGCTGCGAAGCAATTTTTTCTTGAGCCCCTGCAGCTGTGGGATCCTGTACTACTTCACCTAGCTCCTTAAGGATATCCCTTTGGAGTCTGGTGAAGTGACATAAGTAGTTCAGCGAGCTCATAGCAAAGGTCGCTGAAGAGAACATCCGCTTACCATACCTATCCATGGTCCTAGAGTCCTTATTAGGAGGATGGACAGGTACGGAAGGATCTGCAAGTTCCTTCTTAGTGGCAGCCGCCACCACCATGGCATCAGCAGGGACACCTTTCGTAAGGAATTGCTTGTCCGAAGGGGCAGTAATAAATTTAGACGGCCTCCTAGGAACTGGCTCTACAGAGTCAGGAGCAGCCCAAGCCTTTCGAGCAATAACCTGCATAAGGGGGTTGAAAGGCGGAGACACCCAGGAGGTGGAGGGCCGAGATCCAAACGCCTCCAGGTATACCGACTCATCCTCAGAGGGATTATTGGAGGGCCAGTTTCCCCTCTGTTTAAGGAGTTCTAGGATGTCTGAGAAGGAGACATCCTCAGAGGGGGATCTTGGGGATCCCTCCGACTCATCTAAGTCAGTATCTGAAGTGATAGACTCGGGGGAGTCTATGTGTTTCCTCTTACAGGTCCTCTTGCGCGGAGGATTCCCTGACTGATCAGGAGAATCCTCGGAAGAGGGGGTTCTTCCCAGTGGGGAAACCTGAGGCGGAGGATCTCTGGGTCCGGGAGCAAGAGAGATGGCAGAGATATCGACAGGCACCGTAGAGGGAGGAGCTAAGGGAACAGACTGCTGGCTGAGTCCAGTGGCCAGCACACTCTTCATCACCTCGAAGGCTCCCCTCCCAGGGAGGTCCGAGAGAACCCGTTCCGAAGAACCAGGAACTCCAGGGGCCACCGAAAGGGAAGGCTCCGATGCAGATGTCAGAGCCGAGCTCACCAAGGCCGAGGCTCCAAGGGGAAGAGTGGGGTCAGACAAGGGTCCGATGCCACTCACCCCCTCGGAGGAGACCAGGGAAGCCCGACCACTGAATCCCTCTAAGGAAGGTCTCGAAGAGGAGATAAGAGTAGAGGCTGAGGGAGCAGAAGGGGGGGGGTATCTGTCCCTCAGCCATAGCAGAAACTATTCCCGAAGACTCCAGCTCCAAACTCTGAGGTAGAGTCGAAGGAGGAACTGCAAGGGGGTGTGGACTAATAGTCGTCTGTTGAGACGGACTATGTAACATCTGGGCCAGTGCCTGTGATTTTAATAATCTACTGACCACCCTCTCTAAATCATGGTCAGAAAGCCTGGATGACCTGGATGATCGGCTCCGATGGCTCCGTTCGAGAGAGGAGAGGCCGGAGCCGAGAGTATCGGTTCCAAGGAAGGGGACCTGGACCTCTTCCTCGAAGGAACCATCGGAGCCGACGAAACCATGGATGCCGTCGGAGTCGACAACTTTTCGGCACCAACAGAAGGTCTCGATGCATCGGCTCCGGCTGGAGCCGATACAGACATGAAGGTAAGGGTGTCGGAGCCGGTCGGCACCGACACCGAAGCCTGAGCCACATGGTGGTCGGAACCAATCGGAGCCGACACCGATGTGACCGAACCAGTATCGGCACCGATAGCCATCGGTGCCGAGGGTTTGTGCAAACCAGGATCGGCTCCAGCTGGAGCCGATCTCGACTCTGAAAGAGTCGGAACCGAGGCCGCAGGCTTAGACACAGAAGCCTGGGCCTTGGAAGACTTGGAAGTCTTACTCGGGGCCGACTTAGCCGGAGAGCCCTCCAGTTTAAGTAGGCCCCTCAAAATCAATTTGTTTCTCCTCTCCTGCAGGACTCTCTGGCTAAAGGAATGACAAATCGCACAGGAGTCCTGCAGGTGGAGAGGTCCCAGGCAGTATAAGCAAGAAGTGTGACCGTCTGTCAGAGACATCTTCTGACAGCACGAGTCACACTTCTTAAAGCCTGAGACCCTTTCCTTGGACATGGTTGCTAAAACACACACAACAACACAGTCCCAAGAAACAGTTATCCCAAAAATAATCAAACAACTAACCTCTCACACACACACACACACACACACACACACACACACACACACACACACACACACACACACCCTAACAAGGGGGGGATGGGAGGGGAGAAGGCCTGACTAAAAATATAAAGGAGTGAGGGATTTTCTAGTCAGAAAGGGACTTAATCTAACTAAAAACGTTAAAAATAAAGTTTTAAGATGAAAAAGGGGCAAAAACAGTAATATCTAAATCACTTACCAGGAGCTGGTAAAAGGAGGACCTCATCAGCGAAGCGGCAAACGAGATCGAGGGCCTTGCATCATGGGATATGGGGCTGCCTCGAGCTGGTAAAAGTGACTCTCGAGCTTAGCAAGTGGCGAGTCGGAGCTGAGGATCGGCTCCGAACCCCATCAAGCAAGAATGAAGGCGAGATTGACAACTTAACATTGGGCTATTCAAGAGAACAATGAGCAGAGATGGCTGAAGCATGGATCTTGATAGAGGAAAAAGAAAGACCACCCTGAAGCAAATCAGCCAGGTATTCCAGGAACAGAGGAAGGGTAGGTTGAAAAGCAGACTCCCCTCTAGCCTGCATCCATTGAGAGAACCTTTCCCATTTGCCAGCATAGGATTTCCTAGTGCTAGGCCTCCTGGCCTCCCTCAGCACATCAACCACCTGTTGGGACAGGGAGGAAGAAAGGGAAGGAGTCATACAATGAGCCTTGCTGCCAAATGGAGAGACTGAAGATGAGGATGTAGAATGTTTCCCCTTTCCTGAACCAAAAGATCTAGTTTCAGAGGACGATGCCAAGGAAGAAGATGGGAGAGACTGCAAAGCAGCAGATACCAATGCTGTCTGGGCCAGTCCGGAGCTATGAGAACAGTCCTTGGATGTTCATCCCTGATCTTCACTAATACTTTGGGAAGAAGAGGATGAGGAGGGAAGGCGTACACTGATAGCAATGTTCAAGGGAAGGACAGAGCATCCACTATCCAGGCTCTGCTGTGCTGCTGTCTGGTGCAAAAGAGAGGTAGCAGATGGTTGTCTGGGGAGGAGAAAAGATCCACCTGAGGAGTGCCCCAATGTTGAATGATGTTGTAAAAGACTGCTCTGTTCAGCTGCCACTCGTGAGGATCCAGGGTTTGCCTGCTCAACTGGTCTGCCAAAACACTGAGCCTTCCTGGAAGAAACTGAGCTAAGAGATGCAGGTCCAGGGATGCTGCCATGGGCCAAAGATTAATGCTCTGCCTGCACAGGGTTTAAGTGTGAGTCCCTCCTTGCTTGCTGATGTACCACATGACCGTGGTGTTGTCTGTTCTAACAAACAGGGTCCCTGGGAAAAGAAATTGCTTGAAAGTTAGTAAGGCCTGCTGAACTGCAATAAACTCTTTTAGATTTATGTGCAGGTGCATCTGCTGGGCGTTCCAGTGTCCCTGTATGCATCTACCATCCAGGTTGTGCTCCCCAAGCGTAGTCCGATGCGTCTGTAGTCAGAACTTAAGGGGCAAGAGATGCCTGAAAGGCATGTCTTTGTTTTGTAGACAGGCTGTTTCCCACCAAAGAAACTCCGCCTGCAGAGATGGAAGAAGAGGAATCATCATATCCAGGTCCCCTGTGTGTTGACACCAAATGTTCATGAGGTACCATTGCAATATCCTCATATGCAGTCTTGCATATGGAATCATGAGAATACAAGATGCCATGAATCCCAGAGCTTGCACGTATTTCCTTGCAGGGAGCTGGGACAGGCTTGCCAAGTCCTTGAAATAAACTGAAAGAGTTGTCTGCTTCTCCTGGGTGAGATATATCTTCTGGGAGGCTGTGTTCAGACTCGCTCCCAGGAATGTTATCTCCTTAGATGGTACCATTTTCGATTTTTCCACATTGAGAGTGTAACCCAGGGAAGAGAGAAGAGTCTTTACAAATTCCTGATCCTTTAATAGCTGTTCCTGAGAACTTGCTTGAATCAGACAGTCGTCCAAGTATGGGTAAATCTGAATTTTCTTCTGCTTGCAAAAAGCAATGACTGGGGCCAGGCACTTTGTGAAGACTCTGTGAGCAGTAGATAAGCCAAAGGGCAGCGCAGAGAATTGGTAATGTTGCTCGCCCACTCTGAAACGAAGGTACTGCCTGCAACTATCCCTGATAGGAATGTGCAGATAAGCCTCTTTGAGATCCAAGGTTACCAGCCAGGAATCCTTTTCTAGCAGTGGTAGCAGCTGATGCAGAGTGAGCATTTTGAACTTTGGAATTACAAGAAAAGAATTCAGAATGGAAAGATCCAGGATAGGACGCGAGGTGACTTCTTTTTTTGGAACTAGGAAAAGCCTAGAATAAAAGCCCTGGCCTACCTGCTGAGCAGGAACTGATTCTATTGCTCCCAGGTGAGACAGAGACAAAATATGTTTTTCTACTTCAGCCCTTTGGTTTGGAGGAACGTCTGGGAATCCCTTGGTAGCTGGAAAGGTGCAGAAAGAAAACTTGTGCCCTAAGGACACCGTTCTGAGCACCCATTTGTCGTCTGTGATAGTGGCTCAGACATCTGCAAAAAGGGCCAACCTTCCCCCAAAGGACTCTCCCAGCAAGCAAGAACAGGCAGAAGTTGTAAAAAGTCATTGAGAGTGTTTTGATTGAGATTCAGGCTTGGAGCTTCCCCCTTTAGAAGTAGAAGCCTGCCACCGCCTAGACCTTTGAGGGGTAGCCCCCTGCCACCTAGAAGATTTGTAACCTCTAGTCCTGAAACGGTTCTGTCTGCTGGTATTAGGAAAGGTCCAACTCTTGGAAGGGTAATTCCTGCTAAAGCGAGGGGGTTGAACTTGCAGAAAATCCTTAACAATTTGCATGGACTTGGCCTTATCCTCCATCTTCTTCAGTACCTCCTCTGCTTTGCTGCCAAAAAGACTGTTTTTATGCAAAGGTACATACAAAAGCTTAGCCTTGACAGGTTCTGGAAGAGGCTGTTCTCTGAGCCAAGTGTGCCTTCTAATAACAGATCCAGTAGCCGTAGCCCTGCTGGAGGCCTCAAGGATGTCAAAACCACAATGCAAAGAATGCTTATTGACCAGACTGGCGGAATTCAGTAAATCCTGTATGTCTTTACTCTCTGTCAAAAGAAGTCCACTTGCTATCCTAAACTTAGTAGCATCCAAGGTGTGCTGCTGGTACTTCAGCATATGAAAAAGACAATTGGTAGCCCTAATAGCCAGGGTGGCAGAGGTATAAACCTTCTTGCCCCACCTATCTAGGTTCCTAGACTCCCTGTCAGAGGAAACAGGATTCCTGGTAACAGTGACCTTAACTCCTTTAGGGCCCTGAGAAATAACCTCTGGATCCACCAACGGATTCTTGAAAAGAAACAGATGAGAATCAGGGACTCTGTAGTACCTGTCAGGTTTCCTGGGAGCAGGAAGAACCGAATTTGGAGACAAGGAATTTTCCAGAAAAACATCATCAACAACTTCCAACACGGGGAATAGCAAGAGGCTTATGCTGTGGTAAATCCAGAAACTTTCTAATCCACTTCCTGGATTGGGATAATCCTGACTTTCCCATTTAAAATGCTCTTTGAGGGTATTTAAAGTATCACCAAAAGAGAAATCCTCTGGAGGAGAGGCCGAAGGGATGGACTCCTCTGCATCTGAATCCTCAAAAGGAGAAAAAGCCTGAGAAAACTCCTCTTCATCAGCAGAAATGCTGGATGAATCAGAACCTGAGCAGGACAAAACCTCAGGAGAAACATCGCTACTCCTTTTAGAAGAAGGAGGCTAAGAACTCCTAATAAGAGTCAACAAACATTAGCCATTTTAACCATTTGGGATTGAGGGGAATGGGAAGAAGCTGGAGCCTGCCTTTTCACAGGCTTACGACTGGAAGATTTATCTGCGGTCTGGCAACCGCCGAAGTTGCAGCAGAGGTTGAAGGAAGAAGTTTACTGTTAGAATGCAAAACGGAGGCCTCGGACACCAAAGTCAGCTTAGCGGCTCTGGCTCCAGCAGAAGGGCGATCGGCGTAAGGTTAGAAAGCAAAACGGAGGCCGCAGGCCTAAAGGACTTGGACTCCATCGAGGCCTGCTGTTGTACATCTGCAGACTGCAGGGAATGCAAAGGCATCTCACTGGCTACTGCCTGACTGATGACCAACGTAACCTCAACCGAGGACTTAGCTTTCTGAGGCCTGTCGTGGTCCTTATCCTTAGAACATCCGAAGCCTGAAGACTGGCGGACACCATACCAACGAACTTAGGCCAAACTCCAAAATGCCTAGCCAAAATCTTAGCCCAATGACGGATAGTATGCGAATTAAAGGAGGCACAGAGATCACACTTGGGAACGTCTTGGTCAAGGCCCAAACAAATAATGCAATAGGAATGAAAATCTCTATGGGGAATCTGCTTTCCACAGGTAAGGCAATTTTTAACTTTTTCTGACATTCGTTAAGTCAAGAAAAGAGGATCCCCAACGGGGTACTTAGCTGTACTAGACTTCAACTCTTGTAGTCGGAAACCAACAAAGGTAAACTGCCGACCGGCACTCGTGCATGAAAAGCTTCTGCTTTGGGCTTCGCGGCAAGGAAGACTGAGGAAGTGACGTCAGCTGCCTCTTTTTGTATTGTACGCCCTGATGTCTTTTACAACAGACTTCAACCAACGTCATTTTTACTTACCTTTGGTATTCTGACCAACTGAGGGCTACCGGGAGCCAGATAACCCATTTGTTAGGACTGCAACAGTGAAACATGATGAACATCTGGCTAAGACTTCCTGACCCAAGGGTCTAGGAGCCAGGAGAACCCCCATTTGTACCTGCACCAAGAGAAACTTCCTCTTCATTCTATCCACATTTGCTTCAGTAAGATTCCTGGAAGAACGAGAATAAGCAATAGATAGTGACTTGGATCACCATCTCTCTAGGAAGGGAGATGGGACCCTAGAAAGCACTGGGTCTATAGATGGCGAGTATCTGATCCAAGGAAGCACTTTAGGATATGAAGTAGTCAGATCCAAAGACCTTTTAGAAGATGCTATAACAGTCTTGGAGCCAGACGGCTTCAGATCCAATCTGAACTTTTGTGTGGAGGCTCCATTGAAGAAGAGTCAAACAGCTCGACTTTTTCAGGGACTTCTTCAGAGCATCCTTAGAATATGTCATAGGGGGTGAGCTCCAGATATGGCTTCAGAGAAACTAGCTGGCAGTAAACCTTTTAAAATCAATTTGTTTTTATGGTCCACTATAGCTTGTGGATTGAAATCTGACATTACTGCATTCTACACTAAGATGTTCTACGGCTTAAACAACAGACGCAGAGATCATGTGTGTCAGAACAAGGTAACTTGTTGCCACATTTTTTGCATTTCTTAAAACTTTTTTCAGACATTACGAAAATGGCTAAAAAAGAAAAATACAATTTTTTTCTTAGAGTAAGGAGGAAAAAACAGGGCACTAACTATGTTACAAAAAGGAATACACCAATAGTGTAAGAAAGGTCAGTAAAGACAGAAGATATATAGATATATATAAAATAAGCAAAAGTTTAAATTCTTAAGAAAAATTACCAGCAATGATATATAAAAACACAATAAGTATACACAGAAATGGCAGAAGGGAAAAATATTATTGAAAAGCACTTATCTGAAAAACTGCTCGAGAGCAACGCTGACCATATCTATAGGTGAAAAGAGGCAAAAGAGATCTGAGGCATATTATGGTTTGGTGCATTATGGGCAGGGAGGAGCTCGAGAATTTCAGTTGACCATGAGCTATAGTAACAGCTGAGTCAGAGCTGAACCCAATGGTTGAGAAATTAATGAAAATTGACAAGATCACATGAATAAGTTTCATTGGTGTCATCCAGATGGCCAGAAACAAAACAGTAAACACATTTTTGTCATGTAGATCCTGTGGTATGACTTTGTATTCACAGGACACACACTTCTTAAAACCTAAAGCCTTGTCTGACACAGTGTAAGTACAAACACCACAAAATAAAAGGGATGGAAACTTTCCTTTAAATTCTGTAGGGAATTTTAAAGTCTGCCAACTCATAACACTTCCAAAACATGTGTTCCTGATTACCACTTTCTTCCCCATCACAAATTTGCCATCTACCGGAAGAAAAATTCTTTGGAGTCTGCTTTGGTATAAAAGTACCTATGCAAACACATTGAGGCAAAAATGTTAAATCTTCTAAATTTTGTTGCATACTTGGGAGCCAAACATATGTCCTTCCATTGTTTCTTTGTGAATTGCTTATTCAGTCTCTTTTCCCAATCTTTTCTAACTGCCTTTGAAAGATTCCTAAAGCTACCGTGCAATATTTTATATGCCCTACTAATTATCCATTCTAACAGGTGTTTCTGTTCTACATTCAACTAAAAACTCTACCAAAGCAGCTCTTTCATTTAGGATTCTACTATCCCTTTCTCTTTGCCTATACTCTGATATCAATCCCTGACAGGCAAGGCTGTCTCTAGCCTGTAGTCCAAATATCTTCTTAGCCTCTTTCCATTCTATTACCTTTCTCTCTCTAGTTATTTGCTCCCAATACTTTGGTTCCTTTGCAGATTTCCTCTAATAAATTCCTACCCCCTCTTACCTATTCTCTGTATCCCTAATCAGTGGTGCCTCCAGATTCCTTTCCTTAATGGGGCAAAATAGTGGCACAAGATCTAGGTGACGGGGCACTTCTGGACATGTGTCATAAAAATAAATAAAACACATTTATCTAGAAAAGCTGTTTGTTGCAACTGTAACATTAGACCTTGCACTACCAGGATAATGCATATATATATATATATATATATATATATATATGTATATACACAAACATATATATATATATATATATATATATATATATATATATATATATATATATATATATATATATATATATATATATATATATATATATATATATATATATATATATATATATATATATATATATATATATCACTGTCACCAGCTGCCAGTTGTCTAAAGTCATGCATACCATCCAGGCACTCCCTTATTTTTTTTCTTTAGCTCTCTTCAGTCTCTATCAGCTACTAGAAAGTGATTCATCATAAGGAATCTCGTATCAGTTTGCAAATACAGAAAGATAGAGGAGATAGTTATTAGACACTGCTCATAAGGGAAAATAGCAACAGTCTCATCACCAGCCCACAGGACTTCAAAGTCGATGCCACTAGCTTTTGAATGAAGAGAACCTGACAGAAGTGGTACTGCTCCATATACAGCGCACCATTATGACAGCTGGAGAACAGCTAGACACCCTAGAAAAAGTGAAAACTTCACTAAGGATGGTGAATTCAGGGAAAGCAGCACTCTCAGATGAAGTCATGGAAGAAATCCTGACAGTATTTTCCAACAGTACAGAGAGAAAAGAGTATTGCCGATGACTGAAGAATAAACATTCTAATGCCAGGGTGCACAAGAACAAAGGGGGCATTCACATCAATGGGCAGTACAGAGGTATCAAAACTCCTCTCATAGTGCATGAAAATGAAGAAAGAGGGTGACTGATACATAAATATGTAGTGCAGTAGAAATTAAGATGGGAGATGAGCAGTTCAGATTCAAATCAGGATGCAGGCAAGCAGGTAGCACAAACCAATGTTTGCAGATAGTGAAGAAGAAACCTAAGAAGTTGAGATGAGGAAAGAGTCAAAGCATTCCTAAACTAGAGAAAACCTAGGACAATGTCCTAGGAAAGCTGATCTCAGCAGTACTGCAATAGTTTAAATTCAGTGAAACATTAGTAGAATCGGTGCAGGCTATGCACAAGGAACTGATGAACCAGGTATGAACCATTTTCAGACTCACAGAGCGGTTCTTAATGGGACTTGGTGACTTTCCTCATTTGTCTAGAGGAAAACAGTTTTTAGTACTTAATAAATAAGCACCTATTCAGGCATGTCTAAAGATCAGCTCCTGGTGTTTTCTCCTGTCGACCTGATGAATCTGGGCATCTTGGGACAATGCAGCAATTGCCTCATGTACACAGACAACCCTCTCCTCCTACCACCCAACACTATGACCTGTGAGAGATGCACTTATATAACCAAACTGGAAGCAAAGCTCTCTTCACCCAAGACTGTACTAGACAGTCAAGAGGAGAAGGTAAGCACTTGCACCGCAGCACACTCATCACATAGTCCCTCAAAACCTACACCACCAAAACACACACATAGAAACACAAAACACACACCTACATTCGCGGAGGCTCTCAGTACAAATCTGCCCAAACAACAGAGACCTCCAAAGCAGAGCTGCAAGCAACCTCCACCCCCCCCAACACAACCCAAATGACACATAGCCCACATACTCAGTGTGCCACTCAACTACAGCCCATAAGGCATAACGTACCCAACACTCTAGTCATAGGTGACTCTATAGTCAGGCACACTGATGTTCCACTCACCAGGCTAAACAAGGAAAAAGTTACTGTTAGCTGCCTGTCAGGTGCCAGGATCCGCCACATAACGCACGCACTCAGGTCACTCCACAACAAGTACAAATATGCCTCTGTCATTGTCCATGTCGGTGTGAACGACCTGAGACGTACCTCCCTGGACTACATGAAAAGAGACATGGAGGAGCTCTCTGATCTTGTAGCCCAGGCCGGTATGACCCTAACCCTGAGTAGCATCCTGCCATCACCCAGAATGACACCACAGTACAATGACAAAATGACTGACTTTAACAATTGGCTAAGCTTCTGGTGTCATTCTAAGGGAATCCAGTATCTGTCTGCCTGGGATGACATGATCGACAGACCACGCTGCTTTGCCAGAAATGGCCTGCACCTGTCGCCCTTGGGATTCCGGATACTGGCAAAGGCTCTTGCCAACACTATAGTGCCTTTTTTAGGCAAGGTTCAAATGACAAATTCACCACCGTAACAGGTACAAGCAAGCAAAATCTGAGGGTAACGCTACTCAATGCTAGAAGTCTAAACCTCAAAATGCACTCACTCGAGGCACTCCTTATAATGGAGAATATTGACATCTGTGCAGTGACAGAGACCTGGTTCAAAGATCCAGAGAGCACCCCTGCATTACCAGGCTATAATTCATACCACACCTTTCAGCCACTAAACCCAGACCAAAACACTAAAGGTGGAGGCGTGTCCATATTCATTAAGGATATCCACACCTCCAAGCTAGTTGCTCAGCATAATGCATTCGAGATTATCCAAGTTCAACAAACTCTGGGCAAAACCGCAATCCAGATTGTAGCTTGCTACAGACCCCCCACCATGCCCCACGATTCCCTCTCTTCTTTTCTTGATACACTGGAAAATATTAAGGTACAACCCAACACTCTAATAATGGGTGATTTCAACTAACCTACAATTAACTGGGAAAACTACTCATGTACCAACTCTTTTGCTCAACGGTTTCTGGAAATCATCAATTCCAACGCCTTGGATCAACTTATCCACACCCCCACCAGGGGCAGCAATATCCTAGACCTGGTCATCACCAACATGGGTGATCGGTGTTCCACACCAGACGTCAGCTCCTCGTTGGTCAGATCCGACCACAAGCTAATCACCCTAGACATCCACATCCCACTCCCACCCCCCATTAGAAAAACAACCGTAAAAATTTTCTCCAAAGCCAACTTCATGCTTCTTAAGACAGAAGTGGCAAACTTCACAACACCCATGCAGATGGACAATAGAGGTACGACTGCTGAATCCTACACAAATGCACTTTATAAGCACTTACACAAGTGCATGGATCGTGCTATCCGTAACAGAACCAAGATGCTATCCTCCAAAAAAAGGAAGCCAATCTGGTGGTCTTCTGCCATAAACAAACTCTACAACAGAAGAAAGAAACCGTTGCAAAAAAGAGTAAAATCCCACGATTAGAGGAACTCCCTGGTCAGCCTCAGTAAGAAGCTGAGATCCCTCATAAAATCCTCCAAAGCTAGTTATGAAAACAAAATAGAAACTGATTCTAAAGACAACCACAAAGCATTCTATAGCTATGTCAAAAATCTCAATGGCAACACTCAGATCTGCTCTGAGTTATAGCACAATGACACTAAATATACAGAACCAACTGATATTGCCAACATCCTGGCAGGTAGGTTCAGTGCTAACTTTATCCCCTTCTCACCCCCTAAAGGGCCCATCTTTATACCAGAAGAATGCAAAGTTCTTGTAATCATGGCTGCACAGGTAAAAACCTCACTCCCCAAAGCCAGGAACACAGCATCCATGGGACCTGACAACATCCCAGACTGCCTTCTACATGAACTACAGAATGAACTGGCACCCCACCTAAGTACCATGTTCAATCATAGCCTCACCTCAGGCTTTGTGCCCATTGAATGGCGCACCGTGACAGTTATCCCATTCCACAAACGGGGGGGCCACAACAGACCCCGGGAACTACCGCCCCATTAGCCTGATGAGCCTCGTCTGCAAGGCCATGGAACGTATCATCATGGAACTCATAAACAAAGACATTGGAGATCTCCAAACTCTGGACCCCACACAGTTTGGGTTTGTAAAAGGCAGCTCATGTCTCCTAAACCTGATAGACTTCTTTGAAGTAGTCACCAAAGCCACAGACGAGGGTAAGGTGGTTCACACAGCCTATCTAGATCTCACCAAGGCGTTCAACACCATCCACACTCTGGAATTATAGATAAACTCACTAAACTAGGTATAAATCCCTATGTCACAAGGTGGGTTGCCAACTGGCTTATTGACAGAACCCACACTGTGAAAGTAGCAGACTCCAAATCTGACTTCAGACCAGTGACAAGTGGAGTACCACAGGGTTCAGTCCTGGGTCCTCTCCTGTTTGGTATCTACTTCTCTGAAGTACAGGCTAACACAGAAGGTCTTTGGCTAACTAAATTCGCAGATGACTGCAAACTAGGAGCCATAATCGAAACTCCTAACGATGTGGACATTTTACAAAAGGGCCTCACTGAGACAGATGCCTGGTGTCACAGACATGGTCTCAAGCTCAATGCCAAAAAGTGCATTGTCATACCCTTTGGTAAAAACTCTGTACCATGAACTACCACTTAGGCGGTAGTCTACTTAACACTGAAAGTGTGATAAGAGACCTTGGGACACAGGTGGACAGTAGTCTCTCCTTTGATAATCACATTGCCACAGTGGTCAGGAAATCCTTCTACGTGGCACACCTTATCACAAAAGGTTTCTCATCCAGAAAAAAGGAGGTCATTGTTCCCCTCTACTCATCACTCATTAGACCCATTATAAAGTACAACGCCCCTTTTGGTATGTACCTCACAAGATTTCTACAACAACTGGAAAGGCCACAAAAATACCTCACAAAGAGGATTACTGGCCTCAAACAGATGCCTTACGCAGACCATCTCAAAAAACTCCAGCTTTACTCCGTCGCATATTGCCTACTCGGAGGCGATCTCTGCCTAACATACAAAGCTATGTCAAACCCAGAGCTGTTGGACATACTCCACTTAAAGAAATCCCAATCCCTCCAACCTACACGCTCTAGGGACCTAAACCTTGTCACCACAATAAACAGAACATACTGGAGGGATATATTCCTGTCCCAGAGACTTCCCATACTCTGGAACAGACTACCTATCTATGTCAAACAGAGCTCCTCATTAGCACTCTTCAGGAAAAATATTGATGACTGGATGGGTAATAGGAAATTCACCCCGGGGATCACTTCTGTGGTTCTGCTTGACAGGGGCACAGGAAAATACTTTTCTTGGGTGGCGAAAGCCAGGGTACCTTTTTGGCTAGGCTTGTATAGGCCCTAGGTCCAATAGCCTAGTACCCACCTATGAACCTATAAAAAACTGGTATGGAATATCTGCGAGACAATGGACATTTAAAATAAAAAAAAAAAAAAAAAATTTCATAGTAACGCACCTTGTAAAATATCAGTGAAAGCATTAAAATCCCAATAAATGTCCTAATGCAAGACTATATTGTAAATTACACAGGATCTTCTTACAAGATATTAATTCAACTGAAGCCTCATCACTGTCAAATTAAATTAAAAAAAAGTTATGCACTTACCATAACGTTCCATGTGTGTTGTCCATCTCGACCTTTATTCTCACTGATGGGTCGGAGCCGATGTTTCGGATCCATCTCAACCTTTCCAAAAGCTCAAGGTCTTCAGCAAAGCTTGTGGGCATCTTTCCTTACCCGTAATGCAGTTCCCTAACTTCGTCAGATCTGGTTTTCCCACAATGAAATCATACAATTGAGGAAAACATCAGTTACATGATCAGTACCTAAAGTATATATGTACATAACTGCACCAAAGGCAGCATTTTTGAGGCTATGGAGAACCATCAACCCAATAACAACTCGGTCTCCCAGGAGTACAGGCCCCAGGGGATGTGGTGGGTGGGTTGTGAGAATAAAGGTTGAGATGGACAACACACATGGAACGTTATAGTAAGTACATAACTTTTTTATGTGTTGTTGTCAATTTTGCCTTTATTCTCACTGATGGGACCGTGTCCGAAACAACCTGATTCTTGGGTGACTCATTGGAGAATATTCCTCAGAACCCTATAACCAAAACAGGCTCTACTCTTGGGAGGCCAAACACAGTTTGTAATGAGTAATGAAGGTATGAGATTTTACCCACGTAGCTGCAGAACAGGTGTCATCCAAGGGTAACCTTGCTTGTAAAGCTGAAGATGTAGCTATCGACCTGGTGGAATGAGCTTTAACAGGGAAAAGAAGAGTTCTTTTCTTGGAGCTGTAGATATAGGACATACAAAAAGTGAGCCAACTAGATATGGTAACTTTTGAAACTGGTAGACCTTTTTTAATCTCAGAGTAGGAAATAAAAAGCTGATCTGATGTTTTAAATTCTGGAGTTCTGTACAAGTAAAAACGTAACTGTCTATGTATGCCCAGAAGATGCAAAGAGTATTCATCTTTGTTTTGGTAATTTTGTAAGAGAACTGGCAGTTCAATAGATTGATTTAGGTTACTTTCCGGCACAACCTTTGGAAGAAAGGGAGGATTAGTGCATAAAGAAACTCTGTCCTTATGAAAAAATAGGTATGGGGTCTTGATAGACAAGGCTTGCAACTTTGAAACTCTTCTAGCTGAGGTAATAGCCACTAAAAAGAGTGTTTTCTAAGACAGAAATTTTAAATCACATGTGGCCGAAGGTTGTAAGGGAGGACAAATAATTTTTGTCTATATGAAATTTAGATCACTGGGAGGAATTGGATTCTTGTTATGGGGGTCTTATCATCGTTGTTCCTTTCAAAAAGGCCTTACAGAGCCTGTGAAACATAATCGTAGAACCATTTTCTCCGACATGAACATTTGAAATTGATGCCAGTTGAACTCTTAACAGTAGAAGCAGCAGCTTCCTCATGAAAAGTTTCACTAGAAATGTAGAGGCACAGAAAAGGGGTCTCTCTGATTATCACTCGCCCATGCTACAAACCTATTCCATTTACTCTTGTACAATCTTTGTGTAGGAGTTTTATGGGAAGACAACAAAATATGTTTGACTGGGGGGGGGGGGGGAGAGTAAACCTGGCAATCAGGGGAATTGCAGCAGCCAAGCTATCAGTTTGAGGTTGTGTAGGCTGGGGTGTACCCTTTCCGATGGGTGAATCAGAAGGTCTGCAGCAGGGTCCAGAATCCATGGTTTGGTTCGTAAACAAGATGAGGCTGAAGGAAGGGAAACCAGATTTAACGAGCCCAATAGGGGGCAATCAGGATTATCACAGTCTCCAACAGGCTTGCTTTCTGTAAAAACTTAGGAATCGGAGGTAAAGCAGACAGGAGTCCAAGAGGCCAATCATGAACAAGTGCATCCCTTGGTGACTCCCCCATGGGAGGGATCAGGGCAAAGTAGCTGCTGCATTTGGCATTGGCGGGTGATGAAAAGAGATCACAGCAAAGCTGGCCCCATTTCGAGAAAATTTCTTCCACGACTTTCTGATTGAGGGGCCACTCATGCGGCCATAATATGGCTCTGCTCAATTTGTCGGCAATCCCGCTGAATTTCCCCGGGATGTGCGTTGCAATCAGAAAACAGTTGGAGGCCATTACTCATTGCCAAACCCTTAGAGCTTCTCGACAAAGGGGGTAAGATCTGGTTCCTCCTTGTTTGTTTATGTACCAGACTACTGACATGTTGTTTGACTGAACTGCTATCATTCCTAGAGGGAGAGTGTCCTGAAATGCATGCAATGCCAACAGCACCGCTCTCATCTCTAGGACCTTTATGTGCAAATGAGTTTTGTGTTCCTTCCAGATTCCTTTGACTGTCTTCCATAAATAATGCCCCCCTCACCCTCTCTGGGAAGTGTCTGTGGTCACCATGGCTTGGGAATGAAGAGACAGCCTTGAGACACTAATGCAGAGTGAATCCACCACTGGAGATTCTTTTTGCAGGAGTTGGTTATGAGGATCTTGTGTGACACTGGTAGTTCTAGGATTGACCATTGTGTGGAAAGTAATCACTGTAGTATCGTCATATGCAGGCGAGCTAGGTGAATAAGTACTATTGACACTGCCATCCTCCCCAGAATCTGAAGAACTAGTTTTACAGGGGCTCATGTCTTCCTGATTAACAGTTTCACATGAAGACAGAGATCATGAACTCTGTCATGAGGGAGTCTTGCTATCAACATAGTTGTATTTATCTCTGCTCCTATAAATATTACGTTTTGACATGGCACTAGATCAGATTTGCCATCATTTATGATAATGTCTAGGGAGGAACAAAGATGAAGTGTGCAGTCCCTGGCTTTTAGCAGAAGACTCCTGGTCGGGGCAGTTATAAGCCAGCCATCCAGATATGGAAACATCTGGAATCCTTAGCATCTCAGGTGTGCCGCAACCACTGCCATGCATTTGGTGAACACTCTGGAGGCTGTAGTGAGACCAAAGGGCAAAGCTCAAAACTGGAAGTGACTGGCTCCTAGCCAGACGCACAAGAACCTTCTGGATTGCCTTTCCATACGAATGTGATAGTACGCATCCTGAAGGTCTAAAGAGCACATCCAATTGTCTTTTTCCAGGAATGGAAGTATTGACTGCAGTGTCACCATCTGGAACTTGGTTTTTTCAAAGATTTGTTCAGTTTACTGAGATCCAAGATTGGTCTTCAGTCCTCTGTTTTCTTTGGAATTAAAAAGAATCTTAAGTAAGTTCCAGATACTCTCTGGTCTGCTGAGACTTCTTGGATGAGTCTTTTAGCAACTTTTGAATTTCTAATGTTGCTTTTTCCTTTTGACTGGGTAGAACATCTGGAACTGACTTGTTTATGGGATTGGGAAAGGAGAATGGAATTATATATTCCCTGGATATTATGTCCTGCACTCATTTGTCTTTCATTACCTTTTGCCAGGTTTCGTGGTGCACAGGCGAGCAAAGGGGCACTCCTTCAGAAGTGATGGAAGGGTCTGCCAAAGAAAGATTCTCTGGAGCTCTGATTCTGCAAGCCCCCTCTGCCACAAGGGCAGCATCTTCCATTATTGTCCCCCACCCCACCGCCCCTGGGGGAACTTCCAAGTTGTGTGTCCTGGTAAGCCCTCTGTGATTTCTTGAACCACATTTTACCACTAGCTCTATGACCCTTAGGAAATGGTCTGCTAGGTGCGGAAAAATGCACTCCAACAGCAGACAAGGTCTTACCTTCCTGTTCACACCTGGTCAGCGTCTTATTTTACTTTAGGCCCAAAGAGGGCTGAGCCGTCAAAAGGAGTGTCAATGAAGGAAGACTTGAACGGCTCCACGAAATTGCAAAGGTGCATCCAGGCCTGCCTCCTGATGGAGATGCCTGAACTCATTCCATTTGCTGCATATGAAATGAGCCACATGGACAAGCTGACAACTGAACTGAGGGTAATGAGCTGAGCGTCGACCTTATCTGCCTCTAACTCAGTTACACTTCCTTGGAAGGAACTTTCATTGCTATAATTTCATTGTGTATTTTCACTGTTGTAATTCCAATACAGACTGCATTTCTGTGAATTGGTGGAAAGCTGACAGATTTTCTGTGAGCAGAGTTAGAATCTATTCCAAACTGATACGTACACATTTTGCAACTTAATTTGCACTGTGCTGTATTTAAACATTTGCTTATTATTTATAATGGTGCTGTACTGTTTTTGTCCCTTGCTGTCTCCACTGTGGGGGTTGTTGAGCCAGCCCACATCCTAGCTGTTAGTCATTGACTGAGGTGTATTTTCAATGCTGTATTTCCAATACAGACTGCATTTCTGTGAACTGGTGGAAAGCTGATAGATTTGCTGTGAGCAGAGTTGGAATCTATTCCAAATGGATAAGTACACTTTTTGCAACTTAATTTGCACTGTGTTGTATTTATACATTTGCTTATTATTTATAGTAGTGCTATATTTTTTCTGTCCCTTGTTGTCTCCACTATGGGGGTTGTTGAGCCAGCCCACATCCTAACTGTTAGTCATTGCCTGAGATGCATTTTCATTGCTGTAATTCCAATACAGACTGCATTTCTGTGAACTGGTGGAAAGCTGATAGACTAGCTGTGAGCAGAGATGGAATCTATTCCAAACTAATAAGTACACTTTTTGCAAATTAATTTGCACTGTGCTGTATTTATACATTTGCTTATTATTTATAGTGGTGCTGTATTGTTTCTGTCCCTTGTTGTCTCCACTGTGGGGGTTGTTGAGCCAGCCCACATACTAGCTGTTAGTCACTGCCTGAGGTATATTTTCAATGCTGTAATTCCAATACAGACTGCATTTCTGTGAACTGGTAGAAAGCCGATAGATTTGCTATGAGAAGAGTTGGAATCTATTCCAAACGGATACGTACACTTTTTTCAACTTAATTTGCACTGTGCTGTATTTATACATTTGCTTATTATTTACAGTGATGCTGTATTGTTTCTGTTTTTTGTTGTCTCCACTGCGGGGGTTGTTGAGCCAGCGCACATCCTAGCTGTTAGTCATTGCCTGAGGTGTATTTTCATTGCTGTAATTCCAATACAGACTACATTTCTGTGAACTGGTGGAAAGCCGATAGATTTGCTGAGAGCAGAGTGGGAATCTAGTCCAAACTGGTGAATACACTTTTTGCAACTTAATTTGCACTGTGCTGTATAGTGGTGCTGTATTGTTTCTGTCCCTTGTTGTCTCCACTGCGGGGGTTGTTGAGCAAGCCCACATCCTAGCTGTTAGTCATTGCCTGAGGTGTATTTTCATTGCTGTAATTCCAATACAGACTACATTTCTGTGAACTGGTGGAAAGCTGATAGATTTGCTAAGAGCAGAGATGGAATCTATTCCAAACTGGTGAGTACACTTTTTGCAACATATTTTGCACTGTGCTGTATTTATACATTTGCTTATTATTTATAGTGGTGCTGTATTGTTTCTGTCCCTTGTTGTCTCCACTGTGGGGGTTGTTGAGCCAGCCCACATCCTAGCTGTTAGTCATTGCCTGAGGTGTATTTCCACTGCTGTAATTTCAATAAAGACTGCATTTCTGTGAACTGGTGGAAAGCTGATAGATTTGCTGTGAGCAGAGTTGGAATCTATTCCAAACTCATAAGTACACTTTTTACAACTTAATTTGCACTGTGCTGTATTTATACATTTGCTTATCATTTATAGTGGTGCTGTATTATTTCTGTCCCTTGTTGTCTCCACTGTGGGGGTTGTTGAGCCAGCACACATCCTAGATGTTACTGCCTGAGGTGTATTTTCATTGCTGTAATTCTAATACAGACTGCCATTTCTGTGAACTGGGGGAAAGCTGATAGATTTGCTGAGAGCAGAGTTGGAATCTATTCCAAAGTGGTGAGTACACTTTTTGCAACTTAGTTTGGACTGTGCTGTATAGTGGTGCTGTACTGTTTCTGTCCCTTGTTGTCTCCACTGTGGGGGTTGTTGAACAAGCCCACATCCTAGCTGTTAGTCATTGCCTGAGGTATATTTTCTTTGCTGTAATTCCAATACAGACTGTCTTTCTGTGAACTGGTGGAAAGCTGATAGATTTGCTGTGAGCAGAGTTGGAATCTATTCCAAATTGATAAGTACACTTTTTGCAACTTAATTTGCACTGTGCTGTATTTATACATTTGCTTATTATTTATAGTGTTGCTGTATTGTTTCTGTCTTTTGTTGTCTCCACTGTGGCGGTTGTTGAGCAAGCCCACATCCTAGCTGTTATTCATTGCCTGAGGTGTATTTTCATTGCTGTAATTCCAATACAAACTGCATTTCTGTGAACTGGTGGAAAGCTGATAGATTTGCTGAGGACAGAGTTGGAATCTATTCCAAACTGGTGAGTGCACTTTTTGCAACTTAATTTGCACTGTGCTGTATTTATACATTTGCTTATTATTTATAGTGGTGCTGTATTGTTTCTGTCCCTTGTTGTCTCCACTGTGGGGGTTGTTGAGCCAGCCCACATCCTAGCTGTTAGTCATTGCCTGAGGTGTATTTTCATTGCTGTAATTCCAATACAGACTGCATTTCTGTGAACTGGTGGAAAGCTGATAGATTTGCTGTGAGCAGAGTTGGAATCTATTCCAAACTGATAAGTACACTTTTTGCAACTTAATTTGCACTGTGCTGTATTTATACATTTGCTTATTATTTATAGTGGTGCTGTATTATTTCTGTCCCTTGTTGTCTCCAATGTGGGGGATATTGAGCCAGCACACATCCTAGCTGTTATTGCCTGAGGTGTATTTTCATTGCTGTAATTCTAATACAGACTGCATTTATGTGAACTGGGGGAAAGCTGATAGATTTGCTGACAGCAGAGTTGGAATCTATTCCAAAGTGGTGAGTACACTTTTTGCAACCTAATTTCCACTGTGCTGTATAGTGGTGCTGTACTGTTTCTGTCCCTTGTTGTCTCCACTGTGGGGGTTGTTGAACCAGCCCACATCCTAGCTGTTAGTCATTGCCTGAGGTATATTTTCATTGCTGTAATTCCAATACAGACTGCATTTCTGTGAACTGGTGGAAAGCTGATAGATTTGCTGTGAGCAGAGTTGGAATCTATTCCAAACTGATAAATACACTTTTTGCAACTTAATTTGCACTGTGCTGTATTTATACATTTGCTTATTATTTATAGTGGTGCTGTATTGTTTCTGTCCCTTGTTGTCTCCACTGTGGGGGTTGTTGAGCCAGCCCACATCCTAGCTGTTAGTCATTGCCTGAGGTGTATTTTCATTGCTGTAATTCCAATACAGACTGCATTTCTGTGAACTGGTGGAAAGCTTATAGATTTGTTGAGAGCAGAGTTGGAATCTATTCCAAACTGGTGAGTACACATTTTGCAACTTAATTTGCACTGAGCTGTATTTATACATTTGCTTATTATTTATAGTGGTGCTGTATTGTTTCTGTCCCTTGTTATCTCCACTGTGGGGGTTGTTGAGCCAGCCCACATTCTAGCTGTTAGTCATTGCCTGATGTGTATTTTCATTGCTGTAATTCCAATACAGACTGCATTTCTGTGAACTGGTGGAAAGCTGATAGATTTGCTGTGAGCAGAGTTGGAATCAATTCCAAACTGATAAAGACACTTTTTGCAACTTAATTTGCACTGAGCTGTATTTATACATTTGCTTATTATTTATAGTGGTGCTGTATTGTTTCTGTCCCTTGTTGGCTCCACTGTGTTTCCCACCCACCCTCCTTGTTCTTTGTTAATCTTGGTGGCTTTGAAACTGTCTGCCCCTCTTGTAAATTTGTATTTGGATACTCTTTCAGGGCCCATCTCATTTGCTCACTCAACTGAGTGCAGTGTGATCATATTCTGATTTCAGGCACTCCTACTGTGTACAACGAGAGCATTTGGGAAGGACAAACCCTGTAGCCTCTTAATCTTGCTTTGTTCCCTCCCTCAAAAAAAAAAAAATATATATATATATATATATATATATACACTTTATTCAGCTGATCTTACTGTAACTGTCTTAGTTGCTGTTCTGCGTGCTATCTGTTCAGTCGCTCTTACTCTGCAGTTATTACTGCTTGTTAGTAGCCTTCTAATTTAATGCCTTCTGCACTTGTTTTTTAGTCATTTGTTAATTTGGTTGCATTTAAACTGTATTTGCTGTAATATTGCTACACATGTGCTAGCCTGCACTGCATTTGAATTGTATTTACTGCTGTTTTAGCTACGTTTCTGTAAAAATAAATAAATAAATAAATTCTAAGCTTCTTTCCTGCCTTTTCTGTAACTAGTCTAGTCCAGATACAGACTTGCTGTATCCAGGACAGTTTGTAAGCTCCTGAGGCCCCCAAGCCTTTCTGTGTTGGAGGGAAGCCTTCTAGCTTATCAGTGGGACTGGTAAGCACTAGGTAGTCTATCTACCATGGGAGGAGTGGTCCCTGGCCCAGAAATTATAGTTCTTTGGCTGTTTGGAAAGCTTTTCCATCTCTTTCAACCTTCTGATTTAAAAGCCTGTGTTTGCGCTTGTTTCCTGCCTTTCCTGTTACTAGTCTAGTCCAGGTACAGATTTACTGCATCCAAGACTCTTTGTAAGCTTCTGAGCCCCCCCAAGCCTTCCTGTGTTGGAGGGATGCCTTCTAGCTTATCAGTGGGAGTGGTAAGCACTAGGTAGCCTATCTACCACAAGCGGAGTGGCTCCTGGCCCATAACTTGTACCTTATTGGCCGTCTGAGCAGTGTTTTTCCCATCTCTTCCAACTTTCTTGTTTAAAAGTCACATTTATGCTTGTTTCCCGCCTATCCTGTAACTAGTCTAGTCCAGATACAGACTTGCTGTATCAGGGACTGTTGGTAAGTGTCTGAGCACCCTAAGAATTTCTGTGTTGGAGGGATGCTTCTAGCTCATTAGTGGGAGTGGTAAGCACTAGGTAGCCTATCTTCCACGGGAAGAGTGGATTTTGGCTCATAAATTGTAGTTTATTGGCCGTTTAAGCAGTTTTCCATCTCTTTCAACTTGCTGGCTTAAAAGCCAGCGTTTGTGCTTCTTCCCCGCCTTTACTATAACTAGTCTAGTCCAGGTACAGATTTGCTGTATCCAGGACTCTTTGTAAGCTTCTAAGCCCCCGAAGCCTTTCTGTGTTGCAAGGAAGCCTTCTAGCTTATCAGTGGGAGTGGTAAGCATTAGGTAGCCTACCTACCACAAGAGGAGTGGTTCCTGGCCCAGAAATTGTAGCTATTGGCCGATTGGGCAGTTTTTTCCCATCTCTTTCAACTTTCTGGTTTAAAAACCGCACTTGCGCTTGTTTCCCGCCTTTCCTGTAACTAGCCTAGTCCAGATACAGAGTTGCTGTTTCCAGGACTGTTAGTAAGCTTCTGAGCCCCACAAGCCTTTCTGTGTTGGAGGGAAGCCTTCTAGCTTATCAATGGGAGTGGTAAGCACTAGGTAGCCTATCTACCACAAGAGGAGTGGTTCTGGCCCCAAAATTGTAGTTTATTGGCCGTTTAGGCAGTGTTTCCATCTCTCTCAACTTTCTGGTTTTAAAGCCCATGTTTGCGCTTGATCCCCACCTTTCCCGTAACTAGTCTTGTCCAGGTACAGATTTGCTGTATCCAGGACTGTTTGTATGCTTCTAAGCCCCCCAAGCCTTTGTGTTGGAGTGGAGCCTTCTAGCTTATCAGTGGGAGTGGTAAGTACTAGGTAGCCTGTCTATCACAAGAGGAGTGGTTCTTGGCCCAGGAATTGTAGTTTATTGATCATTTGGGAAGCTGTCCATCTCTTTTAACTTTCTGGTTTAAAAGACCACATCAGTGCTTGTTTCCCATCTTTCCTGTAACTAACCTACTGGAAAACACTAGAAAGCCTTAAACTGATACAAGTCTTCTAGCTTAAACAAGAGACTTTGGAGAGATTAAGTATCAGTTTTCTGTATTTTCTTCCTGTGCTTAACTGTTTTCCACCTAAATGCTGATTTTCCAGTGTTTATTGTGATTTAAAAGCTTGTTTTTTTTCACATATTGTTCTTATCTGACTGCCTGCATGTTTAAAAAGTCGCTCTTTGTTTAAATAATTTAACTGTTGTAGGCTACACACTAAAGTGCAATAGCCTTTTCTGATCGCTTGTAGTCATTTAAAGCTATTTTAAGTGTACTTTTTTCTGTTTTTGCCTTATCTTTTCAAAAAAAAATAAAACAAAAAACAAACAAAAACATTAATTGTTTCCCGCCTTCCTAAGCTAGTATAGTCTAGTTTTCAGGCAAGTGCTGAATTCAGGGCTGTGTTACAAGTTTCTGAGTTGCCCATACCTTACTTGGATAGAGGGAAGTTTCTCTGTTCACCTGTGAGAGAGGGGAACTTTCAGCAGCCATCTGTCCATGGAGGAGTGGTTCCAGCCCAGAAATTAGTTTAAAAACTGCATTTGCACGGTTTTGCACGCCGGGCAGCACCGGTAAGCTAGGGTTAAATTATTCCCAGCTCCACTAAGTCTCCTCTTCAGTTTTTCCCTTGAAACTAGTCTAACTCTCAACCTAAGCACTCAAAAAGCATCCTACAGTCCAGCACTTGATCAGACCTAAATACAAACACTACTATACCCCGACATTTGATTGCCCAGTGGGGCAAGGCTCTTTATCCACCCCTCAGCAACCAAGCGACTAAGCAGCTCACCCTACTATTCAGGCATGACCAAAGGGCAACTTCAGGTGTACTCTCCAGTCCAGCTGGTGATCCTGGGTATCCTGAGGCAATGTTACAACTGCCTCATGTACACAGACAGCCCTCTCCTCCTACCACAAAACACTAACATATGTGAGAGATGCAATTATACAGCCAAACTGGAGGCTAAGGTCTCTCCACCCAAGACTGGAACAGACTGTCATGAGGAGAAGGTTAACACTTGCACCACACCTCCAGCCTCACACAGACCTACTAAACCAGCACTGGCAAAAAATACACATAAATACACTAAATCATACTTGGAAGCTCTAAATAAAAGCCTGCAAAAGCATCAGAGAGCTCCAAAGCAGACACCCAAAAAACCTGCACCTCCCGTCACAAACCAGACAATACATAAAACACAAAATCAATGTGCCGCACAATCACAGCACTTAAGGCGAAATAACATACCTAACACACTAGTAATAGGTGACTCTATAGTCAGGCACACTGATGTCCCACTCACTGGGCTGGACAAGGGAAAGGTTACTGTTAGTTGACTGTTGGGAGCCAGAATCCACCACATAACACAAGCACTCAGGTCACTCCAGAACAAGTACAAATATGACTTTGTCATTGCTCATGTTGGTGTGAATGACCTGAGATGTACCTCCCTGGACTACATGAAAAGAGACATGGAAGAGCTCTCTGATCATGTAGCCCAGGTGGGTATGACCCAGACCCTGAGTAGCAACCTGCCCTCACCAAGAATGATGCCTCAGTATAAAGAAAAAATGATCAATTTCAACAATTGGCTAAGCTCCTGGTGTCATTCAAAGGGGATCCAGTGTCTGTCAGCCTGGGACGACATGCTCGACAAGCCGCGTTGCTTTGCAAGAGATGGCTTGCACATGTTGCCCCTAGGCTTTCGAATACTGGCCAAGGCTCTTGATGCCCCGATAGTGCCTTTTTTAGGCAAGGCTTAAAAGTCAAACCCATCTCCATAAACAGCACAAATAAAAAAATAAGGGTTATGTACTCAACACCAGGAGTTTAAATCTCAAAATGCACGAGCTTGAAGCACTGCTCAGTATGGAGAACGTCGACATCTGTGCAGTAACTGAAACCTGGTTCAAGGCTCCAGACAGCACTCCAGCACTACTGGGCTACAACTCATACCACACATTTTGGCTACAGAACATGGACCGAAACACAAAAGAAGGGGGTGTATCCATATTCATCAAGGATACCTACACCTACAGATTTGTGCAACTAACATCAGGCAAATCTGCAATGCAAATTGTGGCCTGCTACAGATCACCCTCCATGACCCAGGACCACCACTCTGCCTTTCTGGAGACACTGGAAAACATGAAGGTCCTACCGAACACCCTGATATTGGGCGATTTCAATTACCCTACCATTAACTGGGAAAATTACTTGAGTACAAACTCCCAGGCTCAGCACTTCCTGGAATCTATCAGCTCAAATGCCCTGGATCAGCTGGTAAACTCCCCTACCAGAGGTGAAAACATACTGGACCTGGTTATCACCAACATGGGCGACAGGTGTTCCGCACCGGAGGTCAACCTGTCACTGGTTAGATCAGACCATAAACTAATCACTTTGGATGTCCGCAACCCACCACCACCCCCAACCAAGGAAACCGCAGTGAAAAACTTTTCTAAAGCAAACTTTACCTTACTTAAGACAGAGGTGGTAAGTTTCACAGCCCCCACGCTAAAGGATAACGCTGCCCAAGATGCAGAATCCTTTACAAATGCACTTTATGAGCACATACAAGGATGCACAGATCGTGCCATCCCTAGCAAAACCAAAACTCACTCCCCTATGAGAAGGAAACCAGTCTGGTGGACCCCTGCCATTAACAGGTTATACAATAAAAGGAGGAAACTAGTTCAGAAAAAAAGCAAATCCCAAGAAGGAAAAACATCCCTGATCAGTATCATTAAGAAACTAAGGTCCCTCATAAAATCATCCAAGGCTAACTTTGAAAGAGAAATAGCCAAGGATTCGAAAGATAACCACAAGGCCTTCTTTAACTATGTCAAGAATCTAAGTGGCAACTCACAGATATGCTCTGAGCTAGTGCAAAATAGCACAAAATATACTGAACCTACTGATATTGCCTACATACTGGCAAACAGATTCAGTGCAAACTTCACCCCCTCTCTCACCTCCAAAAGGGCCCTCAACAATACCAGAGAAGTGGTGGTGTCCCAGAAATCACAGACGCACAGGTGAAAACAGCCCTTTCAAAAGCCAAACACACAGTGTCAATGGGGCCAGATGGTGCCCCAGGATGTGTCTTGCACAAACTACAGAACGAACTAACCCCCCACTTAAACATGCTGTTCAACCGCAGCCTCTCCACAGACTATGTGCCCATAGAATGGCGCACAGCAACGGTTATTCCGCTCCACAAAGGAGGGGCCACAACTGACCCTGGTAACTATCGCCCCATAAGCCTGACTAGCTTGGTCTGCAAGGCTATGGAGCGCATCATCATGGAACTCATTAACAAAGACATTGGGAACCTCCAAACACTTGACCCGACCCAGTTCAGCTTTGTTAAGGAGAGATCATGCCTACTAAACCTGGTTGACTTCTTTGAGACAGTCACCAAGGCCATAGACGAGGGAAAGGTGGTTCACACAGCCTACCTCGACCTTGCCAAGGCGTTCAACACCATTCCTCACTCCGGTATTATAGAAAAACTCACCAGCCTGAACATAACTCCCTACTTCACAAGATGGGTTGCCAACTGGCTTACAGACAGAACTCACATGGTAAGAATAGCAGGCTCCAGGTCCGACTCTAAACCAGTCACAAGTGGTGTCCCACAAGGCTCGGTCTTGGGACCCCTACTGTTCTCCTTTGACAATCATATTGCCAAAGTAGTTAGGAAATCCTTCTATGTGGGCCATCTAATTACTAAAGGGTTCAGATCTAGAAATAAAGAGGTTATAGTGCCCCCCTACTCGTCACTCATTAGACCCATCATAGAATACAATGCCATTTGGGATGTACCTCACAAGACACTTCAAACAGCTGGAAATACCACAAAAGTACCTCACCAAGAGGATTACTGGCGTCAAACATATGTCCTATGCAGCCCAACTGAAAAAACTCTGGCTGTACTCAGTGGCATATCGCTTACTCAGAGGTGATCTCTGTTTGACTTACAAAGCCATGTCCAACTCAGAATTGATGGACATGCTCCACCTAAAGAAATAAAAGTCACTGCGAGCCACGCGCTCTAGTGAGCCAAACCTCACCACAACAATAAATAGAACACGCTGGAGGGATAGATTCCTGCCACAGAGACTCCCCATGCTTTGGAACAAAATTCCTAACTACATTAGGCAGAGCCCCTCACTAACACTCTTCAAGAGAAATCTTGACGAGTGGATGGGTAAAAGAAAATACACCCCTGGGATCACTTCATTGGCTCTGCTTGACAGAGGCTCAGTTAATTAATCAATGGGGCGGCGAAAGCCGACACACTCTGGCTAGGCTTATAAATGTCCTTGGGCAGATAGCCTAATACTTACTTATGAACCTAGGAGTTTGACAGTTCCTTTAACGTGTCCCTCTGTAGTCTAGTGAAATGGGAAAGGTAGTTCAGTGACCGTAAGGTAAAGGCCGCTGATGGAAAAACACACTTCCCACACTTATCCATGGTCCTGGAATCCTTATTAGGAGGATGGATAGAAGAATTGGTCTCAGAAAGTTGCTACTTCTTGGCCACTGCCGTAACCATGGCATCAACTGCTACGCGTCTGGTAAGGAAAGCCTGATCCTTTAGGGCTGTAATATATTTGTTTGGCCTCCTAGGAGTGGGTTCTATAGAATCTGAGGTCTCCCAAGCCTTCTGAGAGATTAAATCAATAAGCTCTTTGGAAGGAGGAGTCACCCAAGAGTTTGAAGGGAGAGATCCGAAGGCCTTCGGATATACCGACTCTGAAGCTGAAGGAGAGGAGGACTGCCAGTCACCTCTCTGTTTTCAAATTTCCAGGATGTCTCCAAAGGAGATGTCCTCAGGAGCTAACCATGGGGATGCTTCTGCTTCATCGAAGTCAGTATAGGATGTGATGGACTCTTCTGGGGAGTCTACATGCTTCCTCTTGCATGCTCTCTTCCGAGGGACTTCCTCAGTGGGGTATTCTGGGGGAAGTTTCAGAAGAGAGAGGAGTCTCCTGAGGAACATCCTGAGGCCTGGGATCTCTGCAGTCCTATGGATGGGTGTGAGTAGGCAAAGACACCTGTGCCAGTGAGGGAAGAAGATCCAAGGAGGTTTGTGTCTTAGACTGGAGGGGTAGTCATCACCCTCCTTATGACTTTGAAGGCAGACTTCCCTGCTCCGAAGAACTCCGCAGACCCAACAAACAAGTTGTCGGAACTGGTGAAATCTCCGGAGCAGAGGACAGCAGCTCCGAAGCTGAGGTAGAAGCCAAACTCATCCATGCAGAGGCCCTGAGAGGTAGGATCAGATCCGAGGAGATCCAAGCCGGCTCCGAGGACCCAACCGGAGAGTGTCAGCTCCCAGACGTTCCCTGTTCTGACTGGGTGGAAACGCATGGGGCAGATATCATTTCCAAGGAGCCAACAGGTCCTGGACCTTACACTGACACAAGCTGGATGTCAGAATCTTCCAGATCCGAAACCACAGGACGGATTGCAGAAGGAGCAAGCGCCAACAAGGAAGGTTGTGTCAGACGTGAAGGAAGGTTATGTCAGACCTGACTCCTTTGGGCTGAGATCCAAAAGTAACTTGGCCAAAGCAAGTGCCTTTAGGAGCCTCTGTACTACCCTATCCACATCTTCATCAGAGAGACTCCTGGTTGACTGGGGTAGAAAGTATAGGAGACCTGAATTTAGTCAAGAATGGAGAAGGGTGCTGAGAAGTGATTGGTTCCAAGGAAGGAGATCGGCTCCGATATTGAAACTCTGAAGGCAAGGAGAAAGTCTGAGCCAATGGTTCAATAGTAGTTGACTTTGGAGCTGGTGGTTCTTTCTGCTCCTCTGAAGTCTTGGATCCTAAGGTCTCTGCCTGCTCTGAAGGTTCAATCGGAGTGGACAGTTTTGGCTGTCTAGGCTTCTTCTCTGAAAACACTTCAGAGCCGGAAAAGGACATTTTCCCACTTTTTCGGACTTCTCCGATTTCGAAAAAGAAGAAGTGAAGGAATAGACTCAGAAAAGGGGGTCTCCAATAACCCCTTCAAGACCAATTTGTTTTTACTCTCAGTCAGTGCTCTGTGATTAAAAGCATGGCAAACAGAACAAGATTCCTGCATTTGAAGATGCCCCAAACAGTACACACAGAATCATTGAGGGGATCTTTCTTGCCACATTGCTCACATTTTTTTTAAATCCAAGATGCTTTTCTTCTTTTTGAGGCATGTTAATAAGAGCAATAAACAGTATATTCTCTAATTACAAAACTATATAAAGAAATAAAAGAAGAGATAGGAGTATTTTTTTTAAGTTAGAGAGTCAGGGGGGCATTCTATAACTGAAAGATACATGAGTTAGATGCCCTCTAGCTAAAACCGATACTAACTAGAAATGACGAGGAAGAAAACTACCTAAATACTAGGAATAACTTTAACTACAACAGTAGAGATTAAAGGGAAGGGGAAATGAAAAGCACCCTTTAATTTAAGCAGGTGAGAGAAAGATGTCCTCTTGCTAAAATCTAAAAAGGGAATTGACAGGAAAAAAATACACTAAGGGAAGGTTGACAGACAGGAAATCATAAAGGGAAAAAATAAAGTTTAACTATAAGATAAAGATACTAATAATAACAATAAACTTAGCCCAGGGCTTGCTAGAAGATCCTTCTCGCAGTGGGGCAAACAAGATCTGGGGAAGTTAGGTAACTGCATTGCGAGTAGGGAAGGATGTCAACGAGCTTTGCTGAAGATCTCAAGCTTTTGGAAAGGCCGAGACAGATCCGACACATGTGATCCGACCCATCAGTGAGAATAAAGGCGAGATTGACAACACATCTTTATTTATAATGTAACATAATATAAATATCACCACATTTATCTTAAAAAAAACTTTACATAATTAATCTATACAGAACAGTGCTGCTGCTTCTGCTCTTCTTTAATCCAAGGAGCTGACATCTGCAATTAAGAAAATGACTGCCTGTCCAGAAGCTAATTTTTCATTCTCATAGATTGTTTTTCATAGATAAATACTAGGTTAACTGCCCGAAAGGGCCACTTTCAGCCTAGACAATAAGACTAAGCATTATGCAAAACTCAAGCACAGCTGCGTACTGCCAATGTTAGCCCCTTGTAAAAATGTAAAATTTAACGTAGGAACTGCACACAACATTTTTAGGACATTTCTTTTCTTTAGTAACTTTTTGTTTGGGTTCAAGCTAGGTAAAATACACAGTCCATCTTCATATGTCTCTTGCATTGCACTTAGTATATGATACCTGATCTTAAAGTTAAAACAGAGGACACAATGTAGAAAGAATGAATACAGACCTCATTAATCTATGCTTCTTCTCTAATCAGTACAAGTACCAGCCATCTTAAAATCTTTACTGATTACAAGAAAGATGGTCTGTTGTTTGCAAATAATAATACCCCTGTGCATTAAGAGTTGCAGTAAGTCTCCCCAAAGCACTCAAGACATACACACACACACACACACACACACACACACACACACACACACACACACACATGTGCGTGCATGGAGTATATTTATGGAACTATGCTCAAGTTTTGATTTCAGACCTTCATATTAATGGCACACATTCCCCAAGTGATTCTAACTCCTAGAACCTAGGCAGTCCTTTTCATAATGGGACAATTCTTAACATTCAGAGTGCTGTTTTGTCATAAAGGCAAAGCATAGTTTATCTTGTGCCTGCAAACTTACATATTCATGCCGCTCTGCCTCTTAGCTCAACAAATCTGGATAAAGCCTAAATAATGAGGGGACAAATGCCCATAAAATAGGGACACATTTTAAATATTGCTCTTACAAACCTGGAAAGTTGTTAGAATAAAATGATTTGTGTTAGTATACATTTTCTGAAGGATATGAAGTCTGAAACTCAAATGTATGTCATTATTTACCGACTTCAATCCTCAGTGAGTGATATGTCTGAAAACAAAAAAAATTATGAGGAACAGACAAAATAATATGAATCAAAAATCTGGACATTCTTTGAAAATCTGGACAACTAAGAGGTATAAATGTACTACTTAACACCAACCAGTATGTGCTGGGAATAGGGGTATGAAATGAAAAAATGAAGTTATGTCTTACCATAATGTTCCATCTATGTTGTCAATCTTCACTAATCCTTGACTGCGGGCTCGGTTCTGAGCCTCAGAACTGACACGGCCATTTATTTCATCTCGTGCCTTCCAAACTCTCAAGCTAGGCTTTTACCCATAATTTGTTTGTTTGTGTCTTTCGGCTTTTCCCGGTTAGGGGTCGCCACAGTGGAACTCCGCTCCGCTAATGATTGGTAGTGGATTTTTATGTACCGGGTTACCAGCCCTGACGCACAACCTTCAACGAAGACATGCCCCATTCATGTATGCCTCCACACAGAAGACGCTCTAGCTGAGAATCGAACGGGACAACGTCTTGCTATGAGGGAACAACGCTACCGCAGCACTACCACTGCAGTGTAGGCTTTTACCCATAATACTCCTCTCAAATTACCTAAAATCAAATTTGCCTAAAATAGTGGCAGACAAATAGCAAATAGGAAGAAGAGGCCAGACATATATCCATAATATGAAGCCAGTCCTGGGAGAGTTTGATCCAGTAAGACTCTCAGGCTGGGGGACAGAGGGAGGGGATGTCAAGGATTAGTGAAGATCAACAACACAGATGGAATGTTATGGTAAGACATAACTTCTTTATCTGATGATGTTAATCTTCACATAATCCTTGACTGTGGGGCAGAGTCCCTCCTGAGCTCCACTGAACCGAATAATGTCCCTCCCCTAGAGACCTGATCCAGTTTGTAATGAGTGATAAAGGTATGAGGAGAAGCCCAAGTGGCTGCTGCACAAATGTCATCTAAAGAGGCTCTGGCATGAAAAACTGCAGAAGTTGTCACAGCTCTAGCTGAATGGGCCTTAACTGGGCATGAAGGATGGAGCCCTTTCGACTGACAAATAAATGTAATACAGTCTCTAAGCCATTTCGCCAAGGTAACCTTTGAAACTGGATTACCTAGAGAAAGACAGGAAAAGGAAACAAACAATTGGTCAGACTTTCTGAAGTCTTTAGTTCTGTGAAGATAAAAACGTAACTGCCTGTGGATGTCTAAGACCGGTAGCCAAAGAATTTTATTGACAATAATTTTGAGCCAACTTTTACTTAAAAGGATGGATTAGTCCTAAGGGAGACCCTGTCTTTCTGAGACATTATGAAGGGTAGCTTGTAAGACAAAGTCTGGAGTTCAGATATTCTTTTGGCAGATGTGATAGCCACTAGAAATATAGTTTTCCAAGTCAGAAATTTTAAGTCAAAAGTAGCTGACAGTTCAAAGGGAGTCAAAGTAATGGACTGAAGAACTAGTGTTAGATCCCACAGAGGAATGGGTTCTTTAAAAAGAGGTCTTAACATTAGGGCTGTCCTTAAGAAGGTTTTTCAAAGTTTGTGTGACATAAGGAATGACCCATCAAAACCCATGAAGAAGTTCGAGATGGCTGCTAGATGGACTAATTGTTGAGGAAGAGGAACCAGACTGATAAAGTTTAGCTAAAAAATCCAGAACATTATGAATCAGGGTTATATAAGGGTCACGTTCATTCAATATGGGCCCAACTTGCAAACTTTTCCAATTTACTTTCATACAGTTTCCTAGTTGAAGAATTGTGATGGGCCACAATGATTTGACAGACAGGAGAGGAAATCATGGGAATTGGAAAAGCCATGCTGTGAGCTTGAGATGTCAGAGGTCCACATGAATCATGCCCTCCAGATGGGACAGCAGGTCTGGAGCTGGGTCCAGTATCCATGGATTCCAAAGAGGATGAGGCCACAGGAAAGGAAACCAAACTTGTTGAGGCCAAAAGGAGCAATGAGGATTACTGAGTTCTCCAACCTCTTGTCTTTCTTTAGGAACTGTGAAATCAAGGGAGTTGGAAGAAAGACATAAGGAAGATTGGGGGGGGCAACCTTGGAGAAGAGCATCTCTGGGTGACTCCCCAGGAGGGGGATTTAGGGAAAAGTAACTGCTGCATTTTTTTCTTCAGAGGGGATGCAAAAATATTGCAGCAAGGTTGGCTCCACTGATAAAAAATCTCCTTTACCACCACAAGACTGACCTCGTGAGGCATGAGTATGGTTATGCTCAGCTTGTCCGCTATCTCACCGGAGCTCCCTGGATTACGCATTGCTGTGAAAAAGCAGTTGGAAGAAACTGACCATTGCCTAACTCTGGGGGCTTCTCGACACAATGAGTGAGATTTGGTTCCTCTTTGCTTGTTAATATACCGACCTACTGACATGTTGTCCATCTGAATTGCTACCGCTCCCAGAGGAAGGGCATCATGGAATGCTTGTAATGCTAACAGCACTGCCCTCATCACCAGAACTTTGATGTGCAAGTTGGCCTCCAGTTGGGACCACTTGCCTTGGACTGTCCTTCCCAGATAATGCCCCCCACCCTATCTGGGAAGCATCCATGGTCACTATGGCTTGGGACTGTGGAAGAATGAATGGTCGACCCAAAAGAATTTCGTTGGAATGGTGTCAATATGAAAGATCCTGTTTGCAGCGACTGGTAATCACAATTAGGTAAGACACTGGTTGATGTATCAGAGATCACTGGGAGGCAAACAACCACTGTAGGATTCACATGTGATACCCTGTTAAGGGAACAAGAGTGATTGAGGCTGTCATTGAACCCAATACTTGTAGGACTAATCTGGCTGGAACCCTTTTGCTTTGGATAATTTGCCCAACCTGAGATCTGATCCTTTGTAATCTTTCTAGTGGAAGTGAAGCAATTCCTGTAACAGGGTCCAACTGGGCCCCAATGAATTCTAATTGTTGAGAAGGCTTTAAATTTGACTTTTTGTCATTATTGTGATGCCTAGAGATGTACAGAGATGCAGAGTGTAATCTTTTGCCGGTTCTAACTGATGCCTGGTGGTAGCAGTGAGGAGCCAGTTGTTGAGGTATGGAAAAACTCGAAATCCTTGCAGGCTGAGATGAGCTACAACCACTGTCATGTATTTGGCGAACACCCTGGGGACTGAGGTGAGTCCAAAGGGCAGCGCTCTGAACTGGAAATTACTGGCTCCCAGCTGGAAGCGCAGGAACCTCCTCAAGCATTTGTCCATTTTTATGCAGTAATATGCATCCTGGAGGTCTACAGAGCACATCCAATTGTCTTTTTCCAAGAAAGGAAGTATCGACTCTACTGAGACCATCCGGACCTTGGTTTGCTGAAATGCCTTGTTGAACTGGCTGAGATCCAAGATGGGTCTCCAGTCTCCTGTATTTTGGGCACTAAAAAGAAATTTGAGTAAAGCCCAGATCCTATTTGGTCTGGTGGGGCCTTTTGGATGACTCTTTTGTTGAGCAGCTTTTGAATTTCTAGAAATACTGCTTCCCTGTGACTGGATGGAACATCCAGGAGTCTTTTTTGGGTTTTTGGATGTATGGCTAGTGGGATTTTGTAACCTCTGGATATTATTCCCTGCACCCATTTGTCCGAAGTTATTAGCTGCCAAGCGGGCTGGTGCAGGGATAGTCATCCCCCAACAGCCTCTAGAGGAGGACAGTCAAGTCTCCCTACAGGGGTGCTGGAAGAAAGTACCAGAGAAAGAATCTCTGGACCCATGGTTGTGCAGGCCACTTCTGCCTCTGGGATGGCATATTCCATTACTTTCCCCTCTGCCCTCGGGGAAGTCTTCGTCATGTGAATCCTGGAAAGGCCCTTGGGATTTTTTAAACAATAGTCTCCCACTTCTCTGGCTCCTAGAGTAGGGCCTCTGAGGAGTGGAGAAATGTATGCCCATGACAGAATGAGTCTTCCCATCCTTTTCACATCTGGCAAGAGTGTCTTTAACTTTGAGGCCAAAAAGAGATGATCCGTCAAACAGAGCATTGACGAATAATGCTTTAAATGGCTCTACAAAATCACACAAGTGCATCCACGAATGCCTTCTAATGGCTATGCCTGAACCCGCTGCTCTTGTTGTCTGCATTTTCTCTTTGCAGATACTTCCTTGGGGGGATATTCCGGGGAAGTATTCGAAGAGGAAACCACCAAGGTAGGTCTGCCTGGGGATGGGAGTCTGGAACTGAAATAGACTCCTTTGGAACTGAGGTCCCATCCAGCACAGAGGAGGCAACCCCTGAAACCGAAGCCTGGGTTGATCCTACAAAGGCCAAAGCACCAAGGATCATGGATGGCGCCAAGGTTAAAGAAGTCGATCCATGTACCTCAGACCTGACCAAGAGTACTCGACCCCAAGAGGCCTCCGGTGCAGAAAGGCCAGAGGAACTCCAGACAGCTCTCAGTACCGGAGATGAAGTTCCGGAACCAAGACAGTTGACGCTGGGAGTGTCGGAACCAGGGGCTCCAATGTCTCAATAGGAGTTGGATGAGGAACAGATGGTGTCATGGTAGGACTAGGTCCGACACCAGCTTGGCTAGGAACCAAAGACAACCCCCTCACCGTGAGGAGCTGATCCACCAGTCTCATGATGTCGGCCTCAGAGAGACTCTTAGTGGGCCAAACCGATGCAGTTGATGGAGACCTAGGAGGTCTGACATCCATGAAGGGGCTGGGAGGTCTATCCTTAAAAGGATCAACTGAAGGAGAGTACCTAGATCTTGGTACTGAGATAAACTGTGGTTGTTCCAGTACTGGTTTGTATGTCAGTGCCAAGGAAACCAGTGTTGGATCTGTAGTTTTTGTTGGTGTCGAGTCATGTCTTACTTTTGGTGCTGTTGAACTCATGGTACCGAAGAGTGCTTTGATGCCTTCTTGAAAGGTTCTGAAATGCTTGGAACCAAAGAAGGACGTTTCCTAGAGGAAGTAGAAGATGATGAAGATGAACTGGCTTCTGTTTTTGACACAGAAATGGCCTCTTCAAAGTCACTCTTCAAAAGGCCTTTTAGAATGAGCTTGTTCTTACATTCTATAAGAGCCCTGGTAGAGAAGCCATGACAAACAAAGCAACTCTCTTGCAAATGAACTTTGCCTAGACAGTATATGCACAATGTATGTCCATTGGAATTGGGCATTTTGTCCTGACATTTAAGACACCTCTTAAAACCTGAGGTACCTTTCAAAGATTTGGCTGGAGATTTAGCCTTTTCCGCCATAAAGAACAGAACTTTAAATAGTCACACACACACACACACACACACACACACACACACACACACATACACACACACACACACACACATACACACATGGCAGGAAATAAAGATTTTATATATCTATATATATATCTATATATATATCTATATATATATATATAGAGAGAGAGAGAGAGAAAAATACCAACTATGGTAAAGAGGACTACCTTAAAGAAGGTAAAAGGGGAGTACCAACAATAGTACTAAGAAAGGACTACCAATGGTACAGAGGAAATTGAAAAAGAGAGGCACACACACGTGGAGATAGACAGGAGCAGGTAAAGAAGGGATTTACTAGAAGAGAAAAAGAACCTTATCAAGAGAAAAATGAAGGAAACACTTACTTAAATCTTAAACCAAGGCTCAACAGCAGTTGAACGTGTCTGACATACAAAGCAGGAACCGAGATCTGAGGTAATTTGAGAGGAGCATTAGGGGTAAAAGCCTCGCTCGACAGTTGGGAAGGTGCGAGCTGAAATAAATGGCCGAGTCAGTTCCAAAGATTATGTGAATATTGACAAAATCAGATCAAATATTATCTAGATGTACTGAAGTCTCAACTGTAATGCTTAAAGCATTATGCTTTGGCAAGAATCTCGACCATAAGCCTTAGTACTGCAGACCTGCTTAGTATGAAAAAAGAAAAAGTTACCTCAGCTGCAGCTGCTCACTGTTGTTATTTATTTGCTTGCTGGCTGGCTGCTCCTCAGACTGGCTAAATATAATCTTGGAAACTGCAAATTTGGCTTAGCCTTTAAATGCTGCTTTAGTTCCGCTTTTTTTTTTCTTTTGTTGTCTTCTTTCTTTTTTCTTCTCTCTCGTTGCATCGCCCTCTCTCCGACTAGCCTAATATGCACCTAATCTCAACTGCAATATGAGATGCAGTTGGAGGAGCTATTCAGGATCATAGAATTATGATAATCTGACTAGAACCTCCAAATGCATCTCCAATGTAACAATCTACTGCAATGTACTCTGGCTTTGACAAGTTTGCTTCACTTTTCATACATAAGCTGGTCCATACCAAATATGTTTTCAGTTCACCTCACACAGACAGTCCTGCATGTTCACAGGGAATAAATTATTATTCAGAACATTGTTATTCATACGTACTTCAGAGTTCATAGAGCAATAATAATTTATTCACTGACAAGAGAGGTGACTCACACATGCAGCAGAAGTGTGTCCTAATAACTTAATTCAAACACTGCAAGTCGTTTCCACTGTTCTTTCTAAGACATATAGTCGGACTCCGATCTTCAGTTCACGGCCAGCCATAACTGCTCTTGTTGTATAACTCACCATGAGTCATTTTGCTAACTACCTTACTGATGACTGATTGCTGTTGTTTTTGTCTTCTCTTAGTTCTTATTAGTTATTAGTTCTTATTATTGTATCATAGAAGGCCATCCATTGCCCTACTCATAAAATCCCACCTTATTCTGTTGAATGCTTACTCTGCATCGACACACCAAAACTGCAGTATTTACTTACATTATGCTTTCCTCTGGATCACCATTGTTCTATTAATGTTGTCACAAGTTTGCTTCCCTGCCACAAAACTACACTGAACCATATCTATCAATTTTGGTAACACCTTCACCATTCTTTTGGCTATTATAGACATAAATACTTTATAATCATGTCTTAACATTGAAATGGGCCTATATGAACTTGTGTTGGATGGGTCTTTACCATCTTCAGGCATTACATTCATCACAGCTTTTTCCAGGATGTTGGTGCTTCCCCTCATTTTAAAATAATATTAAAACCTTCCAGTCCTTTATCACTAAAACCTTCGAGTCCTTTATCACTTTCCTTCTTCCTAGCTTCCAAACTTCCACAGAAATACCATCTATTCCTGGAGACCTTCCTGGAATTAAGGAGGATTTGTAACTGCTGATTTGAATACCCACGCAGAAAAGGAGATTTGTGACTTATTTAAGAGCTCCTGACACCTAGAAAAAGACTGCACAGATAAGCAGGTTGTCTAAATAAGGGAAATGTGAAAGTCCTGCAGTCAACAATGAGCTATTACTGGAGCTACACAATTTGTAAACACTCTTGGAGTTGTATGTAACACAAAGACTACTGCATATAAATGATAATTTAACCCAAAAAATGAAAATCTGAGGAAACCTCTGAAATAAGTGAGAAAAAGAATGCAATAAGCATCTTTTAGGTCTAGAGTTACCAAAAAAACTCTGAAGAGAAATGATAGGTAACAAACAGACTTTTATAAAGTCATCATCTTGAATGGTGACATTTTCACAATGAAGTTGAGAAAGGACAGGTCGAGAACTGGTCTCCAGGCTGCATCCTTCTTTGGCACAAAACATATTGCTGAAAAAACTTTTCCTTTCTAATTTGGGGCCACAGATTCTATAACCTCCCTAAATGAAAGTATATAATTTAAAATCAGAAGAAACAGTTCTGTCTGGTTTGGAGCATAAGCAGCAATAATACCCTGAAAAGGAGGTAGTTCTTTCCAGTGCCATCTGTAACTCTCCTGAACTAGTCTGAAACAATCTAATGTCAAATGGAAAGAATGAGATCCAGTTTCTGGGACAGGTTTAAATAAGAAGTGGTGTGTGTGTGTGTGTGTGTGTGTGGTGTTTGGATTGCTATTGTGGATGTCTTGTCCTTTTCTCCTGCATTACCTGAAAGGATCCCTGCTTTTAATTAGATACCTGCTGCCACTAGCTTGCCATTAGCATTTTTGGGACTGCTTATTTTGCTTTATGAAAAGAAAAAAAAAACTGGAAAAAGAGGGCTGAAAAATCTTAGTAACCTTCCTAAATCTACTTGCTTCTTTATTAAAACTGTTAGTACCTAAGTAGCAGAAGGACCAAACAAAACCTCTTTATCAAAAGGAGAATTTAAAATTTCACAGAGCACTGTCAGTGGCAAAACCAGGAAGCTTACCTGGGTTTGGTGCAGAATGCTGTGGGTTCTATTTCCACACATGTAGACTGACTGCTGACAATGCAGTGCAGCATAACTGTGGTGCTGCACACCTGTGTGTGTCATCCTTCGGATGAGATATTAAAACAAGGTCTCATCTATTCAAGTTCATAGTGGCTCAGGTTGATAAAAAAGATCTAATGCCACCTATCAAAAAATGTAAGGGAATTTCCCAATGCCCTTTGAAAATTTCCTCTAGTAGTATATATGCCACTTTGTGTCTCCTCTGGAAAGACAACTAGCCTAATGGGACTAACACAATCAACAAAGGATACATAACTAAAATCTGAAAACTTCAGATTATGTTCATAGGTTCAGAGGTAGGTACTAGGCTATCTGCCCAAGGGCATTTATAAGCCTAGCCAGAGTGTGTTGGCATTTGCCGCCCCATTGATTAATTAACTGATCCTCTGTCAAGCAGAGCCAATGAAGTGATCCCAGGGGTGTATTTTCTGTTACCCATCCACTCGTCAAGGTTTCTCTTGAAGAGTGTTAGTGAGGGGCTCTGCCTGATGTAATTTGGAATTTTGTTCCAAAGCATGGGGAGTCTCTGTGACAGGAATCTGTCCCTCCAGAATGTTCTATTTATTGTTGTGTTGAGATTTAGCTCATTAGAGCACGTGGCTCGCAGTGCCTTGGATTTCTTTAGGTGGAGCATGTCCATCAATTCTGAGTTGGACATGGCTTTGTAAGTCAGGCAGAGATTACCTCTGAGTAAGCGATATGCCACTGAGTACAGCCGGAGGTTTTTCAGTCAGGCTATATAGGACATATGTTTGAGACCAGTAATCCTCTTGGTGAGGTACTTTTGTGGTCTTTCCAGCTGTTGGAAGTGTCTTGTGAGGTGCATCCCAAATGGGGCATTGTATTCTATGATGGGTCTAATGAGTGATGAGTAGGGGGGCACTATAACCTCTTTATTTCTAGATCTGAACCCTTAGTAATTAGATGGGCCACATAGAAGGATTTCCTAACTACTTTGGCAATATGATTGTCAAAGGAGAGATTACTATCTACCTGGGTCCCCAGATCTCTTATTATCTCTTCTGTATTAAGGGGGCTGCCACCTATGTGATAATTCGTGGGTGTTTTGTTTTTTCCAAATGAGATGGCTATGCATTTTTTGGCATTTAGCTTGAGGCCATCACTTTGACACCAGGTGTCCATCTCAGTAAGGTCCTTTTGAAGGATGTCTGTGTCAGACAGCCGGAGAGTCAATTATGGCTCCCAGTTTCAATCATCGGCAAACTTGGTTAGCCATAGTTCTCCTGTGTTTGCCTGTACTTCTGAGAAGTATATGCTGAACAGTAGGGGTCCCAGGACTGAGCCTTGCGGGACACCACTTGTGACTGGTTTAGAGTCAGACCGGGAGCCCGCTAGTCTTACCGTGTGAGTTCTGACTGTAAGCCAGTTGGCAACCCATCTCGTGACATAGGGGTTTATGTTCAGGCTGGTGAGTTTATTTGTAATACCCGAGTGGGGAATGGTGTCAAAAGCCTTGGCGAGGTCAAGGTAGGCTGTGTGAACAACCTTTCCCTCGGCTATGGCCTTGGTGACTGTCTCGAAGAAATCAACCAGGTTTAGTAGGCATGATCTGCCTTTAACAAAGCTGAACTGGGTCGGGTCAAGTGTTTGGAGGTTCTCAATGTCTTTGTTAATGAGTTCCATGATAATTTGCTCCACAGCCTTGCAGACCAAGCTATTCAGGCTTATGGGGTGATAGTTACCAGGGTCAGTTGTGGCCCCTCCTTTGTGGATAGGAATAACCGTTGCAGTGCGTCATTCTATGGGCACGTAGCCTGTGGAGTGGCTGAGGTTGAACAGCATGTTTAGGTGGGGGTTAGTTCGTTCTGTAGTTCGTGCAAGATGCAGCCTGTGACACCATCTGGTCCCATTGACGCTGTGTTTTTGGCTTTTGAAAGGGCTGTTTTCACCTGTGCGTCTGTGATTTTTGGGACACTACACTTTTCCAGTATTGTTGTGGGCCCTTTTGGAGGTGAGAGGGGGGTGAAGTTTGCACTGAATCTATCTGCCAGGATGTTGGCAATATCAGTAGGTTCAGTATATTTTGTTCTATTTTGCACTAATTTAGTGCATATCTACGAGTTGCCACTTAGATTATTAACATAGCTAAAGAAGACTTTGTGGTTATCTTTTGAATCCTTGGCTATTTTTCTTTCGAAGTTAGCCTTGGATGATTTCATGAGGTACCTCAGTTTCTTACTGATACTGATCAGGGATGTCTTTCCTTCTTGGGATTTGCTTTTTTTATGAACTAGTTTCCTCCTTCTATTGTATAGACTGTTTATTGCAGGGGACACCAGACTGGTTTCCTTCTCTTAGAGGAGTGAGTCTTGGTTTTGCTAGGATGGCACGATCCATGCATCCTTGTAGGTGCTCATAGAGTGCATTTGTAAAGGTTTCTGCATCTTGGCAGTGCGATCCTTTAGCGTGGGGGATGTGAAACTTACCACATCTGTCTTAAGTAAGGTGAAGTTTGCTTTAGAAAAGTTTTTTACTGTGGTTTCCTTAGTTGGGGGTGGTGGTGGGGTATGGACATCCGAGTGATTAGTTTATGGTCTGATCTAACCAGTGACGGGTTGACCTCCGGTGTGGAACACCTGTTGCCCATGTTAGTGATGACCAGGTCCAATATGTTTTCACCTCTGGTAGGAGAGTTTAATAGCTGATCCAGGGAGTTTGAGTTGATGAATTTCATGAAGCGCTGGGCCTGGGAATTTGTACTAGTAGTTTTCCCAGTGAATGGTAGGGTAATTGAAATCGCCCAATATCAGGGTGTTTCATAGGACCTTCATGTTTTCCAATGTCTCCAGAAAGGTGGAGTGGTGGTCCTGAGTCAGGGAGGGTGATCTGTGGCAGGCCACAATTTGCATTGCAAATTTGCCCGATGTTAGTTGCACATGGATGATCTCAGAGGTATCATGCTACGCCACTAACCTGGATGTGTAAGTATCCTTGATGAATATGGATACACCCCCTCCTTTTGTGTTTCGGTCCGTGTTCTGCGGCCAAAACGTGTGCGATGAGTTGTAGCATGGTAGTGCTGGGGTGTTCTCCGGAGCCTTGAACCAGGTTTCAGTTACTGCACAGATGTCAACGTTCTCCATACTGAGGAGTGCTTCAAGTGCATGCATTTTGATATTTATACTACTGGAGTTGAATAGCATAACCCTCAGTTTTTTGTTAATTGTGCTGTTTATGGAGGTGGGTTTGACTTTTGAGCCTTACCTAAAAAAGGCATTAAGGGGGCAGCAAGAGCCTTGGCCAGTATTCAAAAGCCTAGGGGTGACAGGTGCAAGCAGTCTCTTGTGAAGCAACGCAGCTTGTCGAGCATGTCGTCCCAGGCTGACAGACACTGGATCCCATTTGAATGACACCAGAAGCTTAGCCAATTGTTGAACTTGATCATTTTTTCTTTATACTGAGGTATCATTCTTGGTGAGGGCAGGATGCTACTCAAGGTCAGGGTCATACCAGCCTGGGCTACATGATCAGAGAGCTCTTCCATGTCTCTTTTCATGTAGTTCAGGGAAGTACGTCTCAGGTCATTCACACCAACATGAACAATGACAGAGTCATACTTGTACTTGTTCTGGAGTGACCTGAGTGCTTGTGTTATGTGGCGGATTCTGGCTCCTGACAGGCAGCTAACAGTAACCTTCTGCTTGCCCAGCCTAGTGAGTGGGTCATCAGTGCCTGACTATAGAGTCACCTATTACTAGTGTGTTGTGTGTTAGGTATGTTATTTCGCCTTAAGGGTTGTGATTGTGCAGCACACTGATTTTGAGTTTTATGTGTTGTCTGGTTTGTGACAGGAAGTGCAGGTTATTTGGGTGTCTGCTTTGGAGGTCTCTGATGCTTTTGCAGGTTTTTATTTAGAGCCTCCGAGTATGATTTTGTGTATTTATGTGTATTTTTTGCCAGTGCTGTTTTAGTAGCTCCGTGTGCGACTGGAGTTGTGGTGCAAGTGTTAACCTTCTCCTCTTGACTGTCTGTTCCAGTCTTGGGTGGAGACAGCTTAGCTTCCAGTTTGGCTGTATAATTGCATCTCTCACATATGTTAGTGTTTTGTGGTAGAGGAGAGGATTGTCTGTGTACATGAGGCAGTTGTAACATTGCCTCAGGATACCCAGATTCACCAGCTGGACTGGAGAGTGCACCTGAAGTTGCCCTTTGGTCATGCCTGAATAGTAGGGTGAGGTACTTAGTCGCTTAGTTGGTGAGGGGTAAATAAAGAGCCTTGCCCTGCTGGGCAATCAGTGTCAGGGTATATTAGTGCTTGCTATTAGGGCTGTACGATGCTTTTTGAGTGCTTAGGTTGAGAGTTAGACTAGTTTCAAGGGAAAAACTGAAGAAGAGACTTAGTGGAGCCGGGAATAATTTAACCGTAGCTAAATGGCACTGCCCGGTGCGCAAAACCGTGCAAACGTGGCTTTTATATTAGGAAAATAAAAGATATAGAAATTAGCCTAAAATGGCAAATAAACTACAAACTTCTGGGCTGGAACCACTCCTCCAGGGACAGACAGGTTGCTCAAAGTTCCCCTCTCTCACAGGTGAACAGAGAAACTTCCTTCTATCCAAGTAAGGTATGGGCAACTCAGAAACTAGTATCACAGCCCTGAATTCAGCACTAGCCTGAAAACTGGACTATACTAGCTTAGAAAAGTGGGAAACAAGGAATTTTTTGTTTTTTGGGTTTTTTTTAAAGATAAGGCAAAAACAGTAAAAAATACACTTAAAACAGCTTTAAATGACTACAAACGATCAGAAAAGGCTATCACACTTTAGTGTGTAGCCTACAACAGTTAAACAAATTATTTAAACAAAAAACAACTTTTTAAAAGTGCAGGCAGTCAAATAAGTACAATATGTGAAAAAAACAAGCTTCTAAATCACAATAAATGCTGGAAAATCTGCGTTTAGGCAGAAAATAGTTAAGTACAGCAAGAAAGTACAGAAAACTGATACTTAATCAGTCCAAAGTCTCTCTCCTAAGCTAGAAGGCTTGTATCAGTTTAAGGCTTTCTAGTGCTACCAGTAGGTTAGTTACAGCAAAGATGGGAAACAAGCACAGATGTGGTCTTTTAAACCAGAATGTTGAAAGAGACAGACAAACTGTCCAAATGGTCAATAAACTACAATTTCTGGGCCAAGAACCTCTCCTCTCCTGGTAGACAGGCTACCTAGTACTTACCACTCCCACTGATAGCTAGAAGGCTTTCCTCCAACACAGAAAGGCTTGTGGGGCTCAGAAGCTTACCAACAGTCCTGGATACAGCAACTCTGTATCTGGACTAGGCTAGTAACAGGAAAGGCAGGAAACAAGCGCAAACACAGGCTTTTGAATCAGAAGGTTGAAAGAGATGGAAAAGCTTCCCAAACAGCCAATAAACTATCATTTCTAGGCCAGAAACCACTCCTCCTGTGGTAGATAGGTTACCTAGTGCTTACCACTCCCACTGATAAGCTAGAAGGCTTCTCTCCAACACAGAAGGGCTTGGGGGGCTCAGAAGTTTACCAACAGTCCTGGATACAGCAAATATGTACCTGGATTACACTAGTTATAGGGAAGGCAGGGACCAAACACAAAACAGGCTTTTAACCAGAAAGTAGAAACAGATGGAAAAACTGCCCAAACGGTCAATGAACTACAATTTTAGGGCCAAAACCCACTCTTCCCATGGTAGATAGGCTACCTAGTGCTTACCACTCCCACTGATAAGCTAGAAGGCTTCCCTCCAACACAGAAAGGCTTGGGGGGCTCAGAAGCTTACCAACAGTCCTGGGTACAGCAAGTCTGTATCTGTACTTGACTAGTTACAAAAAAGGCAGGAAACAAGCTAAATTTTTTTTTGTTACAGAAAAGCAGCTAAAACAGCAGTAAATACAATTCAAATTGTAGTGCAGGCCAGCACACCTGAGCGTGTAGCAACACTACGGCAAATACATTTCAAATAAATGCGATTAAATTAACAAAATATTAAAAAACCAGTACAGAAGGCAGTAAATTAGAAGGCTACTAACACGCAGTAATAAGTGCAGAATAAGAGCAACTGAACAGATAACAGCATGCAGAAGAGCAACTAAGACAGTTACAGTAAGAGCAGATGAATAAGATATATATATATACATACATACATATATATATATATATATATATATATATATATATATACACACACACACACACACATATATATATATATATATATATATATATATATATATATATATATATATATATATATCTATATATGGGTCTACTACTAATACCCGAAACGACGATTTCCCGACAGAAAACTCACCGACGCCAGATGACCGACAGGCAAGTGTACCGACAGGGTGATTTGCCGACAGCGGAAAGACCGACAAGGAATTGTGCGATCGCGACGTAAGTGTGCGATGGTGACGGAGTTAGGAGCGGTCAGGTAAGTGCTCGAGATTGTGGGATGTCGGGTTAGGCTGTGGGAAAGGTGAGTGTGTGTTCGTGTCGGAGGTATGGTTCGGGTAAGGTAAGTGTGTGCTAGTGAGGGACTGTAGTTTAGGGACGGGTTAAGTGAGTTAGGGTTAGGGTGCAGGTAGGTGAAGTGTGCGTTAGTGTCGGAGCTTGGGCTAGGGGTGCGTTAAGTGAGTTAGGGTTAGGGTGCAGGTAGGTGATGTGTGCGTTAGTGTCGGAGCTTGGGCTAGGGGTGGGTTAAGTGAGTTAGGGTTAAAGTGCAGGTAGGTGATGTGTGCGTTAGTGTCGGAGCTTGGGCTAGGGAGGGTTAAGTGAGTTAGGGTTAGGGTGCAGGTAGGTGAAGTGCGATAGTGTCGGACCTTAGGGTTAGGGTTTGGGTCAGGGCTAGTGTGTATGCTATGTAGTGTCGCGTGTTGTTTACGTTCCGTGTGTCGGTGTAATGGTGTTCGGTGTAATGGTGTTCGGTGTTTTGCGTTGTCGGGTTTGTGTGCTGTCGGTCATCTGGCGTCGGTGAGTTTTCTGTCGGGGAATCGTCGTGTCGGTAATTAGTAGTAGACCCCTATATATATATATATATATATATATATATATATATATATATATATATATATATTACTAGTCATTTTTCATGCCTTGCGCTTGTTTTGTGTTTGGTTGTACAGAGGCGAGACCAAGAGAAAGCTTTGGTGGTACAATGAGTTCTGATGGGCAGGAAGAAGCCGGCCAATCGAGGAGACTGATTGGCCAACTTACTGAACTAATCGATTTGCTCACGCCCCTCTGCCAGAGTCTCATCACCAGCAGAAACCAAGCGGATGTAAGGGGAAACGGAACCAAAGGGTTCAAGGGACAGAAAGTCAAACGGAAAAGGGAGCTTATTGGCGAAATGGATGTAGCCGGCAACCTGGTCGATTTAGAAAGAAGTAATTTTAATCCTATGGACACCCCGAGGATATTGGAGGATGGTGGAGACGAAGCAGAAACGGAAAATTTTAACAAAATGGGTGCCAGACCCAGGACATTGCTAACTTCGTTAGCACCAAGAGGTACTGTGTATTTTAATTCTAAAACCACGGAAGAGTGGTTAAATAAAGACTTTTCTTTCAAAATTGATAAGAAACAGAATATTGAGCACAAAGATGGTGATTCTTATATTGTGAAATTAGATAAGTTAAACACTATGATGAACAAATATAGAGTTTTTAGTATTGAAAATGCCTATCTTAACGAGTGTCTGAAAAGGGAAATAGTCCCAATAGGTTTAAGGGTATACAAATACCCGAACAATGTACAAACAGGAACACAATTTCATGAAAGTTTGTTAAAGGTGTTCAACAACTGTGGTCTAGAAATTATTAAATTGATTATAAGTGAAAACGAAAGTAAACAGTTGATTTTGGGTAAAGAGATCGAGGAACTTGATACCTGTATTAAAGCTGACTTACTTTTTGGAATAAAAGATGAAAGGGACAAATATTTCAAACTCAGGAAAGACATTGATGACAAAAGTGAGGAGATTATTCAGCGTAAAATGGGTAAGCTTAAAAGGGATATTAATGAGTACGAGAATAAAATAAGCTATCCGAAACTTTCCCATTACAGTACAGATACGTATTTTTTTAACAAAAGAAGGAATTATAGTAACAATAAAAAACATCAGGATAGGACAGAAGACAAGTGGTATGAAAATGTGTATGATATAGAATTTCCTCCACTGGGAGAAAATGAACAAAACAATTTTGAAATTGATAATCAAAGGGGAAATTTTCAGATGGGGGGCGGGAGAAAGGGGGAGGGGGAGATTTTATTGAACAATACCCCTAGCCCCATCACTGGTACATTGACTTCTACCAATGAAAAAATTCTGGTGGAAAACAATAAAAATACATATCAAGGTTTTACTATTTACAATTTTAGTAATTTAATATTGAACATTGACCATTTTACACTCCTTAGTAAGGGACTCAAGTTTATTCCTATGCACAAGGGTGATTCTACATGAACCATACTGGATATCAAACTTTTTGTGAGGAAAATTAATTTAGAAATTTTAGCCTCAAGGGCTGGTTTCAAGAAAGAAAACAAGAGGGGTTGTGAATTAAAAAGAAAGTCTATATACAACCCTCCTTTAATACCACAACTCAGAAATTTTGGAAATGTGCTAACAAAGGAGGTTAGAAAACAACAGGAAGATGTTAAATACAAACTCAGTTTTAATTTGAGTAGGAAAGAGTATGAGGTCTTAAAGGAATTGAGTAGTAATGACACAGTGAGAATTATGAAACCAGACAAGGGAGGGGGCATAGTTATAATGGACAAGATAGAGTATGAAGGAAAAATGAACTCTATTTTGAGGGACGAAAATAAATATTCAGTGGTTTCAAAGAACGAAGTAAATATGGCTTACAAAAAGATTGATATTATACTCCAGGATTTGCTGACTGAGGAAGTGATTGACAACAAAACTTTAAAATTTTTGGAAGTAACTAAACCTAGGATGGCTACAACATTCGGTATCCCAAAAATTCATAAAAATATGGCAAACCCCCCGTTTAGACCCATAGTTTCGGGAGAGGGTTTGAAAACAGTACCCTTGGCTAAATTCATAGATTTTAAAACTAAACATATATGGGTCAATAACAAAACTATATTAAAAGATTCTTGGGATTTTTTGGGTGAGTTAAAGCCAGAGGTATACAATGAAGATATTTTATTTATCACCATCGACATCATAGATTTATTTGGAAGCATTCCTCATGAAGAAGGAATGGATATGTTTGAGGAAAGTGTGTTTGGAGACAGCATAATGAGTCAAGAAGACAAGATAGCTAGTGTCATATTAATGGACACAGTATTAGGGTACAATTTTATAACCTTTGATGGTGAATATTACCAACAAAAATCAGGAGTTTCTATGGGCGCACCATGTGCGCCCACTTATGCCAATATTGTTCTATCGAAATGGGAGGAGAGGTTTATTGTCAATTCTTGTTTCAATAAATATTGGTCAATGTACCATAGATTCCTTGACGATATAGTAATAATCTGGACAGGTGGATACGATAGATTTCAGGAATTTATAGAATATATTAGCCAAACTACATCTTTCTTAAAGTTTACACATACAGTCAGTACTGAATTTCTTAGGTATTTGGATGTGGAAATATATAAAGACAATGGAAAATTTGAAAGTAGGGTATACAGGAAGGAAACATATGTTAATTCCTTCCTACACTATAATAGTGCCCACCCCTTACACAGTAAAAGAAACATAGTAAAGGGTCAGTTTGTAAGGGGGTCGAGAATGACCAGTTGTGAAAGAGATTTCTTAATGGAGTGTAATAAATTATAAGGGATGTTTTTGGAACGTGGGTATCCAAAGGAATTTATTGAGTGCTTAAGGAGTGAAGTGGAAAAGGGGAGACCACAAAGGTTCAAGCCCATCATTGGGACAGGAGGTGATAAAATGAATAGTAACCTAAGTGATAAAAAAATAGAGGACCAAGACACATTTTTAAGGAGTTTGGTGGTGGAATATAATGGACTAAATCACAGAATTAAACAAATTTTAATAAAGGAATGGAATAAATTTTCTTCCCTAACTGACACTGATGAAGTTTCTAGAATACACCCCAAGCTAGTGTTTAAGAATTCTTGGAACATTAAGAACATTTTAGAAAAGAACGGAACCAAGAACAAAGGAGGAAGTAAAAATAGATTAGGAACATACAAATGTGGGAGATGCCAACAGTGCCCGTACATCACTAATAAAGGGGAAATATTTTTGGCAAGTAGGAAAAGAATGTTAAGAAGTAAAGGTTCTTTCAATTGTGAGAGCAAGGGAGTAGTGTACCTGGTAACTTGTCAAAAATGTCAGTGTTTTTATGTGGGTAAAACGGAGAGGGGTCTAAGAAAGAGAATTTACGAACACAATTATGACACTGGGAAAGGTAAACAAACCAATGCATTATTTAGACACTCTCTGAGTTGCACAGAATACAAGTATGATTTTTTTGTATTAGAACAAGTAAGACCTGACTTAAGAGGAGGACCATGGGAAGAAATATTGGAAAGTAAAGAGCTATGGTGGCAGGTCAACCTTGAAGCGGGAACTAAACCTGGGTTGAATGACACCCTTTCCATTTCTTCATTGCTCAAATTGAGGGCTTACAAGATTTAAAGTAATTTCCACTTTGGTGCACTAGAGGGAGCCAACATACCATTTTTTACAATACTGTTTTTTTTAAAAAATACTATCCTTATAGTAAAGGAATTATTTAAATCTTTTATTGGTAAATTTTATAATAAATATATATAAAAAACGTTTTTACTTTTAACAAATACACAAACTTCTCATAATAATAAATCAATTCATTCTTGTAATGTGAATAAGAAATGTGTTGAAATATGGTAGCTGCAATAAAAAGCACGATGACACTTTAATTAGATAGGCATGAATATTTATGAGCAAGGCATTTTGATTTGGTGTTTTAAATTAACAGAAATGGTTTTAATTGGAGAAAATGTTTTTAACTTTAATGAACTAAGCTATATAAATGGAAATGATGCAATTGTATTTGTCTGATGAAGTCCTAGTTACATGGACGAAAACACGTTATTGAAACTGTATGAGAAAAAGGCGTTTATGTGTTTTTTATCTACACGTGGATTTTGCAATAAATTCTGTTGAGTGGAACACTTGGCGATCTTTTGGTCTTTTGGCACTACCTGTTTGGATTACTAGTCATTTTTCGTGCCTTGCGCTTGTTTTGTGTTTATAT